>NW_026606166.1:2897500-3310000 GCF_029834395.1 Sorex fumeus
AATGAATAGACACTTCTCAGAGGAAGATAGGCAGATGGCCAGTAGGAACATGAAACAATGCTCAGTATCTTATCTCACACCAGCGAGAATGGCACATATAAAAAAAATTTAGAAATCCTTTTGTCTTGGCAGGGATGTGTGGTTAAAAAGAGGAATTCTCATCCACTGCTTGTGGGAATGTTGTCAGTTACAACCCTTGTGGAAATCAGTATAGAGAGTTCTCTGTCAACTTAACATTGAACTGCCATATGACCCAGCAATTCCATGTTGGGGCATCTCTCCTCCAGACGTAAAAACACTCAGTCAAAAGGTCACATGCATAGCATTATTCACTGCCGCACTCCATACAACAGCTAAGATATGAAATCAACCTTTGTGTCCAAGGACAGATGAATGGATCAGGATGTGAAATATGTACAAAATGGAATACCATGCAGCTTCAGGAACGAGGAAATCGTTCAACTTGCTGGGATGTGGTTGAAACTGGAAGGCAATTGAAGTACATCAAAAGAGGAAAGACACAGTGTGCCCTCACTTATTTGTGGAATATAGAATACTGGATGAAGGCATGCATAGTAGTAAAAGGGATATGTTTAGATCATCCTTGACCCCAGTGATTAAACAGGATACATACATAGGAGGAAAGAAATCAAGGAGGGAGAAGAAAGCTGAAAGTGCCAGGGGAACAGGCACCAGAGCTTCAGTTATACAGGTGGTATGATGGAGGTGTCTAACAGTGGTTATACTAGTGGTATGATGGAGGGGTAGAGTCAGATATCCAAAACACAGTACTGATTCGACAGAACTGAAAACATGAGATCTAAGTGGGAACCACTGAACCTTTGTAATGAGCCTGTCAATTTAACAGGCAGAGTTTGAGTGGGAATTGGGTTAGAGGGAATTGGGGCACACTGGTGGAGGGAATTTACACTGGTGGAAAGATTGCTTTGGGTTCATTTATGCCTAAAATGCAACAATCAGTAACTTTTAAAATCACGGTTCTTTAATTAAAAAAATTTAAATTACTGAAGAAAAAAGAATTCTGGTCATATTTTAATATTAGGAGTCTTATTTCTATATTCAGTCATGGATGCAGCTCATTCAAAACATGTAATGTGCTTTTAGAATCTGTGTCTGTGACACTTCTAGGAGATCACACTTTTAAGTGCAGAGGGGAGCTTGGAAATCCACAGACTGAATTCTATTTGTAGATCAACTTATTTCTTTGCGGTACATTTCCCATCGTTCGCCTTTCATTTTGCCTTCTTTTTTAATGTGCTCTAATCAGTTAGCAAGACGCTTTTCAATGTGAAGCTCTTATGGTAGTTACCCAGTTTTATTGGAGACAAGACTCACAATAACAATTTTGCACTTGAAGGGATAAGAAAGCAAATTCGAGAAGATCACTGAAACCTTTTTCTCTGACATAAAGAATTCTATGACCTAAAACAATGGATCAAAAATAATTTAATTATTAAATTAGGCCTAGTAATAATTCAAGTGTTTCGTTTTGATATCGTTAAAATAATCCCTATGGTCTGTAAATCAGCATTTCTCAAAAGCAGTTATTTTCTATTACTTCTTAATCACTTAATCACTTAACTTCCCGTTAGTCGTCGATTTGCTCGAGCGGGCGCCAGTAACGTCTCCATTTGTCCCTGTCGCGTGCTAGTGTAGCCCAATGGCATCTCTTCGCTCCGGGAACATGGAGGGCCTCAAACCGATCGTTCATGACCTTGACAAAGAAGTCTGACCATCTGGTAGGTGGGCGGCCACGCGGTCTCTTGACATCCCGTGGAATCCAATCAGTAACAGCTCTAGTCCAACGGTCGTCTTTAAATCTCATTACGTGACCAGCCCATCTGATTTTCGACACCTTGGCAAATAAGACAGCGTCCCTGATCCTTGATCGTCGACGGATGTCAGAACTCTGGATTCGTTCTCTCATTTGAGTGAAACGTGATATTCCAAGCATAGCTCTTTCTATTCTTCTTTGGGAGACCTGAATGGTGTTCTCATCTTGTTTGCGTAGGGCCCAGGTCTCTGAGGCATATGTTAATGCAGGAAGAACAGTGGAATCAAAGAGATGTGCCCGGAGCCGAAGGTTCTTCGTCCTCTTAGCTATTTCTTCGACGTTCTTGAAGGCGTTCCAAGCCGCTCTCTTCCTCCTGCGCAGCTCGGGTGCCAGGTCATTTGTCATGTTGACCTCTCGACCTAGGTACACATAGCTGTTGCATTCGGAGATGGTCGTTCCATTGAGAGCGAATGGGGCGTCAGGAACAAGGCTGTTTCTCATAAACATTGTCTTCGTAAGATTCAGCTGTAGTCCTACCTTTCCACACTCACGGTCAAAGTCGGCCAGCATTTGTGCCGCTTGGCTGATGTTTGGTGTTATTAAAACAATGTCATCAGCAAAGCGGAGGTGGTGTAGTTGCCGACCATCTATCTTCACTCCCATTCCTTCCCATTCCAGTCGTCGCATGATGTTCTCGAGGGTGGCACTGAAGAGTTTTGGTGAAATGGTATCACCCTGCCGCACCCCTCTCTTGACATCAACGATCACTTCTTTGTAGAATGGTGAGATCCTGGTAGTGAATCCGCAATACAGCTCACGGAGGATCCTGATGTATTGGGCTTGAATGCCCTGATTGGCTAGGGCTTCAATGACCGCTTCCGTCTCAACAGAATCAAAGGCCTTCTTTAAATCAATGAACGTTAAGCAGAGCGGCATCTTGAACTCCCGAGAAACCTCAATGAGTTTGGTTATCGTGTGGATATGGTCGATGGTGCTGAATCCTTTGCGGAACCCTGCTTGCTCACATGGTTGTCCTTCATCTAGTGTTCTGCCAATCCTATTCAGGATGACTCGAGTGAACAACTTGTAGATGACAGACAATAGGCAGATCGGGCGATAGTTGCCAATGTCATGGATGTCTCCCTTCTTGAACAATCGGATTTCGGAAGGGAGAACGTTGGGAACGACATACCCATCCTGTGGAATTTGGTATGTCGGCAAGTGGACATGGCTATCGAAGAGATTTGAGTAGAAGTCATGGATAATCTTCTCCATTGCCGTTCTGGAGGATGTGATGGATTCATCAGGACGTCGGAGGGCAGTCATCTTGGTCTTATAGTTGGCGAAGGACAGGCGGGCGTTACGAATACTTTTCCCGGCTTCTGCCGCATCTACCAGTACTTCTGCTCTTCTCTCTTTGAGGTCTTCCTTGATCGCATCTCTGCACTGCTTTGCAAGCTCGGACGTTAGCTTGCGGTTGCCTGAGGCATGCGCCAAACCACGCTGGCGAATTAGCTCAAGAGTTTTCGAAGATAGGCGACTTTTTGTGGCTATCTCTCTCTTGGCGTTCCTCGCACATGCATGGAGGTGCTGAACCAGTCGATCGTATTCCTCGTCAATGTTGTCAACAATGGCATCTTCCCATGTTGCCGCAATAGTACCAAAGAGTTCCCAGTTGGTGGTCGTTCTGGGAGTTCTCTTTTTGAACTTTGCAGCCCTTTCTCCCCGCTCTGTGAAGTAGAATTTTGCACGAAGGAGACGGTGGTCCGATCCCGTTCGAAATTTTGGGACAACAGCGACATCAGTCAGGCAAAACCGTCGATTGAATATGATGTGGTCTATTTCGTTGTGGAATCGTCCACCGGGAGACTCCCATGTCCATCGTTTAGATTCTGCCTTCTGGAACTGTGAGTTACCATGAATGGTCTTGGTCGACATGATGAACTCAGACAGTCTCTCACCCTGTTCGTTCCATTCTAGGCCATGGGTCCTGATGTGAAGTTCTTCAGCTGATCTTCTCGGTCCTATCTTGGCATTAAAATCACCCACAATGATCTTGTAGAAGGTGTGGTCTTCTTTATAGAATTTCTCTAGCTCCATGTAGAACTTCTCGATTTCTCTTTCATCATAATGAGATGTTGGTGCGTAGACAACGAAGATAGAAACTGCAGGCAGTGAGCCACATCTATTCAAATGTAAACGTCCTATTCGGGTTGTTAGGCATTCGAATGAATCAATGCTCTTGGCCAAGTTTGTGTTGATAAGGACACTGACGCCTCCAACACCTCTTTTATCGCATGTTCCGAGGAACAATTCTTCTCCAGTGTCGAAAACGGCATGGTGAGATTCGTGTCTTCTTGTCTCGGTCAGACCAATGATGTCGTACTTGATCATTCGCGCTTGTACCATCAGGTCCTCGATGGATGCATCTGATGCTAGCGTACGTGCATTGAAAGTACAGACGATCATTTTTGTCTTCCTTCATTGTGGCAGCCTAGGTCGGCCTTGAGATTTTGTCGGCCTCTCCTTTCTCATCCTTCTCAGTGCTGCCATGTCGGTGAAGCCTTCAGGGTCAGGTGAATGAGACCAGTTGTAGTTACTGGTTTTGGCATATCGAATACACAGCGGATAGCTTGCCAGGCTCTTCCGTGCGGGCGGAATACTCTCGGTAGCTTGCCAGTCTTTCCGAGAGGTATAGAGGCTTTTGGGGTGACCTCTAATCCCCCTTGAAGGTGTTACCATATTTGAACCCTATCAAATATGGTACGAAAATTCCAGAAGACGGGTATTTAGTGTCTTATGATGTATCTACTTCCACTACCCAGCCGTCGCCACACTCCAGGACGCTTTCCGGACCCGCGCGGCAGCTCCGGCCGAGACCCACGCACAACTGAAGACCCACAGAACAAGGGATCGAATTGTGCACAGGAGACCCACCCTACCCAGATAAATACCCCACTGGCAGACTTCCACTCTCGACACTACTTCCACTACCCAGCCGTCGCCACACTCCAGGACGCTTTCCGGACCCGCGCGGCAGCTCCGGCCGAGACCCACGCACAACTGAAGACCCACAGAACAAGGTAAGCGGAACTCTCTGAGACCTTGGACTCCAGGCTCGGCGGACCCAGGGACAGAGCTTCTCTGCTTGCTATTACTTCTAAGATTTAAAAATGCATTACTTTTTAAAAATTGGTGAAGTTTTGTTAATGAGTACATGAAGAGGATGAAGACATCAACTATCATATCCTCCTATGGTGATTGTTCCTATAGGAAATCTCAGGTTCTAGGACTCCAGTTGGCCCCCATGGGAAAACCACAGTAGGTAATCCAAACAAAAGACTCTCTTTTACTAATTAGATATCTGAAAGGGCAACCAATGTAACTGAAAATTCCTATCACAAACCTAACCAAACCAAAGTCATAGTACTACACTAGTATAATGAAACAAGCATCTGAGATAGCTGCTAGGCGATGACTTGAAACCTGTGAGATGACCTGTGACTTATGTTCTTATTATGTTTTTAACACCTGCAGAATCTGTGAAATATAACACTAATATTTTCTAAAAATTCAAATGTCAGAGGCACCTGGTCACTTTCCTAGTTCCATTCACTAACTAGTGAAGAAACGAGCCACACATTAAGCAATGGCCACACCATGACAGGCGGCAGAAATGAGAAAAATCAGGTAGGCTTCAGGCTCAGTTCCTGGTTTCCTTAAGGCTGGAGCGATAGCACAGCGAGTAGGGCGTTCGCCTTACAAGCGGCCGACCCGAGTTCGATTCCTCCGCCCCTCTCGGAGAGCCCGGCAAGCTACCGAGAGTATTCAATATGCCAAACACAGTAACAACAAAGTCTCCAATGGAGATGCTACTGGGCCTGCTGCTCGAGCAAACAATGCGAAGCTAACTAACCAAGACCCCACTTGGAACGTCCCAGAGCCCAGCACGTGGGATCAATCAGTCACCATGTGCCGTAATGGTCTTTTGTTGACCACAAAGCATGAGTAGCTTATGTAAGCATATGTTATATAATGCCCGCTGAAACTAGAGTCTGGGTCCTTCTCTTGAAGCCACTGTGGCGGTGTGGACTTGGACCCTAGCTCGAGTTAGCAATAAAATGTCTTGCATTTACATTACAGAGTGGTCTCTTTCCTTACCCTGAGCCTCAGTATTACATTTTAATGCCAGCAGAGTGAGAATCGGCAACAACAACAAAATAATACAACATAAAGTAATAATATAAAAGTTTTATACTATACACAATAGCAGCAAAAACAATAATAGTACAACCATAATACAATAATAGAATACAACAATCATAATAGCAATAATATAACAATATACTAGCAGAATTACGGTAACACAATAACAACACATGAATCCAACAACAATGTACTAATACAATACTATAATACAATAATACCATAAAAGGAATACAGAAAATTATTAATACTATAATATAATAACAATAATGATATAAAATAAAAGTTAATATCATACGAATAACACCATAATGAGTCAGATTGAAGATAGAAACGTTTATTTGATGCAGTCTGTTTCGAAAAGGTTAAAATTGCAGTTACCTTACCAAGCAACCCAATCCTAAGAGCAGGAAATTATTCCTATTTAAGGAGAAACAGACTCAGTCATTACTCAGCACGGCCCATCAGTTTTCAGGGGAAAAAGTCTAAGGTTGATTTCAGGCAGCAGCACTTCACTCACCTCATCTTAATCCAAAATCCAAAGGAAGAAAATTTTTAATTTAAATTTATTTTTTTTAATCACTGTGTGATACAGTTACAAGGCTGTTCATGATCAAGATTTTGAGATTCAGTCATACAATGTTCCAACAGCCATCTCTCCACAAGTGTACATTTCCCACCACTAGTGTTCCCAGTTTCCCTCCTGCCCCCTCTCCCTATTATTACTATGGCAGACACTTTCTGTCTCTGTCTCTGTCTGTCTGTCTGTCTGTCTGTCTGTCTGTCTCCTTCTGGGACATCTTCTTTGCATCCAGATACTGAGAGGTTATCAAGTGTTGGATAAAAATCAGAAGAAAGTATTTTTAAAGTGCTCTTTCTCTGAAAAAATCCAAGGAATATTTAACACATAGTACACATTTAAAATACAAAGATGCTTATTCTAAAAGTCAAAAGCAATCTATCTGACCTTACAACAAGTCTCTGATATAATTTCAAACTTTCATGAAACTTTGTATTGAAATTAACATTGAGACCATCTCAGTATAAACTATATTACTTCTTGACGTTTTTCAGTTCCAAATTGCAACTTTTGGGGTAGTCCATACTATACTGGTGATGAAATGGAATAATGAGAAAATTGCTGTTCTTGGTATATTTGTGGTATTTCTGTTTTTAGATTTTTATTATGTAACTCACAGGGTTTTTTATTTTGACAACTTCACAAAATTATCAAGGAAGCAACACATTATTTTTAAGGTATAAAAATAATCACGATCACGATTATCCTATTGTTCGTCGATTGTCTCGAGCAGGCCCCAGTAACATCTTCTTTGTCCTAGTCCTGAGACTTCTTAAAAAGTGCAATATTAAAGGCTCTTTTGGGGTTATGAGAATGAGACCCATCATTGTTACTGGTATTTGGCATATTGGGTACACCACGGGGAGTTTGCCAGACTCTGCCATGTGGGCAGGTTACATTCGGTAGCCTGCCAGTTTGTCCAAAGTAAGCATGAGATAACAAGACATCGCTTCCAGGAGCTGGGTTTTATAGTCTCTGGGTCTTGGCTGCTGATGGGATTATACGGTGCCAGGGGGCCAGTTGGTGGGTGTGACCGCTGCCTCCTGGAATATGGAGTATCTGGGTGGAGGTTGCTCAGCCCCGATCTGAGCAGGCTTAGAGATCTCAGCCCCAGGACCCGCATGCCTTTGTTCGTCTGCCGGTACCTTTGTGTGTGTGGAGAGTGGTCTCAGCATGGTGGTGGCTGGTTCTGGAGGTCTTCGGCTGCGGGAGCCCTGGTTGGGGCGGGGAGGGAAACTCAACCCGCTCCCCTCCAAGGGGCCCCGGCGAGGACAGCCAGTGCAAGGCCAGGAGATTTTTAATTACATTAAAAATAATGTAAATTAAAAATATTTTGTGACAGGAATTTTCAATAGAAAGATTATAGTGTATACCCAGAATAATATAAGCAATATTTATGTAAAAGGTAAAGGTAAAGGCCCTCCCGTTGATCATCGATTTGCTCAAGCGGGCCCAGTAACGTCTTCATTGGAGACTTTGTTGTTACTGTGTTTGGCATATCTAATACGTCACGGGGAGCTTGCCAGGTTCTGCCATGCGGGCGAGATACTCTTGGTAGCTTGCCATGCTCTCTGAGAGGGGCGGAGGAATCGATCTCGGGTCGGCCATGTTGGCAGCATGCAAGGCAAATGCCCTCCCGCTGTGCTATCGCTCCAGCCCAAAATTCATAAAAATTATAAGTATTCACCCATGAAATTTAAAGTGACATTATTCTGTAGCTCTTGGAAAAAACAAAATACTCATATGTTTTAAATTTTCTATAATTTTATTTATTGAATCACTGTGAGAGCAGTTATAAAGCTTTCGGGTTAAGTCTGGGTCATACAACGAAACACTCGTATCTTCACCAGTGCCCATTCTCCACCCCCCCAAAATCTCAGTATAACTTTATCCCACACCCTCCCCCTACCTGTAGGGAAGATGATTTCAACATTACTCTCTCTCTACTTTTATTACATTCAATATTTTGAAACCAGACCCACCATTATTATTTGGGATTTTACTCTAACACTCAGATCTGCTGAAAAGGCAACAGTAGACAATTTGTTTTTCTATTGCTGGTTATGAATACCATATGATGTCGGGCAGCTACAGTAGTGGCGGCGCAATTTTGAAATTTCAAAATTTCAACAATTAAGACTGGAGGGATTTCTGCCAAAACCTGCTGGGTTCTGAGATTTGTTCCTGAGTCTCTTGGATCATGGCCATGAAGCAGCTTGATCAGGAGCCAGAGAGGCTGTTCATGGGTGGTGACTTGGGGTTTCATTGGGGTCGGGGGTAAAGGGCCGGCTCCACAAGCATCCCATGAGGCCCCATGTGTCTCGTCACTGCAGGCCCAAACCTGACAGTCCAATGTCCTCTAGTGGATGGCTGCCACTGAGCCGAGTTACCTACGGGGAGCAGGCTGAGAGACAGAACCCTTTCCCACCTGGGGTGGCCGCGCGACAATAGCCTATTGCAAGGTCCGGACGTGTTTCTGCCAAAAGCCGCTGGGTTTCAAGATTTGTTTCTGAGTCACTGGGATCACGGCCATTAATCAGTTTGATCTGGAGCCAGAGAGGCTGTTCGTGGGTGGCGAATTGGGGTCTTGTTGGGACAGGGAGGAAAGGGCCGGATCCACCCCCATCCCGTGAGGCCCTGCATGTTTCATCATCACGGCCCCAACCTGACTGTCCAATGGCCTCTGGAGGCTGGCGGCCACCGGGCTGCCAGGGTGAACAGGTCAAGGCATGAAACCTATTCCCACCTGGGGTGGCCCATTCAAATATAATGTAGTAGCTACAGTTGTTGATTTATAAGAACAGAACTTGATTAAGCCTCTAATAAAAATGATGATATTTCACTTAAATAATGTCTTTGACACAATGATCTTAGCATCAGTCCAAGTAACATCAAAAGCTCCCTAAGTGGTTTCGTCTCTAACTAAAACCACAACAGAAGTGACATTACAAATAAATGGTACAGCATGAATGACTTTCTTTAAAATGTCTATAACAAAAATATTCCTTAGCCAATGCCTACTCAGTAGCAGTGCTTTTAGCAACAACACACTAAACAAAAATCACTCTTAGATACAGTGATTAGAGATGCAACTGTTATAGCAAAGACACTCTTAGCAACAGCATCCACTGGCAACAATGCCCTTAGCCAGGATGTTATGATAACAGTAACTGTACTCTTCCTTAAAATTCCTTAAATCAAGACCTGTACCATAAAAGGCTTTTAGTGAAATTTTATTGCAAATGCACTTATTGGGGGTGGGTGGGATAATTTAAAATAATATTAATTAAAAGTGTTCTGTGACAGGAGTTTTCAAGTATAAAGATTATTATAGTGGGTATCCATTGTAATTAAAGTAATATTTTTAAAAATATTGAAAATTATAAATATTCTATACAAACCATAAAATTTCAAGTGATATTATTATGTTGCTTTTTTTTTTCTTTTTGGGTCACACCAGTGCTCAGGGCACCATATGGGATGCTATGAATTGAACCCGGGTTGGTCGCGTGCAAGGCAAATGCCCTAACCCACTGTGCTATAACTCCAGCCCTATTACATAGCTTTTTGAGGAAAATAAATACTCATTTCTTTAAAAGTTGGAAATACACGGGCAATTAAGAAAAGGACTCATCTCATCCATCTATGCAAGTACTACTTTGTACTGAGTTGTCAGGAAGTCATCAGGACATACTGCCTCAATTTTTTGGTCTATGTTTGAAAATGCAAAGTTAGTAGAATTATAGTCTATTTAAATAATTAATACTAATTTGATTAGGTTAGCATCATTAGTAAGATATAACTTCAAAAGTATGTGAGAGATTGGGCAGCAGTATGAATGGTCCCTTTAAAGGTCCAGTAAAAAGCGTTATGGATTTACATATTCATTAGTTATCATGCTATATGTTGGGGCTGGACTGAGCCATCAGACTGAGCCCTGTAGACTGCACTGTACAATGGGCAGGAACACAGGAACTCATGAAAATGGGCGAGATTTCTCCTGTGTCCTGACTGGTTTGGATGAAGCTGAACATCTTTTTCCTTTAAGCTGCCTTCAGTAAATAATTTCATGTATCTCAGTTTATTGAAATGGGCAGTTTTCCTTTTCTCAGAGAAGCATGGCTGGTCTTTGACATGCAGATCTCAGGTGCTAGCCCAGACTGATCTTTGACATGTAGACTCCAGGCTGGATCCCAGCCTAGCCTTTGGGATGCAAATTTCAGATGCTTGTCTTTGGGATGGAGATTCCAAGCTCTGGCTCAGTCTAGTCTTTGGGATGCAAACCCAAATGCCTGTAGCCCAAGAAAGTTTTCAGTTTTGGTTTTGTATCTTTTTCCAGAGGCCAAAATCCATCCATTGGCCTGCAGACACACGGAAACAATACATGTTTTGCTGCCTCAATATTCTTTCTATAATTTCTTTTGATGATGTCACTGGATTGTGCTCTTTAGGGGTACAGTAGTCAATAAAAGGAGACCTGAGGACGCTCTGCCTATTGTCACAGGATCTGAGTGAGACCAGTGGTCTTCTATGAAATATAATAATTTCTCTCGCATTCCTTATCTCAGCACCTCCTACTGAACGAACGTTCACACAGCAGCTACGTACTTTATGTGAGTTTTAATGCACAGAAATTTCCTTCAATTCGTTTTAATAGACTGATTGAGAATGATCACTAAATACTACACTATTACACAGGGAAACTATTGTGAGGGCAAGTGATAGTCACAAAAGGTTTAGCTGATCTGATCCAAAGTTCTGTCTGAACTCAGTTAAAGTGAAGACATGGAATAATCATTTAGCTTGAGAGTAATTTCTCTTTTGAAATCTTGAAAATATAGCTCTCTTTCTCTTTCTGTGAGTTTTGCTAGCGATTTGTCACTCGTGTTTATTTTCTGAAAGGACCAGCTCTTGGTTTCCTTGATCTTGTTTCTTTTTTTTTTTTGGGGGGGGGGTGTTTAGATTCCAGCTCAAAAATTTCTCCTCTAAGTTTGATTATATTCTTCCTGCTGTCTGTTTGGCTTCTTTGGTTGGTCGTTTTCCAAGATCTTTAACTGTCAGGTAAAGTTATCTATGTGAGCCCCTTTCTCCCTTACTGATGAACACTTGTTTAGCTGTAGACTTTCCTCCTAATGCTGTTTTTGCTGTATATCACAAGTTCTGGTATCTCAATTCCTTTTTCGCATTTGTTTCCAGGAATCTTTTAATTTCCTCTTGATTTTGTTTTTAAACCACTGGTTGTTCAGTAGTAAGCTGTTTAATTTCCAGGCATTTGATTTATTTCTCCATTTCTGTGTGTGATTCACTACTTTTTTCAGTGCATCATTATCTGAAAAGGGACTTTCCATCCTCTTAATTTTATGGAGGCATGTGATCTCCCTTTAATGACAAAGAGAGTCCAGAGACTGCAAACTGCAAGCAGGGTTTATTGTAAAACTGGCTAGCCAGGGTTTAGCAGCCTACACAGACACGCAAGTCCAGCAGGATGGGCAAGACCCCGAGCTTCTCCAAAGAAGATCTTATACAGGCCTTCACTGGCCATTACAGCAGAGCCCGCTCATTTCATAGCCAATAGATTTGTAACAACCCTCACTTTCCTGACCAATCCATTTTAATGCACATCACTCAGCCTATAGTTTAAAGATCAGCATTTGCATCAGTGCTTAATGACATCCTGGTTTTTAGGGCAGTCCTGGGTCTGTGAGAGACATCTGGTTATCTGGATTGCAATTCGGGGCACCTGTATCTGAATTCCTTGCTCACAGGCATAATAACCAGTTATTTTGCAATGTGGGTTCCTGTTAAGCTAAGCTAAATGAATTCTGGTGGTCTATTTTGGGCCTGTCCCTCACACCTTTTAGATGTAGATATGTTTGGGGGTGTGAGTTCTTCCTGTTTTTAAGAAATGACCTTCACTGTTTCTTTAAACCTTGTGATGCCTGAAGTCTATGTTATCTGATACTGTAAGAATGGGGGAAATGTAAGAAGCAGAAGATTCCTCAGTATGATCATAAGAAAAAGGGGGATTATGAGTAGCATCTAACTCACCTCTTCTCACCCTGGTTGTAAACATTGTAGGCGGCAGCTCTGGCTAAAAGGGATAAATGACTTAACTGAGTTAATTAGGTTACACCACCATGTGGTGGGAGACAGCTCTGGTGGTGAAGGATATCGGAATCAACTGAGTAAATGGAGGTACCATTTGGTGTTTGGCTTTCTTGAGGTATGGGAACTGAGAATGTCTTCTTAATTGGGAACGTTTTGTTTTCTGGATAGTTTGTTCTTGTATGCCTTTGTTCGCTTTGGAATGTTTGAAGTTACTTTTGCCTTTGGGCCTGCTCCTGAGGCTTGTGCGCCCAGGATGGCTGTATAAACCCTTGGCTGTAGACACTCGGGATTGAGCTCTGATCTGCTATGTCAGGACACCTCACCCCAGCTAGCTGGAATAATAAAATCTCAGTGTGTGGTTTTACATTCCCGCTGGACTCTTTGTCTCTCTGAATACTGAGGGGTGGTCTTGGTCCTAACAATACTAGTTTGCCCTCTCCAGCCTTTTTTGAGGGGGTTGTTGGCTTGAAGAATTGTTCTCCAGTCTTTGAGTTTGAGTGTGTTTTCTCTGACTGTTGAAACATGTTTCTTGAAGACAACAGAGTGTTGAGTTCAAATTTCTAATTCACTCCACTAGTCTGTGTCTCTGGATTGGTGCAATTATTCCACTGACTTTCAGAGAGATGATTGTTATGGGTTTTTGAAGTATCTTTCTGCAGATTGGTGTGTTTGTAGGGCTTGTCTTATCTCAAAGTAGCCTGTTTCCTTATTTGTATAACAATGGTTTTGAGTCTATGAAGCTTCTAAGTTGTTTATTTGTGAAGTTTTGTACTGTTGCTTCCAATCTGATTGAGAGTCTGTCTGGATAAAGTGTTCTTGATGAGGAATTCATTCCTTCGAGTTATTTCACTATATTCCACCACTCTTTTAGGATCTGGAGTCTTTCATTTGTTAAGTCTGCTGTAAAACTTTTTTTTTCCTTTTTGGGTCACACCCAGCAATGCTCCGGGGCTACTCCTGGCTTTGCACTCAGGAATTACTCCTGGCAGTGCTCAGGGGACCACTTTGAATTCTGGGGATCGAACCCAGGTTGGTTGCCTGCAAGGCAAACACTCTACCCACTGTGTTATCACTCCGGCCCCTGCTGTAAATCTTAAGGGATGCTCCTTTACATGTAACTTACTTCTTTAATCTTGCTACTTTCAGTATTTTATCTGTATCTCTGGTTTTCTTTACTTTTATTAGGATGTATGTTGTAGTATTTTTATTTGGATTTCTTTTATATGCTATACTCTGGCCTCCTGGATCTGGGTGCATACTCTGAGTCTTCAGCTCTGGGAACTTCTCAGCTATAATAGTTTTGAATTTGCTTCCTCATCAGGGTATTCTTCCTGTCTTTCTGGTACCACAATGATTCTTTTGTTGTTCCTCTTGAATTTATCCCAAAGTTCTCTTGTCTTCTGTTGGTATATCTTGAGACTCTTTTCCATTTTCTGCTGTTTCCTGAAGATTTTCTGCAACCCGTCTTTGAGCTCACTGATTCTGTGTCAGAGCTGTTATTCTGCTGAGACCTTCCAGTTGAAGTTTCAGCATGAGCTGCGGTGTGAAGTGCCAGGTTACTTTAAGTCTCTGCCCAGGGAACAGGAAACCAAATCAGAATGAACAATGGGATGGCTGTGGGTCTTATTTGGCAGCAGATAAAAGTAATATCGAGCCCTCGCTGGTCCTTTGTGGGACCATGCATTCCCTGGACCACCTTTTCTCTTCCCAAACGTCCAGGTCAGGCAGGGCAGTGCAATCCTAGACATCACAGAGAGAAACTCTGCCAGGCAGGGGAAGAATGCAGACAACAACCGGGTGCCCAGGAAGGGATTAAGTGCTGAACAGAAAACTCTCTCCAGTGTACATGTGACCATTGTTGGAGAATAGGAACGCTGGACAGGATAACGGGAATTGATGGGATACAGCTGGGAGGCCCGGTGGCAGGTATAGAACACAGAAATCTTGCCCACATGGGTGGTTGTGGCTGGAGAGGAGAAGCTTCCAGGGGACAAGGAGCTTCCAGGGACAGGATCCAAGCTCCGCTCATGGGAGCATGTAGACTAAATGGGACAGGACAGGGAAGTTGTTCACCAGATGGGGCAGCATTGGGGATGGGATATGGTCATCATTTATGGGTAAAAGAGAAGCCTGGGCATCTGGGGAGGGACCCGAACCCATCTACCTTTACTGTGTAATAAACTCTAACATTTTATCTACTGAGTTTTGTATGGAAATCTTTCATACAATTCCCAAGAACCCACCAACACAGGAAATAACCACCTTTGTGCTAACACACTAAGCATTTCATTTCACATACTAGTTTTTTTTTCTGTCATTTCTGTTTGTAGTTTCATTTGTATTTTCCTCATTTCTACTGCCATACCCTCTTGTGTTTTATTGGTGGAGCCTTTCACTGCTACTTTTGACTCCTTATGCATCCTCAACAGTTTCATTCTAAATTCCTTATCAAATGTCCTGGGGTAAGTGGGGGTGGTTTGTACGGTTAGGAGGGAAACTGGGGACATTGGTGCTAGGAAATTACACTGGGAGGGGTGGGTGTTGGAACATTGTATGACTGAAACCTAGTCACGTACAGCTTTGTAATGCTTAATCTTATGGTGGTTCAATAAAAAAAATTGTTATCAGAGAGGTTATGTAGCTCATTATTACTGGTTGTGTCACCAAGACTAGAATCTTACCCAGTAAGCATTGCTCTACCACTGTGACCTTTGTAATTTTGTGTTGTATCTTGAGTGTTGTTGTGTGGTCAGGGGCCTACATTAGGATGTCTTTGTATGTTTCTGGTGTGTAATGGAGAGGTGAAGAAATGGGCAGCCGGGGATTTCAAATGTCATCTATCCCATACTTGTCTCATGTCTAAATGAAAGAAGCCCAAGGAGTTCTAAAGAAAATCAGTGAAAAGCTCAGAATACAAATATATTAAATGATTCAAAATAAACATGAAAAATGCAATACTGTAGCATTTTTCCAAAAATAACAGAAATGGTCTGTAAGATTATGTGTGTAGTTTTTAAAAAAAAACCCATAGTTTAAAGAAGGGTGTTGCACACGATAGCACATTTTTAATTGAGTATACTCTATATTACTAGAGTAATATCCAGCATAAAAAGAGTGTGGTAGATGTGATAGAAATTTTGGGAGGGGAAGCAGCAGTTAGGCCAGCCACAGCAGTCTGGTTGACTCTTGGCACTGTGTTCAGAAAGACTTCCTGAGGTGCTCAGGAGACCATAATTTGTTCCATGTATTGAACCCAGGTCTCTACATGCAAGGAAAACATATTAAGTCTTCTCTCTGCAGCCTCAACAATAAAGAATTTTAGAGATAAAAGTGAAGACCTCAATAATAATCAAACTGGTTTTACAAGGAAAAACAAAATATATATTCTGTTGAAGTGTAAGAGAAGAGAGTATGAGAAAAACAAAAGAACAATGACAAAGGAAGATAGTACAAGGAAATGACAGAATAAACACTGGGAAACAAAATACCCAGTAAATAACAACCAGATACCAACTTATTAAGGATTTCTCACTGACACATGATCTGGGTTGCAGTGGAAACACTTGCATACATGTAATTTTGGTTTTTTTTAGGTGTAGCAAGGGTTGGGCTATACCTCACAGGTCTTAGGGCCCATTCCTGGTTCAATCTCAGGGTCACTCTTGTTGGTGTTCCTGGGTCCATATGTGGTGCTGCAATTGATACAGTTCTACCACCTGCAAGACAAATGCCATAACACTTGCTCTCTTTCTCTGGCCCCAAATATCCATGTCGGTCTGATGGTGAGTATAGTACTGGGAAGAACACTAAAATGGAAAGATGGGCTTTCTACTTCAAAAATTCCATTCAATATTGTACTGGAAGTCACTGCAACTAGGTTATAAAGTGGGTATTCATCTGAATTTACATTGAAAAATAAACTCAAACTATCAATATTTGCAGATGACCTGACAATTTCCTGGCAGTTGGCTGGAGCGATAGCACAGTGGTAAGGCGTTTGCCTTGCACGCAGCCAGCATGTCCGACCTGAGTTCGATTCCTCCGCCCCTCTCGGAGAGCCCGGCAAGTTACCGAGAGTATCTCGCCTGCACGGCAGGGCCTGGCAAGCTCCCCGTGACATATTCGATATGCCAAACACAGTAACAACAAAGTCTCCAATGGAGACGTTACTGGGCCCGCTCGAGCAAATCGATGATCAACGGGAGGGCCTTTACTTTACTGACAGTTTCAAAGGAAAACTCAAGAAATGAAAAAAACATATACTAGATAAAAAATGGACTTGTATAGTGAAATGGTAGTGTTTGAAATCAAAAGTGGTACAAAAATGATCACTTGATCATCTAAAGACATGGCTTCATGCTTGATAGTAGTTTAGTGGGTTATTATAAATAGGCACATGTTTTAAATAAAATGTTAATGAATGGAAATTATTCTTATCAATAGTAGTCAGTGTTACCATTAAGAATCACATGAACAGCTCTGAAGTCTTCTCCATCTTTCCAAGTCCAGAAGTTTCCAGCCAAGAAATTATAAATTTGATAATGAATCTGCCTGATTTAACAAGAAATAGGAAGGGACACTACAAAATAATACCACTGTCAGCCTCCTTCTATTCTCACTCCTTTGGGAAGCCAAAGTACAAACAAAGCAGAGAATAAACAGAAGCTGCCACCAGAAGTTACAACACAGACAGCTTTATTGTAATGTGTATGGAAGAAATCTGAGCTTTAGGGGGCTGGAGCAATAGCACAGCAGGTAGGGCAGTTACCTTGCACAAGGCAGACCAGGTTTGATTCCTCCATCCCTCTCTGAGATCCTGGCAAGCTACTGAGAGTATCCTGTCCAAATGGCAGAGCCTGGCAAGCTCCCCATGGCATATTCAATATCTTAGTTCTTCCAACTCCTTGTTTAGCGCTCCACTCTCTTTATTGATGTTATGTCTACTTGATCTGTCTAGTGGGGAAAGTTGTGTATTGACATCTCCCACTACTATTGTGTTTTCAACAATGTACTTCTTTATTTTTTATTTTTTTAAAAATTTATTTATTTATTTATTTTTTTATTAGTGAAGCACCATGAGGCACAGCTGTAGATTTACAAATCTTTGTCCTTGGGTTTCGGTCATACAATAGTCAAATACCCGTCCCTCCACCAGTGCCCATTTTCCACCACCATGGATAATATCCCCACCCCCACCCGCCCCCCTCCCACCCTGCCTCTGTGGCAGGGCATTCCCTTTTGTTCTCTCTCTCCTTTTGGGTGTTGTGGTCTGCAAAAGAGGCATTGAGTGGCAAACATGTTCAGTCCATAGTCTACTTTCAACATGCATCTCCCCTCCTGGGAGGATCCTCCAAACACCCTTTATTTGGTGTTCCCTTTTCTATCTGAACTGCCCTTTCCCCTAGAATACCCGGCTGGCCTCTAAGCTATGGAGTAATCCTCCGGGTGCTGATCTCAGCTATTCTTGGGTATTAATCTCATATTTTGTTACTTTATATCCCCCAGATGAATGCAATCTTTCTATGTTTATCCCTTTCTTTCTGACTCATTTCGCCTAGCATGATACTTTCCATATTGTACCACTTGTATGTAAATTTCATGACTTCATCTTTTCTAAGAGCTACATAGTACTCCATTGTGTAGATGCACCAAATTTTCTTTAACCAGTCATCTGTTCTTGGGCACTCAGGTTTCTTCCAGTTTCTGGCTATTGTAAAGAGTGCTGCAATGAACAAACAAGTGCAGATGTCACTTCGACTACACATTTTTGCCTCTCTGGGATAGATTCCCAGGAGAGGTATCGCTGGGTCAAATGGGAGCTCAATTTCTAATTCTTTGAGAAACATCCATACTGTTTTCCAAAAGGGCTGAACTAGTCGGCATTCCCACCAACAGTGAAGGAGTGTCCCTTTCTCGCCACATCCGCGCCAGCATTGGTTGCTTTTGCTCTTTTGAATGTGGGCCAGTCTCTGAGGTGTGAGATGGTATCTCATTGTGGTTTTGATCTGCATCTCCCTAATGATTAATGATGTAGAGAATTTTCTCATGTGCTTTTTTGCCATTCGGATTTCTTCTTTGAGAAAGTTTCTGTTCATTTCATTGCCCCATTTTTTGATGGGGTTGGGTGTTTTCTTCTTGTGGAGTTCAACCAGTACTTTGTATATCCTTGATATCAACCCTTTGTCAGATGTGTATTCGGTGAATATCCTTTCCCTTTCTGTAGACTGTCTTTGTATTTTGGTCACTGTTTCTTTGGAGGTGCAGAAGCTTCGTAGTTTAAGATGGTTCCATTTATCTATCTCTGTTTTCACTTGCTCGGCCAGTGGCGTGGCATCTTTGAAAATACCATTAGCTTCAATGTCATGGAGGGTTTTGTCAACTTTGTCTTCAATGTACCTTATGGTGTCTGGTCTGATGTTGAGGTCTTTAATCCATTTTGATCTTACTTTTGAACTCGGTGTTAGGCAGAGTTCTGAGCCCATTTTTTTGCATGTAGCCGTCCAGTGATGCCAGCACAATTTGTTAAAGAGGCTTTCCTTACTCCACTTCACATTTCTTGCACCTTTATCAAAGATTAGATGATCATATGATTGAGGGGAGATGTCAGTGCATTCAACCCTGTTCCATTGTTCTGCAGTTCTGTCTTTGTTCCAGTACCATGCTGTTTTAATTATTACTGCTTTGTAGTAGAGTTTGAAGTTAGGGAGGTTGATTCCTCCCATTTTCTTTTTCCCAAGAATTGCTTTAGCTATTTGCGGGGGCTTATTGTTCCATATAAATTTCAGGAGTGTTTGCTCCATTTCTTTGAAGAATGTCATGGGTATCCTTATAGGAATTGCATTGAATTTATAAAATGCTTTCGGTAGTATTTCCATTTTGACAATGTTAAGTCTCCCGATCCATGAGCAGGGAATATCTTTCCATTTCCTCATGTCCTCTTTTATTTCCTGAAGTAGCATTTTGTAGTTTTCTTTGTACAGGTCCTTTACTTCCTTAGTTAAGCTGGTTCCTAGGTACTTGATTTTCTGGGGCACAATTGTGAACGGGATTGTTTTCTTCATGTAGCTTTCCTCTCTCTCACTGTGTGCGTATAGGAGATCCATGGACTTTTGGGTATTAATTTTATAGCCTGCAACTTTACTATACAAGTCTATTGTTTCTAGGAGTTTTTTGGTGGAGGTTATTGGGTTCTCTAAGTATAGTATCATATCATCTGCGAATAGTGAGAGCTTGATTTCTTCCTTTCCTACCTGAACGCCCTTAATATCTTTTTCTTGCCTAATCGCTATTGCAAGTACTTCCAGTACTATATTGAACAGCAGTGGAGAGAGTGGGCATCCTTGTCTCGTCCCTGATCTTAGAGGGAAGGCTCTCAGTTTTTCCCCATTGAGAATGATGCTTGCTGTAGGCTTGTGGTAGATGGCTTTAACTATGTTGAGGAAAGTTCCCTCTATACCCATTTTGGCTAGGGTTTTCATCATAAAGGGGTGCTGGATCTTGTCAAATGCTTTCTCTGCATCTATTGATATGATCATATGATTTTTATCTTTTCTTTTGTTCATATGATTGATTATGTTGATTGATTTCCGAAAGTTAAACCATCCTTGCATCCCCGGGATGAATCCCACTTGGTCATGGTGTATGATCTTTTTGATGAGTAGTTGGATTCTATTTGCTAGTAGTTTGTTGAGGATCTTTGCATCTGTGTTCATCAGGGATATCAGTCTGTAATTCTCTTTCTTTGTGGTATCTCCGTCTGCTTTTGGTATCAGTGTGATATTTGCTTCGTAGAAACTATTTGGAAGTGTTTTTGATATTTCAATTTCGTGGAAAAGCTTAAAGAGGATTGGGAGTAAGTTTTCTTTAAAGATTTGGAAGAATTCACTAGTGAATCCATCCATCCGGGCCAGGGCTTTTGTGCTTGGGGAGAATTTTTATTACCATTTCAATTTCCTTGGTGGTGATAGGTCTGTTCAGGTAAAATTTATTTATTTTTTGTGTCACACCCTGCGAAGCACAGAGGTTACTCCTGGCTTTGCACTCAGGATTTACTCCTGGCAGGGCTGAGGGGACCATATGAAATGCTGGGAATCAAACCTGGGTCAGCTGCTTGCAAGGCAAACGCCCTTCCTGCTGTGCTATCACTCCAGCCCCAATAATGTACTTCTTTAGACCTGTAAGCAGAAGCTTTGTGAACTTTGCTGAACTTTGGTGTACCAATGTTCATGACTATATTTTTTGAGTTATTGTTTCTAAGAAGTATCCATCATTTTTTTCTATTTATTTTCTCTATATTGAATGGAATTTGGTCTATTGATAAGAATAATTTCCATGAATGTCAAAGCATTTTTTTTCATCTTCAGTTGGTTTTCCATTTTTGGCCTCTGAGTCTGGATTTTTTCTGTGAGTTTATATGTGTTTCCTGCAGGCCACAAATAGATGGAGTTTCCCTAACTGATCCATTCAGGTGCTTTATGAGTTTTTATAGGGGAGTTGATCCCACTGACATTCAGAAAGATTATTTACATAAGTAGCTGTGTTGCCATTTGTGTGTGTATGAGTACTTGTGTGTGTATGTGTGTGTATGTGTATGAGATCCAGTGGTTTAGCAAGATTTTTTTTCATAAGTGGCCCTTCAATAAAAGTAAAAGTAAAGTAAAGGCCCTCCCGTTGATCATCGATTTGAGCCCAGTAACGTCTCCATTAGAAACTTTGTTGTTACTGTGTCTGGCATATCGAATACGTCACGGGGAGCTTGCCAGGCTCTGCCCTGCGGGCGAAATACTCTTGGTAGTTTGCCGGGATCTCCGAGAGGGGTGGAGGAATCGAACTCGGGTCGGCCATGTTGGCTGCGTGCAAGGCAAACACCCTACTGCTGTGCTGCAAAATTGATTTAGTTGCTGCAAATGCTGAAAGCTCTTGTTTATCTGAAAGGGTTCTTATCTTTCCCTCAAGTTTAAATGACAGCTTTGCAATGTAGTGGACTGGAAGATTTTTTGTTCTATACTCCGAACATGTCATTCCACTATTTACTGGCCTGTAAGATGTCATGTGGAGAACTTCTTGTGATTTTTATGTATTTTTAGTTTTTATTAGTGAAACACCATAAGGTACAATTGTAGACTTACAAATTTTTATGTTTGGGTTTCAGTTATACAATGATCCAGTACCCAGCCCTCCATCAGTGCCCATTTATGTTTGTTTTCTTTATATTTGAGCATTTTCTCCTCTCTGGCTGCTTTAAATAGACTGCTTTTGTCTTTCTTTCCCCTTTTAATTACTAGGTGTCTTGGCATTCTTTTGCTTGAGTCTGTTTTATTTGATACTCTTTGATCCTCTTGAATCTGTGTGGGAGCCTCTCTCAAGGTACTAGGAATTTCTCAGTTATTATATCTCTGACCAGCAGTTCTTCCTTTTACTTTTTTATCTCTCCTTCTAGTATTGTTATGATTTGAAGATTATTTATCTTGCTGTTTTATACTAAGAAACTTACATTCCCTTCCATTTGTTTCCTTTATCACTTTGCTATGGATGATGGCTAGTATTTTGTCTTCACTATCACGGATACTGCCCTCTGCATGTTGAATTATATTGCTGTGATTTACTATTTTTTTAACTCCTTAAATTACATTTCTATGGATACTTTAATATACCAGATCATTCATCTTTAAGTCAGTTGAATTTTTTTCCAGTGATTGCTTTGTTTTTATGGCCGGCCATTGCCTGGAGCATTAACTTGAGTTCCTCATGGATGAGGCTTGAGGGTTTATTTGAGCTCCATTATTTGTTGGCACTTTTGTCCCTGTGTGTCAGAGCAGGAGAAAGCTTTTTTCCAACATTGTTCCTCAAAATTTGTGGGTGCTATGATTTGAGAATAAAATACCAGGTATCTAAGAAGGAACCCAGGAAGGTGTTGCAGGCAGTTGTGGAGAAGTTACAAGCAGGATGAAGCCGACCTGTATGCTTAATATATAACAAGCAGAACAGGAATCCAGGAAAGCACAACAGGAAATAAAACAAATGAGTTCATGTATTAGCAGCGGAATTAGAGTGATAAACAGTCAGAGAGTACAAGGGCTTTCCCAAAGGTGGAGATCTCTCATCACACCTTCTGCACTTTCTCAAACACAGCTGAGTGTTCTAGACTTCTGGCTGAGGTAGAAACTGATTCTTTTGTTTCCAACTTCTCTTCTGTATGGTCCTGAGGAAATTCTCTCTGGAACTTGGCAAAGTTGACTCAAGAGGATCCCAGGTGCACAGTGTCTGAGTGGGGACGTGAAACTTTCAGATGGGATACAAAAGGTTGAGCTTTTTGTAACCAAGAGAGATTAATGGGTTTGAAATTCAGTGTTAGCCCCTTCCAATGTTTGACCCAATAATTTACAATATGTGCTTCTCAAACAAATCTCATGAAGGAATAAAAGAATTCACCCACATGGGAGGTATTCACACATTTTCTGGGATGTTTCACATTTCCTGAATTTATCTTTTTCATGTGGCTGCCAGGATTCCAGTCAGCATCACTGCCTGGAAGCCAGGAGAGAGCCCCAATCACAGGAATGAAATAATCATAGTTTTGACAAACTTCCTGCCGAGATGGTTTCTCATGGTTTGCTCTACATTTTGATTTAAGCTCCTTAATATGTCTCTTACAGATGATTAGTAATGTAGAGCATTTTCTCATGTGCCTTTTTGCCATTTGGGAGCAAAAGAGAATTCCCTGCCACAGAGGCAGGGTGGGGTTGGGAGGACAGGGTGTGGGGGGTGGGAGGGCTACTAGGATCACTGGAGGTGGAGAATGGGCACAGGTACAGGGATGGGTACTCGATCATTGTATAACTGAAACCCAAGTTCGAAAGTTTGTAAGTCTACAACTGTACCTCATGGTGTTTCATTAATAAACACACACACACGTAAACACACACGTAAACACACACACATGCTCACTGCTTGAGAGAACTGTGTTTCTATCTGAATCCACACAGTTCACCCCCAGAATGTGCTCCTGAGAACTTTCTGACTCTTAAGACTCTGAACCCTGAGCCAGGTCCTTGCTGCTCCGTGCATTGTTGCTGCTTTCCCCAGTGAGTGCAGAGGGTTTAGTGTCCGGGCTGACCTCCTCCTTGGCATGGTGTAGCCTTCGCTCCCTTCTGCTGTTTTGGTTCCAGACTCTTGGCTCCTGCAGGGTAGCTCCCACTAGTGTTGGAGGAGCCACTTTTGGAGGTTCAGGACCCACTGGGAAATTTTCATGAAAAATGGAGGCCGCTAGACTGTCATCAGGAGGGTCAGAACTGCAGGTACTCAAAACTTCCTGAGATCTTTCTGCAAGTGACAAAGCCCACACACTCTCTAAGTATTTCGGCAACAAGGGCCATTCTGGCTGTGGACTCTCACACTGACTCATTAGTTGTGGTTTATTTTCTTCTTAAGAAAAACCAACTTCACAAAATTTCGATCTTGGCTTGAGAAGTTCCTGTGTTTTGGAGAGAAGTTTGGGCTTGTATCAGATCTATAGGTGGAACCTGGCGATCACTTAGGTTTGGACTTAAATGTTGTGATTGAATCAATAGAAGGGATAAGGGTTGTACGTTGAAGTCAGTGGGGATATATCTGGCTGCATTTGTACTGGGAAGGTGCCCACAATTCCACTGAATATGAGAGAATGAGAATGTATTTATGAAGAGTGCTTGGAGATCCCGGCAGTGGCCTAAAGATTCACTGTGAATTTCTGACAGGGAAGACCCCAGGGAAGGTGTTTTTATTCCAGGTGTATATTGTCTCCTAAGACCTTGGGGTCTGAGAATTGTTGAGACCTGGGAAGCAGTTCTGATTGGCCTTTCGCGCTTGAGGATAGTGTGGAGCTCTGGTATTCTCACCACTGAGTGGTTTCAACTTAGTTCCCACAGAATGGAGGTGTTAGTCTGGAAACATTTGTTCTAAATTTGTTCCATTTTCTTTGAAAATCTTGAAAACTTGATTTGATCTTGGCCCCATGTTTTCTGATTTGAGTAAATAAAGACTACTGTAGTTTTTCTGCCTGTTTGTTTCTGCTCTACCCAGAACAATCTTCCAGGTGATGGACAGGAAATATGTTCCTTGTGGGACTCATGAGGTGATGGTGAGGAGAGGCACATTTTCTAGATTGTTTCCTTGCACAAGGTAAAGGCTGACATTGGGCAGACTGAGTGGCCAATTGCCAAGATGATTCAGGCCTGAGAAGCAGGCCAAGGGGTATGTATGGGGGATCTCTGTGTTCCAGTGACCAGTGGGAGTGCCAGTGAGTGACACTGGAGGGGACTCTGAGTAAAGATCAGTCATGGCTGCGAAAATTCAGCCAGGGTTAGGGGGAGGACATGTCTCTGAGTCAGGCAGGTGTCCTGGATTGGGGAGAGTGTGAGTTGTTGAGGAGATGAGCACTCCAGTGGGAATACGTTGGTGGCTGAGAACCCCTGAGAGATGGTTTTGAACTTAGAGAGAGTGACACTTTCTTTGGGCCTGATGGAAAGGTGAGACCTGCTTTAGCGGGTGCTCATTCAGAGGAGCTGTGCTGTCACTGCGGATGTGGCAGGAGCATCTATGTCCATGTCCACGTGCTGCCCTAATGGACGCTGACTTCCAGCAGATACTGTGTCACCATCCTCACGTGGCTGGTCTTCACTTCAAGGTCAGTGGAAGATATGGGAGATTTGGTCATATAATAAACGGGTGAGGACTAGATCTCTTACAGAATGTCCCTCTTTGGAGACCTACGGATTAAATCTGCAGGCTAAGATTCAGTGTCTACTGCCCCATATTCTTTCTAAAAGATAAATACTTTTAAAACTCTTATGGTGTAAAAAATAGGCACTGGTCACATTCCAGTGGAATCTCAAAAAGGATAAACAATGGTTCCTAGACACCATTTAGATCTAGGGGCCTCCCTTTACAATTCATGTATGATTATTCCATTGCAACCCACATAATCAACTTAGACTTTTATAGTTTCCTTCATTCTCATTGCTTCCTTCCTAGCCCAGAAATTTAAAAAGTGCTGGGTTCTATCACCTTCCAAAAAGATTTTATGATAGGCTCTTCCACTGATAGGTTCTACAGCCTGATTATTAGAAGAGGAGAGATGGGGATTGTCCCTTAAAGAATTGGGGTAAGAGAGTAGAGACTTACTGTTCAGAGCATCACTGTCCTTCCACTCAGTGTTCCTCCCTCTAGGGTCTGTTTCATCTGAATTGGGAGCCAAAATGAGGGGCCTGAACCTAGTCTCACTCTTCTCTAGACAATTTTAAGAACTCATTTTTTCTTTAACAGTGTTGGATTCCTCTCTGCCACAATCCATTGAATTTGAAAAGCGATGGCTCTTAAAACTAGTGTTTGGACTGGAGAGGAAGCGTCAGCCTGACTCACTGAGACTTGAGGCTATGAAATGCAGGTTTTTGTTATTGTACCTGAATTCAGAGCAGTTCAGTGGTTCCCACCCTAGCATGGTGCTAACAGGCCCACTTCCTGCCACCAGCTGTCTTTGGAAAAGGACAAGCCTTCCCTGGCACTTGGCAGGCCAAAGAAGTGACTCAGCATTTGTAGAGAGCCTTTAGCCATTACACTGAAAGCAGCAAGTTTGGAAATTCTTTGTGTTTGTTTTGGTAGCAGCACCCAGTGTATCTTTAAAATTTTTTTTACTGATATTTGTGAATCAAAGGCAGCAGAAGCTGGGCCCTCCCAGAGCACCTATCTGGTCTTCTTGCAAGGGTTCATTCTGCCTTCTGCCCTGTTGCCAAGCTACTATTTTAGACCTGGTATGGTTGTACATTTCCCTCAGTTAAACCAATAACTTTTCCAGGGAGTCTGTCTGTCTGCTATGTTAAAAAAGTATAAAACTATGTATTTCATGGTTGCATAGGGCAAAGAGTTTAATTAAATATTCTTTTTAAAAAATTTTTTTTCAATTTTTTGGGGGTCACACCCGGCAATGCACAGGGCTTCCTCCTGGCTCTGCACTCAGGAATTACTCCTGGAGGTGTTCAGGAGACCATAATATATGTTTGTTTTATCCTTAATTAAGTCAGGAGACCTATGTCTTTCAGCTGAAACAATGTGAAAGAATGCAAACTGTGGGTAGAGAAATACTGGTTTTTCTCTCCGCTATAGCCTTCAAGAGGCTTAACCCATTATTGTGATTGTGTTTAGTAGTTCACCGGTAAAGATGGAGAGAAAACTGTTTCAGTAACTTGCCTTTTTGCATAAATGAAAGCTAAGAACTACATTCCAGAGCAAGTACATTCTAGTAGTCAGATTTTACAGGTATCCCAGTGGATAAATCAAATAAATCAAATAACTGTTGGTATCAGCCCAGTTCATGGGGGGAAGCAGGAGGCCAGTGATAAGCAGGAGTCTGAGCTGGCTAGAGTGAACCTGCCCAGCCCTCCTGAGCTCAGCTTACACCAGAGTCAGTCTTGACCCAATCAATCTCCTCAACTGGCTGTCAGGAGAGAGGCTTGAAAGCCCTCCCTGGGAGCCCACATCCCCCTACTACCTGTTCTCACCAAAAAGCAGAGGCTGTTCAGTCAACACAAGGCAGGAGGTTGAGGAGTACAGCAGGGAAAGTGCTCAGTGACTCCTCGTTCTTTTCTGTTGCCAGATCCTTTCTCTTGCCATGGGGCTGTTGGTTTTTCTCATGTAGATGCTTTGGCCTTGGAAGGGCCCTGTTGATCTTTTTGAATATTTGTATTTGTATCATTTTCTTCCTTCTGCAATGTGGGTTCTAAAGTGGTGAGTGAGAATTGCTATGAGAAAGGCAGAGGTGTAAAAGTTGAGGACATCACTCTATAACTGGCATGCCAGCTGCCAGAGACAACCCAGTCAGCCCCAGGGATACTCTCTTTGCTTGTTTCAAGGCACCTTCCTCTGACTGAATATGACTGAGCCAGAATCTGTGCCCTGGGCTGGGTGTTGCTTCACTTCACACTGGTTCTGGGGAAATATATAGAAGTAATTACAAATATGAGTTTTGGATCTCACAACTGAAATACCTCCTTGTGGCCCCAGTTCCTGTCATCTTTCACAGTTCCAGTTTCAGCATTTGAATTTTGGGGCAATAGAGACATTGGATGTATGTGCTATATCCTCAAACCAGACTTGAGTTAGTTTGAGCTAAGGTAATGACCCAATACAGTATCTATTGTGGAGAATAAAACTGGAGGGTCAACATCAGTTCTTAAATAGCTCCATCAGATGCCTCTAGTGAAGTCTGTAAGTACTATGCAGTGTTCTCTGACTCCTCTCCCATCCCTGCTGTATCTGTGGATTCTTGGATTCTGCATCTAGAGAGAAGTTTTTATTAGAGTATTTCACAGAAACATTCAGTTTTGTCAACCAACTTCATTTCTATAACAAATATAAAGAGAATGGCCCATTGCAAGTTAAAAATGGCACTTGTTATTCCCCAGTCATGTTTATGACTATCCTGTGTATGAGTGAGACCATTCTGTGTGGATCTCTCTCCCTCTGAGAAACTTTACTCAGAAAATGCTCTCTAGATTCATTCATGTAGCCATAAAGTGCCTGACTTTATGGTTGAGTAATATTCCATTTTTATATGCTCCGTAATTTCTTTATCCAGTTATCTTTTCTTGGACACTTGGGCTGTTTCTAGATTTTGGTTATTGTGGATAGGGCTGCAAAGAACATAGGGGTCCAAATGTCTTTCCTCCATCTTTTTCCCCTTTGAGACCATTCCAGTAAGTGGAATTACTGGGTCAAATGGAAGTTCAGTTAATAGACCCCACCACCCAAAAATGGAAACAGGAATATAAGAACTGATCTTCAGAAGTAAAAATGCTACTTGGCAGGAGTGGAGGGGTGAGGAAGATAAGATTGGGGCTAGAACAATTGTGGAGGGAACTGTCAAAAAGGACAAGGAGGGGTTGCTAGTAGGTGGCTAACCCCTAGGTATGAAATCCTTTTTTGTAACAGCACTGTAAACAACAGCAAAATACCTTATTTCTTAAAAAGTTACCTCTCTTAGAGTTAGACTGGGAGAAAAGATGGGGAGCATTGGTGGAAGGAATTGGACACTGAGGGAGGGATTGGCATTGGGCCTGAAACCAAATCCTGAATAACTTTGTAATTTCACAGATATCAAAATTTATAAAAATTAAAAAAGGAGCCATGTCATTGGGTCTTGTATACCATTGTTACAATGTGTTCTAGTTCCTTGTACCTTTAGCTCCATATGGTGCACCACAAAATGTGCAGGAAAGAAATCAGAGTCGTGGGCGTGGATCCTTGGGAAATATAGTGATCATGTCAGCACCAATGATATCACATGGCCAAAGAATAAAAGTGCTAAATTGAAATACAAGTAGAATTAATATGGGAGAGAGAGAATTAACATCTTCTAATGAGAGGATTCTGGGCAAGACTCCTGGACTCATGAAGATGGAACTATCTTTAGCCTGGTAGTACTGGAGTAGAACAGGGCCTAGGAGTCATTCTGTCCATCCTATAGGAGTCTGTGGCTTCCCTAGTCCAAGTGCTAGTGCAAGTGCACATTTCTAGAATGATCCAGCAACATTGTTAGCATGTAAGATGAATAGTAGCCATAGAGCATAATGTCATCAGAGCAGGTATTTGGAGGATATTAATGTGAATCGTGTCTGTGAATCATACTTCTGAAAAATCATTATAAATTAGAAAAAAAAACTCATGGGAAGTCATGTGATTCACTCAGATCTACAAAACTCAGATGAGCCAGTCAGCTTGTGTGTGAGATGAGAGTTTGTGTTAACCAATTATATTACTGCTGTAGTATATATCCTTACTGCCCTAGGATCTGAGATCAACATCTTCTCTGTTATAATGTGAGTATTCAACATACTTTAGCTTATGAGATACAATGGACCTTAAGGATGATGATCATTTGACAAGCATTGGCCTTGAATGTGGCCAATCCAGGTTTCATACCCAGCATCCCATATAGTCTCCCGAGCACTGTCAGGAGTAATTGCTGAGTGCATGAGGCAGGAGAATGGAAGTATTACACATGACTGCAGCAAGTAACCCCTGAGCATCTTTTTTGTGTGTGTGACCCAAAAAGAAAAAAAAACAAAAAAACAATATGGTCAACCTTGTCATGCCATCAGATTTATAAAGGTAAAGGTAAAGGCCCTCCCGTTGATCGTCGATTTGCTCGAGCGGGCCCAGTAACGTCTCCATTGGAGACTTTGTTGTTACTGTGTCTGGCATATCGAATACTCTCGGTAGCTTGCCGGGCTCTCCGAGAGGGACGGAGGAATCGAACTCGGGTCGGCCATGTTGGCTGCGTGCAAGGCAGATGCCCTACCTGCTGTGCTATCGCTCCAGCCCATCAGATTTATAAAATTTGGATTATAGTTTTAATGTTTTGTATGTACATTTTCTGATTCAAATTGGAACAAAACTGTCTCAAATTCGCAAAACTTGTAAGTAAGTAGCACTGTAGCATTGTCCTCCCATTGTTTATCAATTTTCTTGAGCGGGCACCAGTAATATCTCCATTGTGAGACTTCTTGTCACTGTTTTTGGCATATTAATTATGCCACAGGGAGCTTGCCAGGCCCTGCCTTGCAGGCAGGATACTCTTGGTAGCATGCAGGGCTCTCCGAGAGGGATGGAGGAATCAAGCCCGGGTTGAACATGTGCAAGGCAAACGCCCTATCTGCTCTGCTAACGCTCCAGTCACAAATTAAATAAAACCAAAATATTTTTAAAAGCCACCCAAAATAACAAACACAAATAACCATAAACTTGCCCTCTATGCCTTAGTTTACACACACTTTAAAACATATTTCTCCTTTCTTTTCCTGTGACGTACTGAGCAGAACATACAAGAAAATGGCAACGAAACAAAGAGCACCAAGGTGCACACTGAAGACTCTTCCCTCTCCAATGTCTCAGCTGCTGCTTCCACTAACTCTTTTACTGTAGCATGTACTTGCTACAGTCATGTGTAATACTTCCACCGGACTCTCTCATTAGTTCTCTCCTTAAGTAGTAAGGGAGTCAGTTAGGAATAATAACCTTATGGAAGAGAAAAAGAAAAGAAAAGTCAATAAAAAACTAAGGACTTCCAGAAAATCATATTACTGCAGCAACAGATAAAAAAAAAACAAAGAGAAGATAAATACAAAGGGACCAAAGTACAGAATGTGAAGATACTCATATATTTCAATAAACTAAACTCCTGAAATAGCCTATGAGGAACTGATGTCCAGCCCATCAAAAATGTGTAATTTTTTCTTACATTTTACAATGTTTTGGTTTTGAAACTATACCCAAGAGTGCACAGCACTTATTCCTAGCTCTGCACTTAGGGATTGCTCCTGGAAGGTACAGTGGCCCACTTGGGATGCCGGGTATCGAACCCAGATTGGCGCCATATAAGGCAAATGCCCTACCCACTGGACTATGGCTCTGGCCTCTGTGTTCTTGTTATCATTATTGTTGTTACTATTTTAATAATGACTATTTCCCGCAGGGGGAGAAAAAAAATCATTACGCCCAAGTTTAAATGTCTTCAATCTTTTTTGTTTTGGGGCCACACTCAGTGATGCTCAGAGGTTACCCCTGGTTCTGCACTCAGGAATTCTTTCTAGCAATACTCAGAGGAATATATGGGGTACCAAGAATTGAACACTAGCCAGTTGTAGCAAGGCAAATGCCCTTTTCCAAATGTCTTAAATCTTTAATGAGAAGAATATACAAGTAATTGCTGTCTAGCTAAAGGCCTGGGTAACTTCCCTGGTTCATCTAACGTGAGCCCCCCCGAATTAAAAGTTAGGACTCCCACTCCTAGCACATTTCTCTACAACACAGTCTCTACAATCCTTCCAAACAACTGGATAGAGTCTGACTTCCAACATCTTCTCAGACTCATCTGCAATGAACAGGATAAGATCATGGATGCTAATAAAATGGGAACTTCCCTTTCAGACTCTAAATAGAAATAAGGGGAGTGCCCTTGTAAACAAATATCAAAGGATTTTAAGTTTGGCTCCTGAATTTATGGAAAAATATTATGTGGGAAATTTGCAGTTGAGCAAAGCTTAGGAATAAAAGTCTCTGGGATATCACTTCAATTTCAATGCTAACTTCAGATGTTTAAAGGTCATGGAATTCCTAAGCCATCAATCAATATCTCTAGGAACAAAGGAAAAGCAGGTGGTATGTAAGTTTTAAGTGGAATGAATTGAACATTTGTTAAGGCCTCTCTGACAGAATGGCAGCAGGGTTGCAGAAAGTGCTGAAGGCAGGGAGGTCTGAGGGTGTGGGTAGAACGAAGGGACTGGTGCTGATGTCTATTTTACTGCCCCTGTCTATTTTACTTCCCATCATCAGGAGCTATTTATGACAGAGCTACAGTTCTGTGATGCTCCCTTGAGTCTGTCCACTAGAGCCCTTAGTACTCAGTGGCCTGAGGGCAGCAGTGTGATTAGAGGATGGAACGTGTTACTGCTTCCTGGATGACCTTTAGTCTCTCATCCAGTGTGATGGATGGCATCCTTGGCATCCAGTGTGCAGTAGGACCTTCCTTCTCTTACTCCCTTTCTTCCTGAGTGAACCAACCATACCACAATGTAGGAAGCACAGACACATCAGGAAGGTAAGTGAGGAAGCTTGGGTCAACAGCAATGAATTATGTCTTTATTATTTACTTCTACTTTTTGGAAATGACCCAGAAATATTCCTTAGATAGAAAGCCTTGGTGTGGGGAGGGGGGTTAGGTGGGGGAGGGGGAGAAGAAGCATCATTCTCCTGGGTTTAAGCTGAAACATCGGAAGGTTAGAATGGATCCACAGATTTCTGTCTGAAGATGTAGACTAGGTATAGGCATGTTCAGGTATGATAGAAGTGTCGAGGGCCAAGCCAGGAAGGTAGTGACCAAGTTAACCACTGACTAGTGCAGTTTCTGCAGGAGGACAGGACCCTTAGGTCTGCCTCGCTGCCTCCCTTCTTTTTCTGTGACTGTTGCCTCAGGGTCATGTTTTCCTGTGTCAGAGCTGGTCAAAGGGCAGTTCTGAACCTCTACACAGTCTACAGGAAAGTTCTGGCTCAGCAAAGCAGGGTTCTGATATTTCAGACAGGCCTATATGTCTTACGATATGTGTATTCATTGAACAGAGAACAGTGATTGTTAATCCCCAGGGTTTTCCCCCAGAGGGACATAGTGTTAATTTTTTCTTTAGGAAGATATTCCTAAAGATTCACACATAGAAAAAATCTTTTTTTTCCATTTTTGTTTGGGTGAGGGGGGGGGGGGGGGAGGAACCACATCTGGCAATGCTCCTGGTTTACTCCTGGCTCTGAGTTTAGCTTCAATCCTGGCTGGTCAATGGGGACTTAATCCAGGTTGCCCATGTGTAAAGCAAACCTCATAAGCACTGTACTATCTTTCTGACCGAGAAAACTCATCTGTTCCAGTCTTCAAACAAAAAATAGTTTACTTGCTTTAAGAAGACTAAAAGGGAAAAACATAAATCTTCACTCATGAGATTTAGTCAGATTATTAAAGAATAGTAACACATAAACTTGCGTGGAGAAGAATGAGATTGGGTTCTAGTGCCCTAATATTTTCCTCATCTTTCAGCTTCTAAAAGAGCCTAAAGGGAGGAAAGAGAAGGCGAAGAAAACTGAGGCTTTGAATGGTAAGCTTCTGTTCTTCAATCCCAATATCCCTTGGAGGTAATCTCCATCTCTTCGGTTCTAATAGTCCCGCTCCTTGGTCTGAGGGTATCGGTAAAGAACCCATCACTCAGTATCCATGGAAGAAGATTAAATCAAGTATGTCTTGATTCTTAGGCAAGTGGAAGCCTGGGAGTAAAGGAAGTGGTTTCTTGCCCAGTGGGATGTGTGGGTTGCAGTGGAACAATCATACTTGAACCGGGAGGCAAGACCTCTAGGTGCAACAGGTGGCTGGCCACAGCTGGTTCAAGCTTACTCAGATTCCACTGGGAAGTGACCCCTGCCCTTTCTTTCTGTTTCATTAATTCTAAACATATTCTCCTTCATGAGAAATTATATGCCTTTCGACACTGAATCTTGGGCTAAAACACCTAATCCCCTGGGTTTCCCCAGAGGGACGTGGTGGTAACATCCTATAAATGCTCTTGCCTCTTCCCTTCCTCACATGACCACATCCCCTCCTTTTAGTTGACCTGAAAGAACTGGAGAGGATCTGGAACCTGACTGCACATCCGCAAACGTAAAATATTGCCCCTTCCCCTCTTGTGTTGTTCTTCATCCCAGGGCCTGTGGTATAACCCTGTGGCTACTGGCCTGGGGCAGATCTAGGAAGGGATCCAGTCATATACCAAACGGGAAGAAGCCATTGGAGTAAAGATGTCAGGGAAATGTGGATGCTGTGGAGGGGCCCTGCTCACCCTTTTCCACCATCCCTTACACCACACCCTTTGCCTCTTGTCTCCTGCAGCATGGAGTGGATGTGCCAGGACAAGGGCAGCCTTTATCCACTCCCTGTTGAAGACCAGCCTGGTGAGGAGTGCAAAGCAGTGTCTGCAGGAACTCAGAGTCTATTAGGAGAGTATGCTCCTGCTCAATCTCCAGCAACACCCACAGCTCCTCTGACAGAGTACAATCTAAGTCAGCTTTGTATCTTTCCATCAGACCCCAAAACAGAGGCAGTCTCTTGTGCTTCAGACCCATCCCACAGCGATTCTCAGCCACCACCTGTGCTTCCACTGGGATGCCCTTCTCATCAACTCACATTCTCCCCTCTCCCAGGACACCTGCCTGATTCAGGGACCTCTCCTCCCAATCTCCTGGCTAGTCCTGCATCACAATGGGAGAGACCAACTCGGAGTCACTGGCACTCACCAGCACTTCCAATGGCCGCTGTGCCACAGAACTCCTCCCTATATCCCCGTTGGCCAGTTTCTCAGGCCCGAATCATCTCAGGCATTGGACACTCAATCTGCCCAGTGTCGACCTTTTCCTCCTGCAAGGAAACAGCCCAAACCTTGTCCTTGTGCCTCTCCATACCTTCTCCCCAGGAGTCCCAGCATGAAGATATTTCCAGTCCCTCATCCGGCGGATTGTGTTATGGAGGGCCCACAAACAGGCAGAAAGACTGTGAGAGTCTCTCATTAATCAAGCCAGAGAACATGGGATCAAGATCAGAGAAAGACATCAACACTATCAGAGAAAATGGAACAAATTTAGAACCAACAATTCCAGACAACCACATCCATTCTCTGGAGATGAAGACCCAAGCTGCATCTCCAACCTGGAGCACCACATGCCAGACAGAACAGATTCCCAGCTGTCAACAACTCCCAGACCCCAAGGACTTGGGCAACAATGTGTATCACGAATGTGTGTCACAGTTTTTCTGGGGTCTTCCCTCTCTGCACAGTGAATCACTAGTGGGTACTGCCTGGCTCTCCAAGAACTCTTCAGAATTGCATTCATTTTCTCTCCTCTTTAATGGCATGTTGGGTACCTCCCCAGGGAAAATGCATCCAAATATCTCCCCACTATTTTCCCAGGCAAAACCACGATCCCCTCTAAGGGGTCATCCACAACACTTAAGTGAATGCCAGCCTCCTCCTGTAATTCAGATTAAGGCCAAACCTTCTCTCCAAAACATACCACCACTTTCTTTGCTCCAGAAAACAGATTGTGAAAGTGCTGTTTCTTCAGCAGAACATAAAGAAACATTCCACACTCAATTCGGTCGTCCACAGCCACAATCGCTCTTGTTTCAGGAGTCGGAAAGTGGGTGGAGTTTGTCTCCTGCAGCAGAAAAATCTCAGCAAATTTTTAGTGTCTGCAGTTCCAGCTCTCCCGAGGATCATTTGGTGGCCTCTATTCTTCCCGAATATTTTCCGGTCAGTTCTGAACTCCGGCAGCAGCTGGAGAAACACCTGCAGAAGTGGATCATCCAACACCAGTGGGAAGTGTCCCACAGGATCCAAGACAGTCTCGAACTGAAACAGCAGCAGGGAACTAGAGACTCGACATGCCAGATGGAGGGTAAGGCTGGCAACTCAAAAGCCTCTGCGCTGACTGGTGAAAACAGCAACAGTGCACAGCACAGCAAGTACCTGGCCCAGGATCCAGGGCCTAAAGACTCAAGAAGTTCCCCAGAGAAGACTTTGGTGCCAAAATGTGAGGATTCAGACTCTGACTCAGGTCTCTCCAGCAGTGAATCTGAACGTGACATATCAAGGACCTTAAATGCGAACATAGAGCGAACCCTGAGAAACCATTTGGTCAGGAATTTTGGCAAGATCTATGAAGGTTTAATCCCTGTTGGAATGGCTCGATCCTGCCTTGCAGTGAGTGATGCTGGCTGGATTCCTGGCAGCCACTTGAAAAGGAAGAACGCCCAAATCTTTACACAGTGTGAAAACTGTAGAAATACTTCTGAGAGAGCTGAGTTCCTGGACTCGTTAACACGATTGCTCCTAGAAGAACATATTATTAGGTCTTGGGTCAAACACAGGTGGAGGCTACCACACAAGCTAATCAAGGCCATCAAGCTTTTTCGCTTACAGAAGGGACAACCTTCACACAACCCGAAATTTGCATCTCCCCACTCAGCCACTTGTGCCTCTGGGACGCACTCAAGGGTCAAGTGTGTGAACTTTCAGGGAGAATTTCCACAGAACCAGGTAGGAGAGGAGCTAAAACATAAAGAAGTTTCTAGTCCAGAGAGGCCAGCCCAGGCACCCTCTCCTGTGTCTGAGAAAATCCAAAAGGAGTGCAGAGAGCTCTCATTTGCTGGCAACCATGGCTCCACGGGGATATCTCTGTCTGGGCCCACTAAAGACAGGCCGCCAACTGATTCCTTCCCATCCAGCCTCAGGGCCAGACACTGGCAGAGTGGTTCTGTAGGTAGTGCTGAGAGGGAAAGCTCAGAGTTGAGTCCAAGTTCCAGGAAGGGATCCAGGGTGGAGAGCAGCAATTGGGTGTCACGGGATCCTTGCCATAGGGAACAACCGGTGGCGATGAAGTTAGGAACTTTGAGAGCCGAAGAGACCACAGGGAGAGTGGAGGCCAAAGAGTCTCAATCACAGACCAAAGTCACACTGGAATCGTGTTTGCAAAAAACAACCAATATTACAAATGTGTCCAAGAGGGTTAATGAATATTCACAAACCAGTCCAGACACATTATTCCCTAAATCACCAATTTTCCAGCATCCCGAAGGTCCATTCCTTCCTACAGGTGCCACAAGTGTGCTCAAACATCCCAAACAGGTTCACCAGAGAGCACAGGACTTGCCTTCTTGTGTTCCGCAGTACCACATCCCTAGAAACCCCACTGGAGACCCGTTAGCTCGCCCATTGCTCAGTGTCTTAGAAAGAGACCAAAGGAACACACTAGGACATAGGAGCCCCAGTAATTTTGCATGTCAATGTAAAAATCCCAGCCCCCCAAATCAAAAGAGGTTTGAAGAACCAAAGACCTCTCAAGAGAGACAAAGAACAACAAAATTTCCAATTAAGGAGGCAACAGGAAAATCTCCTGAGAGCAAATGCTTACAAAAAGAAGTTCAGCCACAAAATTTTTTCTTAAAAATGAACTTATTTTTTGAAGGCCTTTTTAAAAATCAGAAAGGCAAGCACCAGGATCCTCTACAAAAATGTCAACCTGCATTAGGCTCTGCCAACTGGCAAGTATCATGCCAAAGCAGGCGGATGATGGATAATCAGATACCTGAGGCCAAGGCATTAATGTCAGCTGTGGGACAGATACTCGAGGAGAAAGTAGCACATGTGAATAATTTAAATGAACACAAGCAATTAATAGACTACAAAGCTTATAGGGCTTCACATTCTCACAGGAACCAATTCAACCCAGGTAGCCCAAAGCCGAAATCAGGAGACCAAGAGCACATTAAAAAAGTAAACCTTATAAACGGGAAAGAAAGCATAAATTGCAAGCTCTCTATCCTCAAGAAGACTGTGCCCACAGCCAGTCCCTGTGTACTTGAGTCAAGCATCCCAGGGGCCCAGAGACACTATCAGCACTGCCAAAGGCACTGTTTCCTAAGGGGGGGTCTCTTGTCTGGGAAACGTTAAAATGCTTTCCTCATATGGAAAGTAGAGGAAATGAAGGTTTTTAACTAGAACTTTGATGCATATTAGAATATAATGTTCTGTCATTATGCAAAGTCTGTGCTGTGAGTTATTATGGTGGTTTCTATCTCTCATTTCTGTATGTACTTTGTCTCCCTGAAAAAGTGGGAATGGGGGGAAGTTGGCAGTGGTTTTGTGAGTTAAGTCTTTGTTCCAAATACTACTTGTCACAATATTATAATTACACAAGAGCAAAAAAACATTTTTAACAAAAACTAATGTCTGAATGCCCCATCACGGGGTCTGGCTTTTGTCAGCCTTCTTACTTTGAAAGTTAGTCGACTTTTGAGGGCAGGTTTGAAAAGGCAGGACAAGGTTGGACACTGCCCTGGTCAAGCTCAGGAAGCATCGGGGCTATTGGGGCTATCGGCGCCACACCCCTACAGCAATGGATGGAAGTTTGCCAGTGATGAAACAGTTCAAAAGAAGGTATTTTGCCCTTGGAAACGCTGATTAGAAAGATATCTGTCCTTAAGAATATGTCTTCTTTCCCCAATGAGTGAATTTATTAAATGGCCATTACAACCAGTTTTCTTTGTCTTACTGACATATTGACGTTCCCCACACCTGACCTTTCTCTTTCCAATCTTGAGGACATCAGCAAGGATGAGTAAATGGGGAATATTTAGGGAGGTGGGAGAAAGGTGGATTCTTTAAGTCCCATGCCAAGTAAACTATCTGTTCATAAATTTCCAAGTTTTCCATCAATGTTTATCCCAGTATGCCAAATATCAGTAACAATGATGGGTCTCATTCTCCTAAAGAGCCTTGAATATAATCTTAGGGCTAGGATGAAAGAGACGTTACTGGGGCCTGCTCGAGGCAATCAACGACTAACAGGATGATTTGTGATTGTGATTGTGATTGTTTAGCCCAGAGAATAAATCTGAGTAGGTGGGACATGAACATGACACTATACTCTGTTATGTTTCTTGTTCGGTTGTTCTAAACCTTGGTGAAGTGGCAGTCAAAATTGGATTCAGGGAAGGAAAGAAAGTGCCCATAAATGATGCAATGAACAAGGCACCCCCACATTACCTCATTACCATCCTCAGCCTAGAAGGAGGAGAATGTGAGCTCCATAGGTCACTGGAATGACATTCAGCTTGTTGTACAAGCTCCCAAATCAGACTGAAGCCTTATGTTTGGCCTGACTAGAAGAAATTCAAGAATACAAGGCAAGCAAATCTGTACTTAATTAGCTTGCACATTTATATCTCCTGTTGGATAATGAATGAACATAGACGAAAAAGTCTGGGCTAGGACATTCAATATGTGATTCCCCACTCTGAAAACTAACATCAGCATGACTCAAGGACATGCCTCAAGGGAGAGGTAGAGGCTTTCAAGGTGGACTCATTGGTGTTGGTTCATATCATTTTCATTTCATTTCATTTCATCATCCTGTTAATCGTCGATTGCCTCGAGCAGGCCCCAGTAACGTCTCTTTCATCCTAGCCCTGAGATTATATTCACGGCTCTTTAGGAGAATGAGACCCATCATTGTTACTGGTATTTGGCATATTTGGTAGGCCACGGGGAGTTTGCCAGACTCTGCCCTGTGGGCAGGCTACGTTCGATAGCCTGCAAGTTTGTCCAAAGTAGGAATGAGACAATAAGGTGTCAAAAAACAAAAGTTCTGATAAGATGTCGCGCGGCTGCGCGGTTCCGGGATCTGGATTTTATAGTCTCTGAGTCTTGGCCGCTGATGGGATTACACGGCGCCAGGGGGCCAGGTGGTGGATGTGACCCCCGCCTACTGGAATTTGGAGGATCTGGGTGGAAGATGCTCGACTCCAATTCGAGTAGGCGTGGAGGTCTCGGCCCCGGAACCCGCGTGGCTGTGTCCCTCTGCCAGTACCTTCATGGGTGCGGAGAGTGGTCTCAGCATGGTGGTGGCTGGTCCTGGAGGTCTTCGGCTGCCGTAGCCCTGGTTGGGGCGGGGAGGAAAGCTCAACCCGCTCCCCTCCAAGGGACTTCCTTCCCGGTTCATATCAGTCTCGCCTAATAAGTATCTGGTGCTGCTGACATCGGGCAGAAGAGACTGTTAAATTTGTAGTTTATTCTGGAGTCTGGCTGAAATTGTTTCAATTTCAATTATTTTCTTGTGTCCTGTCTTCTGAATGAACTGAGTTTATCAATAACAAAATTTTAAATTTATTGTATCACTGTTAATTCAAAAGTTCTAATTCTGGCTAGAAAAGAATGGCAAAATTGGAGCCAAGGCAGGCACGTCTAAGTTGGAGCCATTATTATAAACTTCTTATTAAAAGTGATTTCACAAAACTAACAATGGGCTGGAGCGATAGCACAGCGGGTAGGGCGTTCGCCTTACAAGCGGCCAACATGGCCGACCCGAGTTCGATTCCTCCACCCCTCTCGGAGAGCCCGGCAAGCTACCGAGAGTATTCGATATGCCAGACACAGTAACAACAAAGTCTCCAATGGAGACGTTACTGGGCCCGCTCGAGCAAATCGACGATCAACGGGAGGGCCTTTACCTTTACCTTTACCTTTAACAATAGGCTGAGGCCTATTGGGTACGTTAGCTGTATTTGTGTATATTTATATAGCATATATTACATCTATATCAGCTGAGATTTCTGATCATTTCATTTGTGGGAGATTTATCTCAAGAGAAATTTGACATATTCCTACAAACAGTGCTCCTTTGTCCATTTAATCACTTTCTCTAAGTCACAACTTGTTTGGACGTAGGGTCAGGCAAGAAAATAGGCATGAGAGGGTTAGTTTACCAGCAACCTGACTGACAGTTTGAAAAATGGTCAGTTATTTTCAGTGTGTACAAAAATGACCTAACTTGATTGTTTTGTCAAGTATCCCTTTCCTTTTCTTTGGCTTTAAATAAGAAAGATTCATTAGCAAATTCATCAATTCCTTGGCTGGAGGCTGTTCTGGAATGGAATACTTAACAGTAAGGGTGACTACTATTGTTAACAACAATTTCCCTTCATTAACCTTATATTATAAACATGTGCCTATTATCACATGTTAAACTATTACCAGATACGCAGCCATGCCTTCTGATGACCAAGTGATAACTTTTATACCACTTTTGATTTTCTACCCTTCCACTTCACTAAACAAGTTTGTGTTTTAGAGTTTTTTAAGTAAACTCTCAGGTCATCTGCAAATAGTGGTAGTTTGTTTTTCAGTGTGGATGCAGATTAATACCTGCTCTACTGCCTAATTGCTATGACTTCTAGGACAATATTGAATACCGGTAGTGAGAGTAGGAAACCCATGTCTCCGATTCAGTGCTCTTGTCTGTACTATACTCACTCACCATTAGACCGACATGCACGTTTGGAGCCAGAGAAAGAGTTCAGGTGTTACGGCTTTTGTCTTGCACATGGTAGAACTATACCAATTGCAGCACCACATATGGAGCCAGGAGCACCAACAGGAGAGAGCCTGAGACAGAACCAGGAGTGGCCCCTGAGAACTGTGAAGTGTGATTGAAACCTTGCTGGCCCCTAGGAAAACAAAGATATCTGTATGCAAGTTTCCACCTCAAACCAGGTCATGAGACAGTGAGAAATTCTTAATAAGTTGGTTTCTTTGGTGGGGAGTTTTGTTTTCCAGTTTTTAATCTGTCATTTCCATATATTGTCTTGATTTGTCATTGTTCCTTCATTTTTTTATACTTTCATCTCTTACATTTCAGAAGAGACCTTTTGTCTTTCCTTATAATCACCAGTTTTATCATTATTAAGGTCTCTTTCACTTTTATCTATAAAATGTTTTATTGTTGAGCTTGTATTCTCTTCTATACATTTTCTGTCCCTCTCTGAGAGCTCAGCAAGCTACCTAGAGTATTTCACCCACACGGCAGAGCTGGCAAGCTTCCCATGGCGTATTCAATATGCCAAATACAGTAACAATGGGTCTCACTCCCATGACACTGAAAGAGCCTCAATACTGCACTGTTTGGAAGAACGGTAAGGAGAGGCTGCTAAAATCTCAGGGTTAGGACGAATGGAGACATCACTGGTGCCTGCTCGAGCAAATCGATGACCAATGGGATGAGAGTCAAACGGTGATTGTTGAACTCACAGACAGGAGGTTAATATACTCCCTTGATTCTGGAGACATGGGTTCAATCCCCAGAGCACCCCAAGGATTCTTTCCTGAGCACAGTGCCCAGATAAGTCTGACTGCTAGAAGTGTTCTAACTACTTCTATATTGCCCCCTTCCCCCTGCCCCACCATAAAAAAAAAACTCTTTTTCTTTCTTTTTATGTTGGATATTACTTGAGCAGCATAGAGTGTACTAAATTTGAAAAAACTGTTTTCCTTCACAACATTATCTTGTGCAATCCCCTTTCTCTTATATTGTTCCAATGGGAAAACTACACATATATTCTTCAAGACAATTTCTATGCTATTCATTTTTTCAATAATGCTAGAGTATTGCTTTTCATATATTTATTTTTAATGATTTAATATGTTTGATTGTATCCTAAGAATCTTTAAGTCTGTTTTCACTGATTTTGTTTGGACTCCTTGAACTTCTTTCATTTAGACACTTCATTGCTTTTCCATTTTAGGTACAATATTGCCTATTATTTATTCCATTGGGATTCCTACACATTTCTGTGGTTTTGCCTTTGCATTTTCTATAATTGTTTTGATCTTTAGTCCTATATAGGCTGTTACATGGTTGTGACATTCCACCATTTCTTCTCTACCCCATGAAGGCTGTACTTCGGTGTGTTTCACTAAACTTTCCCACTCAGACCTTATTGAGTTCTTTCTTGTCACTAGCTTCAACCCCATTTAATGAATTCTTTAGCTCAGGTTTGTAACTTATGCTCATTATTCGCGTTTGAAATTGTTCATTATAAATTTTATCTTTATTGTAAATTTCATGTTTCTAAGTATGGCATAGAAAAGATTTGAAATTTCAGAAATGTCTTAGTGTTATATCTCACACATTGTGCAGGTGTTATGAAGAAAATGATAAGAACAATAATCATAGGTCATCTCAGAGGTTTCAAGTTGTAGCCTAGTAACCATCTCAGATGCTTATTTCATTATCCTAGTGTATCTGTGTTTGTGATTGGAATTTTCAGTTAGGTTGGTTGCCTTTTCAGAAATGCAGTAAGATGGAACTCTTTTGTTTACAATACATAGTGTGGCTTTCCCCTGTGGCTGAGTGGAATCCTTGAAACTGACACATCTGACACGGAAATAGGCATCTGATGTTTAATATCTTCATCCTCTTGCTGTACTCATTAACAAATCTCCAGCAACTTTTAGAAAAATAATGAATTTTAATGATTGCCAGAAGAAATAGAGAATGCCGCTTTTGAGGAATGCTGATTTATAGAATTCATTTTTTAAACAATGGGGTTTAGTTTCATGTTCTCTAAGGGAAATACCTGAAAAAGGTAGCACCAGGCCTAATTTAATGAGTGAATTGGTTTTGATCCATTGTTTTAGATCATAGGATTCCTTATGTCAGAAGCATTTTGGTGATCTTCTGGAATCTGTTGTCTCAGCCCTTCAAGTGTAAAACTGTTATCATGAGTTTGTCTCCAGGGCAATCAGGAGTCTCTTATACATCAAGAAAACCTGTTGCTGACTTACCAGAGCACATTAAAAATGAAGGAGACAGTTCAATTCTGAATTTATACTGTCTCCACTGGGGTTGTACCTGACAGCATTCCCAAAAGCAGAGGACAAGAGTTTCTCTTGTTAGCACATCCCCACCAACACAAATAGTCCCTACATTTTTTGATGTGTGCCATTCTTACCAGTTTGACGTAGTATCTCTTTGTCATCTTGATTTGAATTTCTCTAACGGTAAGTGTGGCTGACCATTTTTCCATGTGCGACTGGACACTCGCCTGTCATCCTCTGAGAAATGCCTATTCATTTCCTCTTCCCATTTGTGGATAGGGTTTTTAAACTTTTTGTTGATTTTGTGAGTATTTTGTATATCCTAGATATCAAAACTTTTTGCTGAGTGTTTAGTGCAAATACTTTTCCCTTTCACTTAGCTGTCTTTAGGTTTAACCTGTGGACTACTTTTTTCCCCCTTTTACCATGCAGAAACTCCTTAACTTTATGTAGCTCTAATTGTTTATTTTTTAGTTTGTTGCCTTTGCCTATGTATTCAGGTCACTGAAAGCACATATAAGGTCGAAATCTTGAAGTATTCTGCCTCAATTTTCCTCAATGTACTTTATAGCTATTCATCAGGTCTCAAGGTATTTGATCCACTTTTAACTGACTTTTGTGCCAGGTGTAAGATATGGGTCGAGCTTTAGTTTCTTACATGTAATTCTCCAATTTTCCCAATACCATTCATTTTAGAGGGTCTTTGTACTCCATTTTACGTCGTTCTTAGTTCCTTTTTCCAAAATTAACTATCCATTGCGGTTTGGTCCTAGGTTATTCAAATCTGACCCATTATATTTATTCCAGTACCATGCAGTTTTGATCACTATACCCTTACAATACAGTTCCAAAGTAGGTAATCAAATATCTCCATTTTCATATTTTTCAGTATGTTTCTGGCTATTTGCAGTATTTTCTGATTCCTCACAAACTTTACCCACTAATTGTTAAAGGTCCCAGAAATTGTCATTCTAATAGATGCAGACTGCAATGAATCTATGTAACAGCTTAAGTAGTCATTTGAATAATATTGATTCTTCCGATCCATGTGCATGGGGTATTTTTCTACTTCCCGTGGTCTTCCTTTATGTCTTTTTTAAGTGAGTTAAAGTTAACATGATATAAATTTCTCACTTCTTTTGTTAAGCTGACTCCAAGATACTTAATGTTTTTGGACATTATATTAAATGTAATAGACTCCTCCATTGCTTTCTCCTCTGTTTCTTTCTTTGTACATAATACTGTGGCTGATTATTGTGTATTGACATTGTACCCGGTGACTTTGCAGCATTGTTTTACTGGTTCTAGGACTTCCTTTGTGGACTCCTTTGGGTCCTCTATCTATATTATCATGTAGTCTGCAAATAATAATACTTTGAGATCTTCTTTTCCAATTTGGATACATTTTATTTGTTTTTCTTGCTAAATTGTTGTAGTCAGGACTCCTAACACTATGCTAACTAGAAGTGGAGATTGTAGACATCCTTGCCTTGTGCTTGATCTAACGTAGAATTCTTCCAGTCTTTCACAATGAAGTATGATGCTGGCTGTTGGTTTGACCAAACTTTGGTGATCAATATTATAATTTTGAGGACACCCCTATTTTGTTGATGGTTTTTACCATGAATGGATGTTGGATCTTGTCACAGGCTTTCTCTGCATAAATTTATGTGATTTTATGATTTTTCTTTTAAAAATGGAATTTTATTGAATCACTGTGAGATAGAGCATTACAAAGCTGTTCATGATTGAGTTCCAGTCATACAATGTTCCAACACTCAACCCTCTACCAGTGTAATTTCTCAGCACCAATACAGATGCTAAAAGTTTATCATGTATATCCTTTATCTACTTTTAACACTTTGTTCTTATCCAGAGTGATCATTTCTAACTAGTGTTGTCATAATGAACCCTTTTCTATCTTAACTACCTTCCACCCTCTACACACTTGTGGTAATTTCCAACCATTGACAAGTCCTCCTGGCCCATTTTCCCTGGCCTTGGATATTAGTTTCTTATTGGTATGTATATACTTATTTAATATATCTATGTGTATACATAGATATGTGCATATATAAATATATACATTCTTTAAAGAATGCTGTCATTCTATAACTGTCCCTCTCCTTCTGACTCATTTCATTCAGCATTTGTCCTCCAGTTCCATGTAAATTTTCATGTCTCCATTATCCCTAACAACTGTGTAGTATTCCGTTGTGTAGATATACCATAGTTTCTTTATCCAAAAGCTGTACTCGGACATTCAGGGGATTTCCAATTCTGGCTACTTGTGAACAGTGCTACAATGAACATAGAAGTGCAGATAGTGTTTCAGCTGTGTGTTCTGGGACCCTCAGGGGATATTCTCAGAAGTAGTATTGCTGGGCCAAATGAGAACTCAATTTCTCATATTTTGAGGAATGTCCATATTGTTTTCCAAAAAGTCTGGACCTGCCGGCATTCCCACCACCAATGAACAAGGATCCCTTTCTCACTGCAACTTTGCCAGTCCAAAGTGTCTTTGTCTGCTTTGGATATTTATGAATGCAAGCTTCACGGAAGGTCAGAAGAAGGATCCCTGCATTTCAAAATTTGGACGTGCTTAAAGAGTATAGGCCATAATTCATTGAAGGTTTGATAGAACTCACCAGTGAACCCATATGGAACTGGGCTTTTCTTCTTGGGGTAGATTCTTAACTGTTTCAATTTCCTGGCTTTTCTTCTTTGGGTAGATTCTTAACTACTGTTTCAATTTCCTTACTGGTAATTGGCCTGCTTAGGCTTTCTATTTCCTCTTCGTCCAGCTTTGGATAACTACAACCCCATGACTCTACCTGTTTTTTCCCATGTTTTCTAGCTTAAGAGTGTAGAGTTGTTCATAGTAACCTCTCATTATATTTTAAATTGCAGAAGGATCTGTTGTAACTTCTCCTTTTTAATCTCTGATTTGATTTATTTGAACATTTTCTCTTTTGTTCATAATGAGTCGAGTTAAAGGTTTATTATCATGTTTAATTTTTCAAAGAGCCAGTTCCTGGTTTCATTGATTTCTTGAATTTCTTTTTTGGTTTGTATGTATGACTGGAGCGACAGCACAGCAGGTAGGGCATTTGCCTTGCATGTGGACGACCACTACTCAATTCCTCTGTCCCTCTCAGAGAGCCCAGCAAGCTACCAAAAGTATCCCACCAGCACAGCAGAGCCTGGCAAGCTACCCATGGTGTATTCGATATGCTAAACACAGTAACAATAAGTCTCACAATGGAGACATTACTAGTGCCCGCTCGAGCAATTTGGTGAACAATGGGAGGTCAGTGCTACAGTTGTTAATTTATACTCTAATTTATATTATTTCCCTCTTTCTGTGAATTTACGATTTGTTCCTTCTCTAGAATTTTGAGAATTTTTGTGTCAGGTTTTTGAGTTTTTTCTTTCTTTTTAATATTAATCTGTCTTGCTATGAATTTCCTTCTTATTACATCTTTTTCTGTATCCTATAGATATTGGTAACTTGTGTCTTCAAGCTCACTAGTTTCAAGGAATCTTTTTATTTCTTCCTTGATTTCTCTTTGATTCAATTGTTGTTAAGAAATGTGGGTTTTTTTCAGCTTTCAAGTATTGGAAGATTTCTTCATGTTTTTTCTGTGATTAATTTCTACTTTCATGAAATTGTGGTCTAAAAAGTTAGTTTGTACAATTTCTGTTTGTAAATTTATCTATTTTTGAATTTGCCCTAATACATGATCCATCACAGTGAATGTTCCATCTGCATTAGAGAAGAATGTGTATTCTTGTTTAAGGGTTTATAGATTTCTGTATTTGTCCAACATTCCCAGCTTTTTCCACTCCTCCTTTAGTGCTTTTGTCTCTTTACTGATGTCTAGTTGATCTGTCTAGTGAGGAAAGTTGGTGTGTTGAAGTTTCCAGTTTCCCAGTACTATTGTGTTTCTGGAAATATATTTCCTTTGGTTTCTGAGCAGATGCTTTATAAACTTTGCTGAGCCTGCATTTAGTATGTAGATGTTGATCGTGGTATTTCTTGATCTACTGTTCCCTTAACCAATAGGTAATGCATATCTTATTCCTAATTACTTTCTTTATATTGAATGAAAATTTGTCTGATATAGATATGGCTGTCCCATCTTTGTTTCCTTTACTTGCCTTCCATTGTGTGTATGATTGTTTTGCATCCTTTCATTTTGTGTGCACTTATTCTGAGAGTTTAGGTGTATTTCCTGTTGGCAGTAAGAGGAAGTATTTTCATTCCTGATCCATTCAGCTGCTCTATGCCTTTTGATAGGGTAGTTTAGCCCATTGACATCCAGAGAGACTATTGACATAAGTGCTTTGTTGCCGTGTGTGTGTGTGTGTGTGTGTGTGTGTGTGTGTGTTGTTTTCGTGAGTTTCTTTACTATAAGAATTTTTACCATAAGAATTTATCTGTAGTATAGGGAGTAACAGGACAGGAATTGAAGGTATCAAAGTGGGGAATGCCTAGATTACTCTGGAACCTGGGCTATAGTACTGAGGAGAGGAAAAAAAAGAAACTGAAGTGGGGAAAGCAAGAAGAGGCTGGTGGAAGGTAACAGGGACAGGGGACACACTGGTAGTGAAGAGGTAACTGCAATTAGATATCTAAACCATAGAACCAACAACACTTAAAGGAGATTCATGCTACAATAACCTAACTATAAAATGTGTCTGTCAAGGAGGCTGACTGGGGAGTAAGAGAGTAAATGACTGGGGCATTGGAGGAGAGAAGCTGACACTGGTGATTGGATAAGAGTAGGAAAATTTTATCCTTGAAATTCAACTATGAGTACTTTGTAAATCATGATAACTAAATCAAATAAAAATTACAAATAAAGAAAAAAAAGAATTTTAGTATTTCTCACAGGGTTGCTTTAGATACTGAAAATTTTGCCAAGTTTTGTTTGTCTGAAAAATGTTTCTATCCTTCCCTCAAGTCTACATGATAGCTTAACAGGATAGTAGTAGACTGTTGTGTGGATATATTTTTCAGCCAGTCCTTTGAATTTTTCATTCCACCATTTCCTGGCTTGTAAAATATTCTATGGAAGGTTTCTTGTGATTCTTATGTTATTTCTCTTGTATCAAAAGGTTTCTGCACATGTTAAATCATATTTATACAGCATCCAAATGGATAGTTCTTATCACTTACACTACATTGGTTGACCAGAAACTTCCCATTTACCCATACACAGATGAATTAGGACTACAAAAGGTCCTGGTATTTGGCATTCCAGAAAGGAGGTTTCTGGAAACCTTTGCAAATCCTCACGATCACCAACTCCAAGACATGGAGTTCTAGAGCAGGGAGGGAAATGACTAGGGAATATGGCCCAATATATCTCAAGATGTCAAGGTCGAGATTTAGTGAGTGGATTATCATTTTATAACCCCCTTTCTTATTGTTCCAGTCCCCCCATCAATTTTTAAACAGAAATTACAACATAACCTATGAAATAATCACTCTAGGCTAAAAAGTTGAGGTAAGCAAGTAGATTTTTCTTGGTAAAAACCATGTTTTAAGATGTTCCTCCATTGAGATAACACTGTACTACACTGTTACAGACTTAAGCACACCGACTCACTGTTTTCTACTTACCAATGACAATAAAGGACAGAAACTCATTATTCTTTAGAGATGACAAAGACGCAACACTGTAGCTTTCTTTTGGAAAATTCTTGTCAACCAGTAGAACAAGACACACAATCCAATGCAAAACTGTCCAGAAACGAGACCAGTGGAAGCCTCAAGGACTAGAGCAGGCATCTGGCACGCTTGTGGTCCCCACGTTCAGTTCCTACGACCTCCTACCCTGCCACTGGCTAGGCTTAGAGGCTCATGGTGCCTCTGGAATTCAGCAGTTTACACTGCGGGGCCGAGCACTGGATTGTCTGCAGCCAAGTATCACAGAGAGTGGCCCCTGGGGTCACCGAGCACAGCTGGTGTCCAGCAAGCGCAGGGCGGTGCTGCCCACAGCGGGGACCCGCATCTTGGCGAGAGGCGCAAGGAGCCAAGCCAGGCTGAGACCCCGCCTGTGACCCGAGCTGCCCAGCCATCCTGCCAGGCCCGACCCCCTCCTAGGCGGTACTCCGCAGGTCCCTGGCCCTTCTCAGCCTGGAAGACCCGGGCCACGTTCCTGCGATCAGAATCATAGTCCTGCGGTGCCGACGGACTACAGGTTGGTGCACCCGGGTGCCAGCGTGTCTCGGAGGGTGCTGGAAAAGGGCCGCCTGGGAGACGCGGGTGTGCAGCACTGTGCTGGGCCCTGAGCCCCCTACTGAGCAACTCCAGCTGTGGCTGATGGGCTGGGCCTGGGTCTCTCCAGCCTGACCAGGACACGCAGGTGCATCTGAGAACCCTGGTGAGCGTTTCCCGCCGACCTTCACACCTGACCCCTAGGATACGGAGCAGAGGGTGCAGACCTGTGTCATGACCCTCCCGCAGGAGAGGGGCCTCCAATGGCCGCAGGGAAAGGCATGCCTGAGAGACTCTTGGATTCCTGTTCTGACCATCCCCCTCAAATCACTCCTCCACCCCTTTCTGTAAGAAAATCTACACGAACCGGAGTAAGCGTTATAGCAGACTAAATAATAAGAAAAAGTATCAAAAGTGTGGCCACCTCCCCTGCTTGAACCTTTGCATTTCTGTCTGCTCTGACTACCCTGAGGGACTAGACGTGTAACTACCCTGAGGGACTCGACGTGTCATGATTCCTCTTCTCAAATCCAATCACAACGAAGCAGCAGCCTGATTACTTCCTGGTACACATAGTGTCAAGTACTGTTCCGTTTGTTTTTCTAAGAATCTGTGGGGGTCTGCAGATATATGGACTAATGAGATCTAGTACAAAGCCTCACCAACAACTGGAACAATCTATGATTTCTGAACAGAATAAAACTGCAAATAGACTTCTTAAGAAGAGCTCCCAGTTCCTGGAAAAGTCTCTTAGCAGAGTGGTTCCACCTTCATCTGTGCAGCTGACCAATGTCTCAGTTCAGGGCGTCATCCTCCATCTCTGTGACCAGGAGACTCACAGTCCTGCTCCTTGTTCCCGTAAGATTCTATACACAACTGAGCTGGGGGCAGAAGGGCCTTGGAGGGAGGAGTCTTGAAAGAGGGAAGGGGTATACCGGTTATGAGTGTAGTGTTGGAATTCTGTGCTTCAGAAAACATTATAAACAGCTTTGTATACCACAGAATATCAATACTTAAAAAAAAAGATTTAAAAGAATTGAAAAAAAATCCCACTAGTAGCTGGAGAGGTAGAACCCGGATAAAGACACTAGATTGCATGCAGAGGAGCCTGGTCCAATCCCTGGCAACACCAATGTGCGTAGGCCAAGAGCAAGGCAAATGCCTTACCTGCTATGCTATCACTCCAGCCCCAAGATTTTAAAAAAATTTTCTTTGGACATATGAGATGTGGAATCACTTGATAATATAGTTGTTGGTATATATTTTTACATATCCGGGACATATCCCCTGATGTGGTATTGCTGGGTCAAGTGGGAGCTCAATTTCTAATTTTTTGAGAAATGTTCAAATTGTTTTCCAAAATGGCTGAACCAATCAGCATTGCCACCAGCAATGAAGGAGAGATCCTCCTCCCAACATCCACGCCAACAAATGTTGCTTTTGTTCTTTGGGATGTCAGTGTCAGTCTCTGTGGTGTGAGATCATATCTAATTGTTGTTTTGATCTACACCTTCCTGATGATTAGTTATGAAGATCATTTTTTCATGTACCTATTGGCCAAACAGTAGAACATTTTAGTACGACACCCTCACCACTACATAGATGAACAGAGAATTACTAAGGAGACAGCATCCTGAAAGAAGGAAGTATATGAGATGGATTTACCAGACATATATAGGGTTTACCATCTCCCAAATATCGAGGACATTCTTCTCTGGTGCTCATGATTCACCCTCAAGAACAGAACACATGTTGCAGCACACAAGTAGTCTCCATAAAACTGAGAAAATAAAAATCGTATCAAGAATCCTTTCTGATCAGTGTTCTAAAGTTGGATATAAACAAGGAAGAGAAAACATTGAAAAGCTCAAACACCTTGGAAGCTTAACAACATACAACTGAATAAGCACAGTGTCAAAAATGAAACTTGGAAAAACCTATAGCTATAAAGGAAGTTAATACATTTATCAAATATCTGCAAGAATAAAAATCATGGACCAGATTGGTCCACTAGAAAAATTTTCAAAATCTTCAAGGAAAAGCTTCTCCTCCTATTTTTCCTATTCCCTCTCCTTTTCCCATCTTTCTCCTCCTCTTCCTCCTCCTCCACCTCCTCCACTTCCTCTTTTTCCTCCTCTTCTCCTCCACCTTCTCCTCCTCCACCTTTTCTTCCTTCTTATTTGGCTTTTAATCATATCCAATTGCTCAGGGATCACTCCAGGAGGTATTTGGTGGACCTTATAGGGGTTCAGGGATTGAATCTAGGTCAGTCATGTTCAAGCCAATTCACCTATCCACTGTACTATCACTCTGGCCACTTATCAATTCCTTTCAAGCTCATTGAGGAAGTTATAAAAGCAAAAATACTCCAAAGAGTTTCTATAAGAGCAACTTCACCTTGGTATCAAAAATTGACAGAGACATTCTGAAAGAGCAAACAACAGACAATATACCTGATGAAAACAGAAGCAAAGATCCTCAATAAAATTGTTGTGAGTAAGATCCAAGAATCATTAAAAGCATCATCCCTAACATCCAAGGATTTACCCCAGGGATGGAAGTAAATATATGCACACTGATATACACAGTCATAAAATTGATTTACATCAATGAAAGACAAGAGTGAGAGAGAAATTACAGTGGGGAAAGGCGGTCCTCTTGCATGTAGCTGAACCAGGTTCTATTCATGGCACTATATAAGACTTCCTGAGCTCTGCAAGGAGTGATCCTTGAGCACAGATACAGAGCAAGTCCTGAGCACAGATGGGTGTTAGTCAAGAACAAACATACAGAAACAAAAAGGAAAAGACATGAAGCAAGCAATCATCTCTGCAGATGGAGAAATAGTGTTAGACAATATCCAATGCCTATTTGTGATGAAAACCGTGAACAAAATGCAAATTGAAGGAACTTATTATTGTAAGGACTGTTTACAACATACACAATGTTCTCACTATCTTTAATGGAAAAAACTGCCGACCTTTCATTATGGTTATGAACAGGAAAAGGATATCTATCGTATTGACCACAACTGTTCAACACAGCACTGGAAGGCCTTTCTACAACAAGTGGGCAAGAAAACAAAATCAAAGGAATTCAGATCATTAAAATATCCCTACTTACTGTTACTTACTATTGTACACATATTCTACTAAAACAGTTCCATAATAAAACTTATAAAGCTAAGTTGTAGCAGGCTACAAAATCAACACACAGGAATCTGTTGTAATCTTATAAGGAACAATGTAGTGGAGAAAAAAATTCAAAAATGATCCTCTTTATGATTCTGTCAAAAATAAGGTCTCTGCAAATCAATTTTTATATAATGTAGGAGTACTGCTATTTACTCATCCATTGATTAAGCTGATTGAATTGTGCATGAACTCCATATTCCTTTTTTTGTATTCCATACTGAATGTTAATTTAATTTTATTATTTTATTTTATTCCCCCTTTTATTTTGATTCACTGTGAGATACAGTGACAAAACTTTCATGTTTGAGCTTTAATCATACAATCATCAAACACCCATCCCTTCACCAATGCACATTTTCTACCTCCAAAATCCCCAGCATTACTCTCCGCCCCCACCTATGTTCCAACCTTTCCCCTGCCTGTGAGGCAGAAAATTCCTCCCATAGTCTCTCTCTACATTGGTTATATTAGTTATTTTTACACCAGTCCAACCACCACTCAAACCTGACAAAAACTCAATGCTAGATAATTTTTTTTCTATTGTTTGTTATGGATAGAATATAATGTCCAGAAAATTCTGTGTTGTCTCTTCCTCGAGCTTTAGTTTATAGTCTCTGGGTCTGGCCATTGATGAGATTACATGGCACCGGGGACAGTTTGTGGGTGTGACAGCAAAGCTACTGGAAAATTGGGGACATGGGGGAAGAGGGCCCAGTACTAATCCAAGCGAGCCTGGAGCTCTCAGTCATGAGTTCCCGCTATAGGCCATAACTGCATCCTTTGATCTCTTTTGAGATTTATGGGTCTCTGAAATTAGGCCAATAAATGAGCTTATATAGCTGAGCCAGAGGTGGTTTGTGGGTGTGTCTTCCACATACCTAACTTTTAGCCATTTAATTTCTTAGTAAACTTGGCCCCAAGTTGTTGGGGTCTGGCCAAAGGCATAGCAGCAATTCTGGAGTATCTGGAAGTCTGAAGGCACCATCAGGCTGTTGATACACTCATCCCACAGGTACAGGCTGAGCTGCTGGTGGCACCATACCCCCTAAGAATCAATTTTTTAAAAGAGGTGAAATACCTGTAGAAACTATAAATCACTTTTGAATGAAATAAAAGAACACACAAAGAAATGGAAACACATGGTGTATTCATGGATTAGGAAAATCACCATTATTAAAATGGCCAGCTTACCCATTAGTCAATGTGATTTACAAGGGCAACCAAATTCCCATCAGAATTTCCTGGGGATATTTCAAGAACATAGAATAAATATTTGTAAAATATGTATGGAACCTAAAACTTCTAGGGTAGCCAAAACAATCTTAAGAAATAAGAATATAGAAGGCATTTTATTCCTAGACTATAATCTTTACCACAAATCTATAATAAACTAAATTTGCTTGATACCAGAACAAAGACAGACCCTCACACCAAAGGAAGAGAACTGAGAGTCCAGAGATAAACATTTAGGTGTATGGGCAGTTTATTCACAACAAAGAGTCTAGGGACAGGAACAAGAAGAATCTCTCCCCAAAACGCTGATGGGGAAACTGGGTAGCTGCAAGCCCAAGACTGAAATGAACCCTCCCTCACACCATTCACAAAGGTCAATTCCAAATGGATTTAAGGTTTGAAATTAAACCTATTTATTTCCTTAATCCCCCTTCTCCTTCTCCTCCTCTTCTTCCTTCTCCTGGGGGGCACACCCTGTGATATTCAGGACTTCCTCCTGGCACTGTATTCAGGGATCACTCCTATTTGTTCCAGAGGAACTTATGGGCTGTTAGGATAGAGCTAAGGTCAACTGCTTGCAAAGTTGTCCTATTATTGGCTATACTATTACTCTGGTCCCTCCAAAATCTGCATCAATTAAATAAGCTGAGAAAAATACAGGCCGTACTCTCCAATATATTGTCCTCAGAGAAGTCTTCAGTGGTTGTTTTCCCCAAGAAGAGAGCAAACAAAAAAAATAAGCGAGAAGAACTATATCAAAGTAAAAGCTTTTGTGTTGTGAAGGAAATGAGGCCTAGAATATTAAGATCCTCATATGATTGGGAGAAAATTTTCAACCATCATACATCAAAAAACTAATATCAAAGAGATGTATAAAGCACCCTCAAATTTCAATTATTAAATAACCCACTTATTTTTTTTATTTTTTTATTAGTGAAACACCATGAGGTACAGTTGTAGACTTACAAACTTTTGTGCTTGGGTTTCAGTTATGCAATGATCGAGTACCCATCCCTCCACCAGTGCCCTTTCTCCATCACCAATGATCCCCGTATCCCTCCAACCCCTCACCCCATTCCCCCACCCTGCCCTGCTTCTGTGAAGGGAATTCCCTTTTGCTCTCTCTCTCTCCTTTAGGGTGTTGTGGTTGGCAATAGAGGTTTTGAGTGGCCATCGTCGAGATGATGAAGAGAAAGTTCTTTAAAGATGACTTAAAAAATGGCTAAGAGGCATATAAAATGGTGACCCTGACTGATTATGAGAGAATCCAATGACAAATGAGGCATCACCTCACACCAGTGAGAATGTGGGAAGAAAAGGACTCTTCCTGCCAGTGGGAGTGTTGCTGAGCTCAGCCTCTTTGAATGTAGGAGACTTATTAAAAAAACTAAGCATAGAACTTTGCTTTGGCCCTGCAATCCCACTTATGAGCATATGTTCAAAAAGCAGGTAAAGATGATCCCGAAAGACATTGCATACTGGAGATGGAGGGATAGCACAGCCTGCATGGTGCTCACCTTGCATGCAGCCTACCTGAGTTCAATCCTGGCATCCCATCTGATTCCCGAGCACTTTTACCAGGCGTGATTTCTGAGTGCAAAGTCAGGAGGAACCACTGAGCATCACGAGATGGGGCCCTCAAACCACACCAATCAACCAAAGAAAATAAGACATTTGTGTTTCATCTATGTACACAGCAGTATCATTTATAATAGACAATTAAGAAACAATCCAAGAACTAAATAACAATGAGAGATAAAGAAATAATGGTATACACACGATGGAATACGACTCAGCTATGAATGATAGCACAGGTAGTCAGAAAAGTATAAGAATGGATGAGTGTTGAAATGAAAAAAACTACTACAGTCAGAAATTACGAAAATTAAGAACATGGTATAATAAACGCCAGTAGAAGCTCAAAATAGCAAAATAACAGAAGCAGACCAACAGATTAAGGAGCTCCAAGATGGGAAGGAGGAAATCACTGGGAAACAGCAGAAGGTGGAAAATAGTCTGAAAAGGAATGAACGGCATACCAGAGAACTACAGGATGACTTCAAGAGGTCACTGTCACTGTCACTGTCATCCTGTTGCTATCAATTTGCTCGAGTGGTCATCAGTAATGTCTCCATTCGTCCCTGTTGCGTGCTAGTGTAGCCCAATGAGTTCAAGAGGTACAATATAAGAATCGTTAAAGTTCCTGAAGAACAGGAAGACAAATGTGATGAAGAAACATTAGTCAGATAAATCACATTTATCTGTCAGATAAAAACATTAGTCATTAGTCAGATAAACCCCAGAGCTCAGGATTATGTGCACCGAGATCCATGGGATCCAAAGTGTCACAGTGAAAATAGACCCAATTAGGAAAACTCCAAGATATATATACTCACTGTCACTGTCCTCCTGTTGTTCATCAATTTTTGCTTGAGCGGGCCCATTAACGTCTCCATCATGAGACTTGTTACTTGGTTGGCATATCGAATACATCACGGGTAGCTTGCCAGGCTTTGCCGTGTGGGCTAGATCCTCTCGGTAGTTTGCCAGGCTCTCTGAGAGGGGCAGAGGAATCAAACCCGGCTCGGCCGGGTTGGCTGCAAGCAAGAAAAACACCCTACAGCTGTGCTACTCAAATTGACAAAAATCCAAAGACAGAGACAGAATATTGAATGCAGCAACATCAAAAAGGAAACATATATAAAGAAAAGTCCATTCTATGTACAGTAGAGCCATCAAATAAAACTCTACATGCCTGAAAAAAATGGAAGGAAAAAAAGCTGAAAAAATTTATACCTCACCAAGAATAATACCCTATCCCACTGGATTATCATTCAGATACAAGAATCTATGCGGAATTTCATGCACAGGCAACAACGTAGGGGATTTATAGCCCTGAAACCAGTTTTGCAGGCAGAGTTAAAAGAGCTCCTTTAAAGCACAAGAGAAACTTCCCATGATGTAGCATTGAGTATAACCCTCAGAACTGGTGCATATGGGTGTCTTCTACTAGATTGGAAAGGTTAAAAACATTTTGCAATTCCTCATTACAAACTGACTCTTATTAATTTATTTTCTGATAGTTCTATTTGTCAATACCCTAAGTTTTATTGTATCTCTTAATGTGAAATAAATTTGTTATATTTTGCCCACCGAGGTAGAAGGAGGATAGAGGGAAATGGGGACATCAGGGGTGGGATTGGTGTTGGGACGATGTATGTCTGAACAAGTCATTATGAGCAACTTTGTAAATCACAGTGTCTCAGTAAACACTCCAAAAACTTTTAAAAATTAATAAAAACATAAAACTCAAAATTTCAAAGCTAGGTCCAAGGCATGTAGAGATAGTCAGGGACTGAATTGTACCTGGCCACAGGAAAACCTTGATGTATGTTCCTAACCCCCTGACCTATCTCTCCAGTTCCACCTTAATCATTATACGTAAGACCAGGGTATGCCTCAGCTCACTGATAAAACTGCTGCCTTGCATGTGCAAAGCGCTAAGTTTGATCCCCCACACCAGCAAAAGGAAAGGTAAAAACAATTGAGGGAAAAATGTCAGGTTAGAAAGAGGAGCAACTTGGTGTTACAAAAGTTTAGGGACTGCACAGTACCTCAATGAGCTTAGCAAATGGGAGGCTGGAGATTGAAGCCCATGAATTTCCTGGAGCAGCCCCAAAGCACTATCAGTGAAAGATTTCTTGTTATTTCTTTTTTGATAAGGTTTTTCTAAGCTATGTAGCAGTAGATGTATATGATTTAGCTTGGAATGTCTGAAGGCACTTTAGTTGCAAGATACTGAATTGTTTTTTTCTAGGTTGAGCTTCTGGTAACTGCTGGTGAATTGTCAGAAGGGTTTTCAATTGATAATGTTGGTATTCATGATGTTGTTTGTAATTGCTCTTCCTCATAAAGAAACTTGAGCTGCTCTAAAGCTTTAACCTAGAAATCTCTACTTGCTGCACTACCCTTCCAGGGGAGGTTAAAGTCCAGCTGACCACTCTGGCCCTACTCAGAACTGAATGCAGGGGCCAAAGCAATAGTACCCTGGGTAAGGCATTTGCTTGGCAGGCATCTGACCCAGGTTCATTCTCAGGCATCCTATAAGGCTCCCTGAGAATTTTCAGGAGTGATTTTGAGTACAGAGCCAGGAGTCAGTTGAGCATTGTCTGGTATACTACAAAAACAAAGGAAACAACAGGACCTTCCACGTGCCTTTCTTCTTAGCTGTAAAGTGTTGCTCAGCACAGTATGCTTTGGACAGCATAAAGACAAAGGTTTTCGATACAAAATTCAGTGGAGTCCAGGTATAGACTCTGAATTCGTGTCACTTTCTCATGGCTTCACTAGCAGATAGTTTGTTCATCTGGACTATGTCTTGGATAAGCCATAAATAATGAAGCATGTCAATACAGAGATAGTTACATTCCACAGATATGTACTGCATTCGTCGATCTACCATGGGGTATCATTAGCTGGTGTCTCTTTGCCCTGAAATGTGCGCTTAGGCAAGCCATAACAAAGGACCGTTACGGCAAAGGTCGGAGAACTCCAGGTGACAAATAACTGGGTTTTTAGGAGTAGAGGTGACTTCATTGGTTGTTCAAAGCAGCGTGATTCGATAAATCACATAGAGCAAAAGTTTTAGTGTGATCCACTTCTATGCAAATTTCATCTTTTCTAACAGCTGCAGAATTTTTAGTTGTGTAGCTGTACCAAAGTTTCTTTAACCAGTCATCTGTTCTTGGGCACTGGAGTTTTTTCCAGATTCTGGCATTTGAAAACAGTGCTCCAATAATCATATCAAGTCACATAATGGGAGACTAACACCTAAGGATAATAGAGAGAAGGTCCAGGAGAATTGCTCCATGGCTTGGAAGCCAGCCTCATGAGCAGGGGGAAAAGGCAGCTTGGATAGAGAAGAGACCACTATGTAAATGATGGTTGGAGGACTCACTGGAAATGGGAGATGCATGCTGAAAATAGACTATGGCGCAAACATGATGGCCTCTTACTACCGGAATTGCAAACCATAACACCTGAAAGGAGAGAGAGAGAGCGCGCGCGCGAGAGAGAGAGAGAAAGAGAGAGAGAGAGAGAAAGGGAATTCGCCTGCCACAGAGGTGGGGGTGGGGAGTCCAAGGGCGGGATGAAGGGAGGGATACTGGGAACATTGGTTGTGGAGAATGGGCACTGGTGGAGGGATGGGTACTCCATCATTGTATGACTGAAAGTAATCACAGAAATTTGTAAGTCTCTAACTGTATCTCACAGTGATTCATAAAAAAAAAAAGGTTTTAGTATGAAGTTAGGTGGAAGTCAGTTACCAGTACTTGACTTATATAACTAAGTTTTGTGTATCAGAAATAATCAGTTGAAATTTTCTAGACTTAGACTTATCTCTTAATAATTATTGTAAGATCACATAATCAAGTGCTAAGAAATGGCTAACACATGCTTCTTCTTTTATATTGCTTTTTTCAAGAAGATGGACATTAAAAATAATCATTACTGTCTAGTACTGGTTAATGAATATAACCAGAATTATACTTTCTGCTAATATAATGAATGAATATGAATTAGTGTAGTTTAATATATTTATATATTCTGATGTAACATTTTTTTCTCTGTTTCTCAATTGGAAGTCTTCCAATAAAGAATCTATCATTTATCAATATCTAGAAACAAACATAAAGCCAGATAATTCTGATAGAGTGGGGGAACTTGTGTGCTAAAGGCCACAAATTTCTGTCAAGTAATCTTCTCAAATGGGCTCAAGAGAATCCTTCACTTGTTAAAACTGTGGAAGTTTACGTCCTTTGTTGTATTAGGCAGAATTTTTGTACCACTTTGGCTTCTACTGACATTTTAAGCATAACATAAGGTGACTTACATTGCTTTTTAGTTGTGGTAGTGCTGTTCAATAAGTCATTAACAAAACCTCACAAGTGTAAAAAATTTGTGGGGGTGGTCCTTCATCTAGTGCTGGTATAAGGCAGGTGATGATAGGAATGAATCCATGGGATTTCACACAAAGCATGTGATCCAACTCTTTCATGCATCTCTTAGCCTATAAGTGATTTTTATGTCATGGAAAGATGAACCGTCTAAAACCAGAGGTAGAACAATCATATTTTAGCCAATATTGATTATGCATATACAAAATTACTTAAAAAATTTTTTGTACCACCCCTTGTGGTGCTCAGGGTGTACTCTTGGAGATGCAGTCATAGATGACTCATGGTGGGATTCTGCAGACCATATGGGATGCCATGGGTAGGGTCCTGGCCTGCCACGTGCAACAGAAGCACCTTTCCAGCTCTACTATCATTCCTGCCCACACAACTAACTTTTAATATATATACTCTTTCTAAATCAACTCATACATTACTCTGACAAAATGAGTCAGGAGCCTTTCTAGTTTAAGGGATGGAGTTTGGTGCTTAAGAATCCACTGTCTATTACCCAGGATTTGTCAGTAGGATCATGATGGGCTGCGATGCAGTCAGTTTAGACTGAAAACTATTTAGGCCTGTCAAAGGGAGGAATTCAGGAAAGGCACACTGGTCACATTCCTAGTTCCATTCAGTAACTAGCGGCAGACAGAGTGAGAATCAGGAACATAGGAACAACACAATAACACAATAATAAAGTAATAACAGTATAATACTGTGAACAATAGCCATAAAACAATAACATAATGGTACAACCATAATACCATAAAATTCACGGTCATGGTCACAGTCCTCCCATTGTTCATCGATTTGCTCGAGCAGGCAGAGTAACATCTCCATCGTGAGACTTGTTATTGTGTTTGGCATATTGAATACTAACCGGTAATACTCTTGGTAGCTTTCCGGGATCTCCAAAAGGGGCGGAAGAATTGATCCCAGTCCAGTCGGGCCAGCTGTGTGCAAAGTAAACGCCCTACTGCTGTGCTATTGATCAGGACAGTGCTATATAAAATATAATTTTAAATAATATACATTAATTTAAAAATAGCATTTAATGTGTTGCTAATCTTTCTTGTGCTGAGCAATGCTGGGGTTTGGCTTGAACTGACCATTGGACAATGTGTCTAAGAGATCACTGATAGTCCTGAGAACTACCTGGATGCTGCCAGGGCCACAGGAAGGGAAGAGGGAGGGCACTTTTCGCCACCTGTCCTATGTGACTTAGTTGACTCTAAAGCCAGTGGGGTCCCCTGGTGACTTATGTAAAAAGGAAAGGAGAGAGAGGCAGTGGCTTCAACAAGGGGATTTGCCACTTCCTCCCATTTCACCTCGACCACACCGGGACTGTCTGGGAAGTCTTGGTAGGAATAATACAATCTGTGATGAGCCCCTGTGTGGCACAGACCTCAAGTCCCACCAACCACACTAGGCAGCCATCAAATGATACCTGAAGTTACCTGTTCTTCCCAACCTGGGAGTTAATCCTCCCCACCCAATTTTCCCGGGGACCTGTGGACTCAGGCTGTCAGTCCTAGGTCTTCCCCAAGCCTTTTGGGTTCCTTGTCTTTCTCACAGAAAAGAATTTCAAGAGGAGATGAGCAGTGAAGTAAAAATAATAACCAAAAACCCACACAGGATTTATTTGGAGGATTTGAAGACAGGGAGAGAGGGAGAGAAAGCAAGATAGAGTGACGCACTCAAGTGGAGGTCTCCAAAGTTGAAGAGAGCTGTGAATGACCTCAAAGACTAGCTTTCTATAGATTTCCTTCAGCTTGCTTGGCCTGAAGGTCTGTTTTCCACAGTCATGAAAATTGATCAGGTATTTTCGTAACAAAAGAGTGTTGACATTTTCAGTGAATCAGAGGGTGCTGGGAGCATGGTAGCTGCAAGTCCCTGGTAGAGGGCAATCAGCTTCTGGATCAGAAAAAAAAATCTGATGAGCTGTCAAATAGAGCTCACCTGAAGACTAATAAGCAAGGGTCTAAGTATCAGTGTGGGTCTGCAGAGATGGCTATGCCCTGGTTTGGCGGCTGCCAAGTCTTGAGTTATGGAAACTTGGTAGTCACTTGAATTTAATGGTCATAGCAAAACTTCCTGGAAGTTGAGGCTCTGGAGTGAATGCCCAATGCTGTTAGATACTGGCAATGTTGAATAACAGTATTACTTAACCACTGAAAATGTGTAGTTACTATTTTACATAACCTTCTTTGTATGTGTACAAGTGCTCTGCAAAAAAGCACGTTTCACATTAGGCACAGATTTATAAAGCAATTTTGTATGAAATATGATTTTTATAAGAATTGCTGAAGACCTGCTGTCTGTAGGTGAATGAAATCGACAAATTGCTTTGTAATTAGTTAATAAATGTGAACTAGTTGTGGTCTCCAATCGGTAGGTTGCTTGTGTTGTGCGAATGTGTCAGTGGCTATCTCTGAAGTATGGGTCTAGACCTGACTTTACCTCTGGATTATTTATTCATGAAAAAGATTTGGGGTGGTGAAGTGGAATAAAGACACACCTGCAAATAAGCCTGTGACCATTCTGGGTCCTGGACATCTGACCAGGACAGTGTTCATCCTGGGTCTTTAACTCTGAGATTCAGAGGGATCCCTTTCTGGACAGAAACCATTCTGTGCAGATGGAGCAGGCCAACTGCCAGTGTCATGACAGGAATTCGTTGAAAGTGGAGTCTGTGGAAACAATGAGGCCTTTACTAAATAGCCAAGTATTGTCCTGAGCATTTCACAAACTACAGAGCACTGTCCAGCATACAGATACAGATATTTCCAAAGCAACTGAGTGAATGCCTTGCTCTGGTCACACTGCTGATGGGTTAAAGCACTAAACCAGGTGGGCCCTGAGGTTCCAGAATCCATTCTTTGTCCTCATCTCCTGCCTTTCTTTTGATCTGTAAATGCAGCCTGTACCCTAGGGCTGCTCCCTACCCAGAGAGACCCCAACCCCAGGCACTATGTGTTGTGAGGAAGCTGTGGGCATAACACTGAAAGCTAGGCCATTATTAGAAACTCCTTGGTGCTCCCTGCCCTGTCACTTCCTCTGAACTTAGGGACATGATTATCATACCCATCTCCAGCCAGAGGGGAGAAGTAGGTGCTGCCGTGGCCGGGAACATGGATGGAAAATTGGCCCTCTCCTTTCCTGGAGCCCTGGGTTGTGAGCTGCACAAAGATGGGAGTGCCCACACCTGTCTGTGGGTTGTGGGAAGTGTGCTGCGACACCCCTCCAGTTCTACTGGAATAAAGGCAGAGTCTCAGGGATGAAAAATAGCACATCCCCTATAAAAACGGATGGGTCCAAACCCTACACAAAATATGAGATCTTGAGATTAAAATCAGACATAAATCCATAAAACACGTTCAGATAAAATATAGTCTTTGTCCAACACTTTCTCCACTCAGTGTTGTTATCAAGGATACAATTCTATTGAAACTGGCCACGGGAAAAAATAAACAAGTGGGAATACATCAAATTCAAGAATACGGCAAAGGAACACTGGATAACTGTAGAAGATAGGCAAGCAAATAAGAGCAAATATCCTCAATCAGCATATTAAAAAAAGTTTTAATACTCAAGTTGTATAAAGCACTTGCGTGCTGTAACAAGAAAAACTGCTATCAAAAATTGGGGGAAGAACTGAAGGCACTTACCTGAAGAAACACACATGTGCCCAATACGCACATGAAAAACCTCACATGTATCATATTAGCAGGAAATCCAAATCAAAAGAATAATCTCAAACTAGTGAGAATGGTACACATTTTTAAAAAATATGCAAACAATGTTGGCAAGGATGTAGTGAATGGACTTCTCATCCACTGTGGAAATGTTGTGTGGTGCAACCTCCCAATGGAAAACTGCATGGGAAATTCTCAGAAATATAAGACTCAAATTCCCTATGACCCAACAATTCCACTTCTTGGTATCTATCCCCAACAAACCTGAACATTCCTTCGAAAAGACAAATGCACACCCTCAATCTTCCCAGCACTCAGTACAATAGCTGGGGTAAGGAAACAACCTTGGTGTCCAACAACAGATGAGTGAATTAGTAGGTGTGGTATAGGAACACGATAGACATTTTTTAAAAACATTTTTATTATTGAATCACTGTGAGGTACAATTACAGGCTACAAACTTTCATATTTGTGTTTCAATCATACAATGCTCAAGTATCCATGCTTCCACATGTGCCCATTCTCAACCACCGATGATCCAAGTATCCCTTTCACCCCCTTACCCCACACCCCCTCACACCACCCCGCCTCTGTGGCAAGGCATTCCTCTCTCTCTCCTTTGGATGTTATGGTTTGCAATAGAGGTATTGAGTAGCCATTGCGTTCGTTCAATAGTCTACTATCAGACCCATCCCAAGCGGGTCCTCCAACCACACTTTACTTGGCCTTCCCTTCTCTATATGAGCTTCCTTTTCCTCCAGCATGTGAGGTCAGCTTCCAAGCCATGGAGCAAACCTCCTAGCACTTATATCTACTATTCTTGGGTGCTAGTCTCCCATTCTGTTACTTTATATTCCACCAATGAGTGCAATCTTTCTATGTCTGTCTCTCTCTTTTTGACTCATTTCACTTAGCATGATACTTTCTGCGTTGATCAACTTATACGCAAAGTTCATGATTTTATCTTTTCTAACAGACTACATAATGGACTGTTATGCAGCAGCAAGGAATGTTGAAATCATGCAATTACTGCAACTTGGATGAAACTGGAGGATATTATCTTAAATGAAGTAAGTCAGAGGAGGACAAAAAATACAAGACAGCACTCACCTGTGCTATAGAGACGAATCGGGTGAAGGAATGCAAGGTCACATAAGGCTGAAAGCTAGATTATCCTGAATCCTAGAGTATCCAAGTGGGAAGGACAAAAAAGAAACCAACTGATGATGTGAGAAGAAGTGGGCAGAAGGTCATATGGGTAGTGGTTAAGAGGTCCTAGCATATTGGTGTTGTATATGTATATGCATTAAACACAGAGAGGACAGTACTGCAAGCAGGTGACCCTAACTACAGTAAAGGGACAATATGCTTGTCAAGGAGGCAGGCTCAGGGCTGTGAGGGATCCAGAACATTGTTGTAGGGAAGGTCATTTTAGTGGTTGAACTGATGTTAGAACACTGTATGTCTGAATTGCTGTTATGAACAACTTTGAAAGAGAGAAAAATTTCACTTTAATTTAAAAGTAGACTTTTTTGAGATGCAGAAATATGAAAAAAGCTTCCTCAAAGTTTATGCATATATATGCCTATGTATAGTGTATATACATTATGAATATACGTAATGAATATGTATTATGAAAAGGCATACGAAAAATATCTACATTATCAAAAATATGTAAATCAAAAGAACAATGAGACATCCCCTCACATGAATGAGACAGACTCACATCAAAGACAATGCCCACTATTGGTTCTGATGTGAGGAAATAGACCCTCCCCCATTGCTGGTGGAACACATGGGCTGATCTTATATATTTAGAAAACAATGTGGTAACTTCTTAAAATGGAGAATGTAGCTTCAGTAATAACTCATCTATTCCACTTCTCAATATCTACCCCAAAAAATCCATTCAGAAGAGAAATTTGTGCTATTTTATTATTGCTTCACTATTTCAGCTCAGTCAAATTCTAAAAACAGTCCATATCCATGAATAGATGAATGTATCCATAACTATGGTAAATATACACAATAGAGTAATACATGGCTAAAAGAAAGAACAAATGATGTAATTTCCATGTGGCTAAAATTAGAGGGTATCATGTGGGTGAAGGCAGCCAGAGGAGAGAGACAGACACAGAGTGATCTCTCATATGTGTGATATAAAGAAATTTTGTGATAAAGGCAGTGCATAAACTGAGGGTTTGTCTTCAATAGGCAGTGGAGCACTGAAGAGGCACGATGGGAGATGGACAGCATTGGATTTCAGGTAGGGAGAAGTGGAGAGAGTGTGGGGCTGGAATGTTGTTGAACAAAACCCTGCCATTAACAGTATTGTAAATTATGTTTAAGTTTGAAAAGTCCTAAGTTTTATAAAGAACAAACTTTCTTCTTAGTCGTGCAACAGATTTAGTATGAACTAAGTACACAGTGTGGGAAAACCAAGATATTGTTTGTTTCACATTTAATTCTATTGTTGTTTTGAGGAGCAAAACCATAATGTCTCACACAAATGCTCTACTACTACTTAATGACATCTCCGTCCTACATTCTTAATATATCCTTGATATATGTAAAAAGGTAAAGGTAAAGGCCCTCCCGTTGATCGTCGATTTGCTCGAGCGGGCCCAGTAACGTCTCCATTGGAGACTTTGTTGTTACTGTGTTTGGCATATCGAATACTCTCGGTAGCTTGCCGGGCTCTCCGAGAGGGGCGGAGGAATCGAACTCGGGTCGACCATGTTGGCCGTGTGTAAGGCGAACGCCCTACCCGCTGTGCTATCGCTCCAGCCCAGGAAAAATTAATGAGTCCCTGTATTTTTTAGTGGGAGCAGGGTGAGAAAGCAATCAGCAAATACCTTTATTGTATAGCACTGAAATCCTGATAATCTCCTATTTGGTATCAATTGGACATTTCCTGCTTGGGCACAAGTTTTCAGTCCTCATTATGAAAACTTAATTTAAATTAAAATTATTTTAAAATACTCTCAAATTTATGCTGTGATTTTTTTCTTTTTGGGTCACACTGGCGATGCACAGATGCACAGAGGTTACTCCTGGCTCTGCACTCAGAAATTACTTCTGGTGGTGCTCAAAGGAAAATATGGGATACTGGGATTCGAACCCGGGTTGACCGCATTCAAGACAAATCCCCTACATGCTGTCTATTGCTCCAGCCCCTATGCTGTTTGTTTTACCAAGGGTGATTGGCTGACTTTAAGCTTTGTGTTAGGGAGCTGATTTCTTAGTGGATGATTTCCCACATCTACATTTTTTAACGGAAGACCATGGTTACTGATATCTCATAGCATACATCTCTGTGCCATTGTAGAGGATGGTATTGGTTTCTGGGAGCATTTCCAGCTGGTTTGGAGCTGTTGTTGCCATCTCAGGCTTTGGATTGGGCTCTTGGTACTGTTGCAGATTATCAGTAAGAAGATTAATATCCTAGTTTCTCTAAGAATCAGGTTTTACCGGTATCTTAATGTATTGACTTCAAGCTGTTTTACAGGTGGCTCACCGATGTGTTGAGATGGGAGAGATCAAGGCCTCGAGGAGGACATGGGAAGTCCACTGCTTCCCTTTCTACCTGTATCTGTCACTAGGAAGGGTACTGGGAGTCTTAGGACTGACACCGTCTAAGATGAGCCCCTGCATGGCATAGACCTCTAGTCTCAGCAGCCCACCAGACAACCCTCAAGGTGTATGTGAAATCTATGTGGTCCAGCAAGGAATATGGTCCCTGCAACCCAATTTCTTTGGTAGCTGTGGACTCAGATTGGAGCAAAGAGTTTCTCTTTGTAGGAAAGGAAATTCGATTCTAGGCCTAAAGAAAGACCCATGCTTTTTGTGCCCATTGCCTTGCCCTCACAGAAAAGAATTTTTTAAAAGAATTTCACCCCACAAATTGCTTGGCGAAGGGTCTGGGTTGAGGGAAGGGAGTCTCTATTTTGCTGACAGAGCCTGGTCTTTTTACGGTGTAGGTCCAATTTTGTAACAGGCAGCTGGTTCCCTGCTGAATAACCTCCTGTCTTGCCCCATGAGGTTTTGCTGCATGCTGAGTGCCCTCCGAAGGTGTGGGGTGTTGGTTTTCCTGTGAGGTGTTGCTGGGTGCTGCTTACCCTATGAGATGCCTCTGGGTGCCCTGTGGGGTGCTTCTGGGTGCTGGATTCCACAGTGGGTGCCCTGTGAGGTGGTGCTTGATGCCCTGAATTGTGGTCCTGGCTTCTTTACCCTGCCTTTCCAGGTGTAACCACCTTACAAACCACTGCACTGTTTGTGGATTGACGAGTCAACTCTCTCCATGGACCTCACCCTTGGCTGCTCACTGGCTACTGCACACATGAAATAGCTGGTACCAGGTTTTCCTCCTGAGTATTTTGCCATGCTGTCATGCAGATGCTGTCTACACTGCAGACCTGATCCCAAATACTTTCCTTCCCTGTCCATGCACTTGTCTACATGGAAATCTCTACAGACATTGCCCAGAATCACTTGTTGAATGTCCCAGAAAGCTTTTTTTGAAGGGGTCTTTCAATAGTGCTCAGGGAAACTGGGGCCACTGGTGCCTGGTGATTCTGGCTTCCTCAGGGCCAGACAGTTCAATACTCTACCCCACCCATGCCAAGGCCACCTAAGTGTGCTGGAAAGAGTACCTGGTGACAGGATTAAACATGGAGCTGTGTGTGTGTTGATGCAAATGCCCCCTACATTGGGTGCTCAGGACTGAAAGGGAATTGCCCAAGTGAAAGGCAGGCACCCTGCCTGCTGTATTGTCTCACTTGTCCCTCCTTGGAGACTTTTATCTTAAAACTTTCTCTTATACCCGACATTATACATGAAAAGGTTAAAATCATATTGATTCAATGCACTAAGGCAAGAGGTAAAAGAAATCAAAGAGGAAAGAGTCAAGTTAGGGTGAATAGGAGGGAGGAGAGGCACCTGGACTGGTGTTGGTCTTGATGCAGGTGGGATATATTTGTGACATGTGTGAAGTGTGAAAGAGATTGGCAGCACCCTTGAGAAGGGGACATGTTACTTCCTCTCTACCCACCTCTGTCACCTTGGGAACAGCAGGGGTAATCTATGACTGATGAGGTCTGTGATATGCCCCTACATGCCATGAACCTCATATCCCATCAGATCTACTAGGAGCTGTCAAGCCACACCTATTCTCTGTCTATATGTATGGGGAGTTGATCACTACAATTGGCTGTGTCTGCAACCACACATTACTGCAAGGTTGTGTACGTGTCAGAGGGACCGAATGACTGTGTCTACTCACTGCAACCCCCATGTTATCATGTCTGCACACTGTGTCCCTACCTCTCCATGTTTGCATGATTCGGCCTGCATTGCTATATCTGAATGTCACAGACCCACAAGGCCATGACTGTAAACAGGTATTTCCTGCAAGATTGTGCTATGTGGGTCATTGTGACTACACTCCACGGCCAAACGTTGCTGTTATCACACCTCCTGTGGCCTCACCCTGCTGCCCCTGCATCATCTCTCTGTCAGAGACCTGCAATGCCTTATTTGCGTGTGATTACCCAGTGTCACCCTATGTGCATACAGCAGACCCTCACGTTCCTATTGGTGCACATGTGACCTCCATGCCTCTGTGTGTTTGCACAGAGTGGTCCCTAAATCCTCATGTCTAAAAACCATGGTCCCTTTGTTACCTTATCTTGAAGCCACCACCACCCCAGTTTTCCTGGCCTATTATGTGCCACGACCCCTACATCACCATGTGTGCATGCTGCCACCTTTGTGTCATTTAGTCTGCATTCACAATCCCAACCTTGCTATGTCTGCAAGTATCTCACTTATATCACTTTGATTGCATGCCTTGGCCCCGCATCATCATGGCTGGGTGAGCCCCGACATCACTTTGACTGCATGCCATAGCATAGCCTTCCATATCACTATTTCTGCATGCTGTGGATCCCAGAAAGTCATGTCTTCTGCCATAGCAGCTAAGTCACCCTGGCAGCACCCCGAGACCCCATGGCCATGTCTGCTTACCATCGCCCTACATCCTTCTTTCTGCATGGTGTGGACGCTGAAATGCCATGTCTGAATTGAGAGACTCCTGGGAATTCATGCCTGTGTGTCATGGATCCCATATAACCCTCCTCACAAGTTGCAAATAGGATGCCACAGAAACTGAGGCCACAACAGCATGCATGCACATCCTATGAGACTATGTCTATATGTAGACGCTCCCATGTCACTGCTTCTGCACATTGCAACCCTATATTGCCGTGTGTGCACACCACAGCCTATGTTTTGCCATGTCTACATGCTGCAGCCCCACTTTGCCTGGTCCAAGTGTTCCAGGGCCCATGGTGCCTTGTCGGCATACTCTGGCCCCCTACTTGCTGTGGCACTTGTGTGGGCAATTTATGGGACATGTTTCAGTCTGTCTGCATGTCTTGGCCTCTGAGTCACCACTTCTCCTTGTGTGGCATTTGAACACTGTCTCTGAAAACTGTATAACAAGCAAACTACATCTGCAGACAGTTGTGTCACTGGAGATTGTGGCTGCAAGCTGTGGACCCTGAAAGGACATGTCTACATGGCAGACCCCTGAGTCACTCTGCCTGCATGCTACAGAAGGCACACACCCTGTCTGCATGCAATGGTCCCCTTGCCATCTTTTATGCTTGCCGTAGCTCATAATTCTCTGAGTCTGCATACTTCAGTCTTCACTGTCACATGCCTTTATGCCATTTTCTCCCATGTCACTGTGTCCACATGCCTCAACACCCAAATCACAATGTTTGCATGCTGATACCTCCTCCAGGAAGGGTCTGCATTCCACGATCCTCAAATAACCATGTTTGAGTGCTGCATCCAACCGATGTACTGTCTGCAAGTAGGTATTTGCTAGAAGATTATATCTGTACTCTGCAGATCCCATATCACCATGTATGCATGCTGCAACCACCTTAAGGTAGTATCTGCATGTCATGAACACCAATCACTACATCTGCATGCATGGACCCTCTACATTGCCATGTCTGCACAAAGGGGTCCCAGCATCAACATCTCTGAATGCCACAAAACCCACAAGACCATGATGGCACACAGGTATTTCCTATGAAAAGCTGCAGAACCCACACTGCAGTATCTGCATGCGAGGACCCTCACAAGTCTTAAGACTGCAGGCTCCATGTAGCTGTGTCTGCAAGCCATAGTCTCAGTCTGGGTCTGCACATGAGTGGTTCTTGTGAGGTCATGTTGGCATGTCACAACCCCGGTGTCACCATATCTCAATCCTTGAGCCAGGTGATGCCTTGTCTGCACACAGTGTACCTACTTCACCATGCCTGCACAATATGCACCATGTCTCATCATGGGCTCCGTATCACTGTGTCTGCAAGCTGTGACTCTCTGTGAAAGCTGCAGAGCCCACAGTGTCTTGTCTGCATGTGGTGGACCCCACAAAGCTGTGTCTGTACTTGGGGGTTCCCAAGAGGCCATGTCCTCATACAGAAGTTCCCACGTTCAGGTGCAGGTGACCTGTGGTCCTTGTGTCTCCCTCCATGTCTGCATGCTGCAGCCCCCACAATCTTGTGTCTGCACTCCAAGGCCACCTGAACCACAGTATCTGCAAGCCATGTAGCCCCATGCCAATTTGTTAGTAGGCTACAGCCATCATGTCACCATGTTTGAATGTTTCGGCCCCCTGAAGCATTCCCTGCATGTGGATGGTTTCCATTTTGCCATGTTATCATGCATCTCTGTTTAAGCAAGCCACAGGCTCCATGGGGGTCACATTTACATGTGGGAGGTTCTGCAATTTTCTCTCTGCATACAGAAGCTCCCACCTTACCCTGTCTGAACCCTGTCGATCCTCAAAGCCTTGTAGGCATGCCAAGACCTCATTGCCTGCTCCCAGCAGCCCCCACGTTGCTGTGTATGAACTCAATGGCCAGCCGAGTTGACATGTCTGTACACCTATTGATCTAATGTGTTTGGGATAGCTAGGCTGTTCTCGTAAGAATTAGGTAATGGAGGTTAAGATATGAGTCCAAAGTGCTATGAAGGGGGGAAAATAACTGTGGCTGCATGAAAGGGGAAATTAACTGTGGCTGCTTGCTCAGCATGCTGTTCTAGAGTCCACGCTCCCCACCCCTGGTGTACCTGTGGGGGAGGGGCCTGTGTTGGTGCTGGTCCTGGGTTAGAGTTCTACTTCTGGTGCACTTCTAAAACCATAGGAGTCCTCTCTGTTCTAGGTGTTCATGTGGGCACCTTAGCTGAGAAGGGGTCTTCTGGTTAACTGTAGTTGCATGCTTGACTCACCACCCTAGAGGAAAATATTTCTTAATTCATGAAAATTTTGGGGCTGGAGCGATAGTACAGTGGGTAAGGTATTTGCCTTGCATGCAGCCAACATGGCTGACCCGAGTTCGATTCCTCCACCCTTCTCGGAGAGCCCGGCAAGCTACCGAGAATAATCACCCACACGGCAAAGCCTGGCAAGCTACCCGTTTTTGTGTTCAGGTGGCCTTGGCTACCACAATTATAGGGGATGGAGTGATAGCACAGTGGGTAGAACGTTTGCCTTGCATGTGACCGATCCGGGTTTGATTGACGTATTCAATATGCCAAACAGAGTAACAACAAAGTCTCACGATGGAGACGTTACTGGGTCCGCTTGAGAAAATCAATGAACAACGGGAGGACAGTGACAGTGATGAAAAGGTTGAACCCTCTAACCACAGGTAAACCAATAACACCTAGCACACTGTTGTCAATACTGATTTTGCATATCAGAAACTAAATTTGTTTTGTTTTGTCTTAGGATGACACCCAGCAGTACTCAGGGCTTAGTCTGTGCTCTGTACTCAGGCATCACTCCTGATGGGGTTCTGGGGATCATATAGGGTGCTGGGGATAAAACCCAGGCCAGACATGTGTAAAGCCAAGCTCTTTACATGCTCTACCTACTATTCCACACCAGAAAATAATTTTTAAAAGAATTTTCCTAAATATACTTGTTACTTATTGATTAAAGGAGCCAGGAGATTATCCAGCTTAAGAGATACAGTTTGGGTGCTTAAGAATTCACTGAGTCCGAAAGAGAGGGACAGACATAGAAAGACTGCATTGATCTGGGGAACATAAAGTAACAAAATAGGAGACTAACACCCAAGAATAGCTGAAATAAGTACCAGGAGGTTTACTCCATGGCTTCAAGGCCAGCCGCAAATGCTAGGGGAAAAGGCAGCTCAGATAGAGAAGGGAACACCAAATAAAGGGTGTTGGGAGAATCCTCCCAGGATGCATGCTGAAAGTAGACTATAGACCAAACACGATTGCAACTCAATGCCTCTATTGAAAACCACAGCACCCAAAAGGAGAGAGAGAACAAAAGGGAATTCCCTGCCACAGAGGCAGGGTGGGATGGGGAATAGGGGGATAGGGGGGTGGGAGGGATACTGGGAACAGTGGTGGCAGAGAATGGGCACTGGTGGAGGGATAGGTACTCGATCATTGTATAATTGAAATGCAAGCACAAAAATTTGTAAGTCACAACTGTACCTCATGGTGTTTCACTAATAAAAATTTTTAAAAAATTTACTATTACCACTTACGGATTTTTCACCACAATCATGCTGGTCTGGAATACAGTCAACTTTGACTGACAACTAATTCATGTTCCCAAAGGGAGAAAATTAGGAAAGACACATTGGTCACATTTCTAATTCTCTCCAGTAAATAATGACAGTTTGAGTGAAAATCAGTAACATAATAATAACACAATATTATAATAAAAACAAATTATATAATAAAAACACGATTATAGGGGCTGGAGTGATAGCACAGTGGGTAGAACATTTGCCTTGCATGTGACCAATCCGGGTTTGATTTCCAGCACCCCATATGGTCCCCTGAGCACCGCCAGGAGTAATTCCTGAATGCATAAACTAAGAGTAACCCCTGTACAATGCTGGGTGTGACCCAAAAAGCAAAAAAAAAAAAATAATACCCACGCAATTATACTGTAATAATATAATGCGATAACAGTTAAATAATGACAGCACAATAATACCAGAATAATAACAGTAATAATATAATGTGAATAATATAACAGTAACATCTCCATTGGAGACTATATGCCAGACACAGTAACAACAAAGTCTCCAATGGAGACGTTACTGGGCCCGCTTGAGCAAATCGACGACCAACGGGAGGACCTTTACCTTTACCTTTACCTTTACCTTTACCTTAATATAACAGTAACACAATAACCAACACGGTAATATAATAATTATAACACTGTAATAGTAGCACAATAATAACAACACATTCATGACAGAAGAATGACAATAATAACAGTAACCAATAAGAAAGTCAGATCCAAAACTTTTTGACTCAATCTGTTTGAAAAGGGTCCATAACCGTCAAACTGGTAGTTATCTTACCAAGCAATCTAATTCAAATAGCAAGAAATAATTCCTGTTTAAGGGTGGAGAAAGTGTATCAAATCATTACTAAATATAGTTGATCAATTTTCAGGGGAGAAAAGACAAAGGTCAGTTTCAAGAAGGAGCATATTACTGTTAAATATCGATCTCATCACTAGCCACAACCCAAAGCAGAGATTTATACAGGTAACTAGGTCAGGAGTTGACATAAGAGGCATAAAGAAAAGTGAAAAAAATATTGCTGTTAGGCAGAATTATTTTTAAAAACTCTATATCATGGACCACATTATTCTTCATAATATTTTTATTTTATAAAGTAGTTAACAATATTTCATTACATTTAATATTCAAACACTAATCCCACCATCATTACACCTTCCCACCAACATATTTCAGATGTTTCCATCCCAAACCCCAATCCAAGCCCAAAGCAGAACCAGAATAATATATATTTTGTATTGTTTGTTATGAAAAACCTCTGAAAATGCTCAAAAAAAGTTTCCTTAGTGGACAGAGTATAAAGATTGTTGTATTTCACCCAGGGGCCATTAAGCCCTTCATAAGAGACCACTAGCATGTTGTTAGGCATTGAGCCTTGTGTGATTTTATATACATATGTCATTGTCACTGTCCTCCCATTGTTCATCGATTTGCTCGAGTGGGCCCAGTAACATTGTGAGACTTGTTACTGTGCTTGTCATATCGAATACATCACAGGTAGCTTGCCAGACTTTGCCGTGTGGGCGAGATACTCTCAGTAGCTTGCTGGGCTCAACGAGAGGGGCGGAGGAATCGAACTCAGGTTGGTCATGTTGGCTGCGCTCAAGGCAAACACCCTACCCGTGGTGCTATCGCTCCAGCCCAAATACATACATATATCTATAAAATAATATTTTCCTCTAAGATTGGTTGCCTCCTACTTTGAACTCCATCAAATGTGGTGGTGCGGTACTCTTGGTACTCTTGGAGCATGGGTAGGGTGTGTGGTGTGAAGTGTCCCATGGCCACGAATTTGGCTTATATAAGAGTAAACATGATCGAGAAACACTATTATTACTACAAAAATCAGTGAGTGTTTTTAGAGTGCACATGCTCTAAAAACTTCAAGGAATATTTTATGTATAATACACATTTATAACACAAAGACAATTATTTTAAAAGTCTATACCAATCTCTCTGGCTATACAACAAGTCTATCTTATGTAATTTGTAACAGTTCGATAACACAGTGGGTTAGGCATATGCCTTGCACATGGCTGACCCAGATTCAACTCCTCAGTCCCTCTTGGAGAGCCCAGCAAGCTACGGTAAGTATCCTGCCTGCATGGCAGAGCCTGGCAAGCTCCCTGTGGTGTATTCAATATGCCAAAAACAGTAACAACAAGTCTCACAAAGGCGCCCATTGAGCAAATTGATGAACAACGGGAGGACAGTGGTATAGTGCAGTGCACTCAACAATTATTAAAAATAACATTGAGGCCACCTCAATGTAACTTACATTTCTTACAATGTAACTTACAAGTGTTCAGTGACAGAAATTTTCAAGTATGTAGATTACCATAATGGATATTAATCTATAATACAAATCATTTCTCATGCTAAGTAATAGACATGTAAATATGTTCAAACTATGAAAGTTAAAGTATTATTTTTATGTAGTACTTTGAGACACAAAATGCTTATATGGGGGTGAAATGCCATAGTAATATAAAAAAAGAATTAATCTCATCCATCCATTCAAGTACAGGAAAAAGTCTGCACTAAAAGTTATTTTGACCAATGTTTGAAAATACAGAGTATTAGAATTATTGAAATGTTAAGTGATCAGTGCTAACTTAATTAGGTTTGAATCATTAGGTATAATTTGAAAAATAAGTTAAGAATTGGGAAAGAGTATCAATGGTTCCTTTTAAGGTAGAGAAAAGAGTTTTATGAGTTTACATGGATGTCAGTTATCATGATATACACATTATGTGAGATTTAGTGTACACCAATGGTCCCTCTCTGTAAGAGATGGAAAACAAACATAGAATGCACTATGTATTATTTCTCTTTCTAGTAATTCATGCGAAAGATTTATACGATTTAAATTTATTTCGTCGGTAAAGAAACGAACAGCACCCGGCCCAGGCAAGGTCAGACCTGAACACCTGAAGAACCTGCCGTCAGTACTCATCAACACACTGGCTCGGCTCTTCACACGCTACCTGTCTGAATGCAAGGTTCCATCCCAATGGAAAACCAGCAGGACCGTACTACTGTTCAAGAAGAGAGACATCCATGACATTGGCAACTATCGCCGGATCTGCCTATTGTCTATCATCTACAAGTTGTTCACTCAAGTCATCTTAAATAGGATTGGCAGAACACTAGATGAAGGACAACCATGCGAGCAAGCCGGGTTCCACAAAGGATTCAGCACCATCGACCATATCCACATGATAACCCAGCTCATTGAGGTTTCTCGGGAGTTCAAGATGCCGCTCTGTTTAACGTTCATTGATTTAAAGAAGGCCTTTGATTCTGTTGAGATGGAAGCGGTCATTGAAGCCCTAGCCAATCAGGGCATTCAAGCCCAATACATCAAGATCCTCCGTGAGCTGTATTGCGGATTTACTACCAGGATCTCACCATTCTACAAAGAAGTGATCGTTGATGTCAAGAGAGGGGTGCTGCAGGGTGATACCATTTCACCGAAACTCTTCAGTGCCACCCTCGAGAACATCATGCGACGAATGGAATGGGAAGGAATGGGAGTGAAGATAGATGGTCGGCAACTACACCACCTCCGCTTTGCTGATGACATTGTTTTAATAACACCAAACATCAGCCAAGCGGCACAAATACTGGCCGACTTTGATCGTGAGTGTGGAAAGGTAGGACTACAGCTGAATTTTACGAAGACAATGTTTATGAGAAACAGCCTCGTTCCTGACGCCCCATTCACTCTCAATGGAACGACCATCTCCGAATGCAACAGCTATGTGTACCTAGGTCGAGAAGTCAACATGACAAATGACCTGGCGCCCGAGCTGCGCAGGAGGAAGAGAGCGGCTTGGAACACCTTCAAGAATGTCGAAGAAATAACTAAGAGGACGAAGAACCTCCGGCTCCGGGCACATCTCTTTGATTCCACTATTCTTCCTGCATTAACATATGCCTCAGAGACCTGGGCCCTACATAAACAGGATGAGAATGCTATCCGGGTCTCCCAAAGAGGAATTGAAAGAGCTATGCTTGGAATATCACGTTTCACTCAAATGAGAGAAAGAATCTGGAGTTCTGACATCCGTTGACGATCAAGAATCAGGGACACTGTCTCATTTGCCAAGGTGTCAAAAATCAGATGGTTGAAGTCTCCAAGTACTATTGTGCTGCTTGCAATGTCCTCCTTAAAGTCTGTTAGCAGTTGTTTTAAATATTTGGCTGTTCCCTCATTAGGTGCGTATACATTTAAGAGTGTGATCTCTTCCTGTTGTATGTATCCCTTGATGAATAGAAAATGGCCTTCACTGTCCCTTCTAGCCTTTTTCAGGGTGAAATTAATGTTGTCAGATACTAGTATGGCCACCCCAGCTTTTTTACAGGAGCTGTTTGCTTGCAGGATTGTTTTCCATCCTTTGACTTTGAGTCTGTGTTTTCTCTGAGTGTTGAGATGAGTTTCTTGTAGGCAGCAGAATGTTGGGTTCTGTCTCTGTATCCATTTTGCCACTCTGTGTCTCTTCAATGGTGAATTGAGACCGTTGACATTGAGAGAGAGTATGGTTATGGGGTTTTGTGTCATGTTTCTGTGCGGGTGTGTTGTGGTTGTAGGGTTTGTCTTGTCTTATAGTAGCCCCTTTAGTCCTTGTTTTAGGTTTGGTTTTGAGTCTATGAAGTTCCTGAACTGCTGTTTATCTAGAAAATAGTGTAGCTTTCCATCTATTTGGAGTGAGAGTTTAGCCGGATAGAGTATTCTTGGTGAAGTATTCATTTCAGTGAGTTTTTTGACTATATCTCGCCACTGTCTTCGGGCTTGTAGGGTTTCCTCTGAGAGGTCTCCTGTGAATCTCAGGGGTAATCCTTTGTATGTGATTTCCTTTTTTGCCCTTGCTGCTTGCAGTATTGTGTCTCTATCGGTAGCATCGATCATTCTGACTATAATATGTCTTGGGGTGTTTCTGTTGGGGTCTCTTTTAGCTGGCACCCTTCGGGCTTCTTGAATCTGGATGGCTGTATCATGGAGCGCTGGGAATTTTTCGGCAATAATTTGTTTCAGCAGGTTTTTTTCTTTGGGATTTTTTCCTTGAGCTTCTGGTAGTCCAATGATTCTAATGTTGTTTCTTCTGGAATCATCTCGTAGGACTCTGATTCGCTCTTGAGCTATTTTGAGGTCCCTTGCCATCGTTTGCTGTTGTCTGTTGGCTTGGTGCAGCTGATCTTCCAAGTCACTGATTCTTTCCTCAGCTGTGGTCGTTCTGTTGTTGAGGGCAGTGAGTGAGGTTTTGACTTCGTCTATGGAATCTGTGATGCGTGCCATTTCTGTGCGGAGCTTTCCAATTTCGGCTCTCATTTCTTGCTGTATTTTGTCAATTGTGCGATCGATTGTTTCTTTCATGTCCTCTTTCAGTTTAGCAGATATGTGTGTGACTATTTCATCGAGTTGATTGAACATCTTGATGACTTCATATCTGAATTCCTTGTCAGAGAGGTCCCTAAGGTGGCTAGCTCCTACTGAGGCTTCTTGAGAGATTTCCTCATGGTCTCCCTGTGGTGGGGATTTGCGTTGTTTCCTCATGTTGTTGTGTATGTGGAGGGGTAATATTTGTTGGTTTGAGTGAACAACCTGCGGCCGTGTGAGCTTTCTCCCGCGGAATATTAAGCCACGCCCACTTTTAAAGCCACACCCACCTCTGAAGTGGCCACGCCTCCGCGGATACCTGCTTTTTGTCCAGGAAGTAAAGACTGGGTGGGGGACAAGGAAGCAGCTCTGATGGGCGGCCGGACCAAAGGGACAGGCAGAGAGGGACGCAGATCCCCTTTTCCTCCCAGAGTGGGGGGGGGGGCGCCTGCAGAGATATTGTTTATTACCACACAGTTGATGAATGCCATCTAAGTCTCTGCACCTCAAATAATTTACTTCAAATAAAATTGTTTATCAGCCTTATAATTGTGCCTCTTCAAATCAAGGGGAAAAATAGGGATAGCTGTATTTATCTGCTGGTCTTCTTTCTTACTGAGTTTCTAAAGTACACTAATAAATATTTAAATTCTCACAATCATTAAAGTGCACATGTCTAATAGTATGGGAGGATTAATGAACATATCTGTTATTGATTATATTGATATCCCTAAGGAAAATAAAAATTGGTGAACTAATTATTTGAATGAAGTCCCATCACTACCTATAAGTGGAAGCTGAATTTTATTGATTTTATAGTGTTTTAATTATGAGAACTCACAGCATGTAATATGTTAAATAAGAGCTCTAAGGAGATTTCATTTAAGTAGTAAACAAAAAGCATATGAAATAAATCAAACTTAGATAAATGAAACAATTAACCTGGAAGTCAACTACTTTACAATTGAGGGGAAATATGGTTCCAGCGTATCTGATTTATAAACATAGATACATAAAAATATTGGTACTTATTGATTGAAGTTTTATTTGGCAAAATACAAAACCAAAAGGAAGATAACTGACAAGTAACTTACTTAACTAGCATCAGAACTATAAAAAGATAAGCTACCAATAAAAATAAAAACATGGTTTTCCATATAAATCATATTATGTACAGCTGGAGAGATAATATGGTGTGTAGGTTGCTGGTCTTGTACTTGACAACCCAAGTTAGATCTCCAGCACCACATATGGTTCCCTGAACCCACCGAAAATGATGCCAAAGTAGGGAACCATGAATATTCCCTGAGCATCACCATGTGTGCCCACCTCACCCCCTGCCAAAACCAAAAAGGATTATATAACAGATGAACTGTGATTAAGAACATAATCCATGAACTGCAAAGAGAGTACAGAAGTCATATAACTGCATCTTGCATTTTACTAAATGTGGTTCAAATCCTTGCAACCACGTATGGTCCCAGGAAAAATGCCAGGGGTCACTCCTAAGCCCAGAGCTAGGAAAAGTCGCTGAGCACTGATAGCTCGAGCTGTTGTGCATGGCCTCACAGGTACATCAGATTTTGATCCCTGGCACCACATGATTCATCAAGTACTGCTGTGGTAGAAAAAAGCCCCATCAGTCCCTGAGTACCACCAAGGTACTGCTGCACCTCTGGGCCCAAGAAGTGAGTCGTCCAGACCAAGAGGTAAACTACTGTCAGAAGAGGCCCTCGGGACTAGCTGGGAGGCTTTTTACAAACCCACCCTCCCCCATTAAGATAAAATTCACATAAAATAAAATGACACATTTACAGTGTACAACACACTAGCATTCAACAGTCATGATGTGCTCAATGCAACTGCTATTAATGGTTTCCAAAATATTTTCATTCCTTTTCTTTCAGCAAGAGGATACTCTATACCTGTTCAGTAGTCATTACACACACATGTGCATACATGCCCTCCTGACCTAAGCTATGTTTCAACAACTGGCAATTACCAGCTCACTTTCTGCATTCATGTGGGTTTTCCTATTCTGGATATTTCCAAATAACAAATAAATGAAATTAAGCTACACGTGACCTTTTAAATCTGACACTCTTAGCAATGTATTTTTAGATCCAAGCAAATTGTAGTGTGTATTTGTGATTCTATTGCTTTTCTGATGAAGTGCTTTAAGTTTATATGTGCATAACACATTTTGAAAAAGAATCCATTAATGGGTGTTTGGGTTGTCTCTCCCTGCCCCAAGCCCCCCCCCACACACCATGTGCACTTATAACCATTCATCTATGAAAATTCATGAAAAAGTAATTGCTGATTATCTGTTGTTTACTCATCTGTATTAGAATTTTGGGGGTTGAGGGTAATTTTTTTATTTTAGTAAATGTGAAACGTTTTTTTAAAAAATAGCGCTTGTATGATTTTATATTCCCACTAGAAAGTCCACTTTAATTTGTTTCAATATATAAATCATTTACTTCATTGGTTATATTTATTTTTAGGTATATATTCTATTGAATATAATTATAAATGAAAATGACTTGTGTTAATATCCTTTGCTAAGATATAGGAATACTTGCTTTTGATGGACTGGAAAAAAAGAGATGTTTTTCTTTCTTAATCACTCTGATTAGAACTTCCAGTCCAATGCTGAGCAAAAGTGTTAAGAGTGGCATCATTACTTTGTCCCTGATCTTATAAGCAAGAACTTACATCATTTACAGTTTTTACCCGTGTGGGTGAATGTTGAGATACATGGCATTTTTCGGCCTTTATCTGTTTTACAGAACTCTATTCTAATGTTGTCTAACAGTTTGTGTGAGACAGAAAATCTCTTGCAGCAGGAGCCTATCAAGGAATAACTTTGGTATAACCATCTACTTGGAGAAACCCTAAGGATGTTCCAGCAGGAGCTTACAAAGCTTACTGCTAGGTCTGAGATCTCTAAAATGTTTACCTTTTCAAAAAAGTATATGGTTGGGGCTGGAGTGATAAAACAGCAGGTAGGGTGTTTCCCTTTCACTCGGCTGGCCCAGGTTCCATTCCCAGCATCCCATATGGTCCCCCGAGCAGTGCAGAGCCAGGAATAATCCCCAAGCATCAATGGGTGTGACCCAAAAAGAAAAAAAAAAAGAAAGATAAAGTATACAGTCTATTATATTGAAACATAAAGGAATCTCCAAATTACTGGAATAAAGTCATATATATATATTGTAGTCTTTTATATCGTCTTATTGAAAACAGATTCGGAAAAAAAAAGTTTTGCTTCACAGTTTACCCTGTTTTCTATCTTATTTATCTCTTCATTGCGATTGAGTACTCTCTCTCTCTCTCTTGGCTTTGGATATAAACTGATCTTTTTTTCTGTAACTTCTGTAGAAAAGTTAGACAACTAGCATGATTTTCCTTATTCTAAAAAGTGCAACTACAAAATCTACACACACCTTTCACTGTACCCTCTCACAAGTTGTGTTTATTTTTGTTTCAATTTTCATTTGTCTCAAATTTTTTTAAGTAGCTCCATGGTTTTGTTTTCCCCTAATTGTGAACAAGAGCATACATATACCTATTACATAGTTGTTTTTACTTATTCTCTAATCATCTTAAGAAAACATTAGAATCTGACCTGTATCATGACAATATTTAGTCATTCTCTCTAAAATTACAGAATATTTTTCCACTTACTTAGTTCTTTGGTTTCATTCATCAAATTTGGTAGTTTAATTCATGTAGATTTGAAATCATTAATATTTTAGCTTTAAAACAATTTTGATTGACTTGGTTTTACAGAGTTTACTGGAAGTGTAGATCTGTGTCTTTTATCAAATATGGCACAATTTTTGCCATTATCTCTGCAATTATTATATTTTTATCTCTTTAAATATTGTCTCTCATTGTGGGACTCTAATTATTCATACACAAATACAATTGATCTTGTTTCATGAGTCTCTTACATTTGTTCATATAATTGATTATTTCAATTGAAATTTTCAAGCTTAAAAATTCTTTTATTTTCCAAAAGGGAATGCCCTGCCACAGGGTGGGGTGAGATGGGGGGAGGTGGAGGGATGGGAAGGATGCTGGGAGCACTGGAGGTGGGGAATGGACACTGGTGGAGGGATGGGTACTCAATCATTGTATAACTGAAACCCAAGCACAAAAATTGATAAGTCTATAATTGTACCTCATGGTATTTCACTAATAAAATATTTTAAAAAGAAATGCACATCTGACAAGAGGCTGATATCAAGGATATACAAAGTACTGGTTGGACTCCACAAGAAGAAAACATCCAACCCTATCAGAAAGTGGGGTGACAAAATGAACAGAAATTTCATCAAAGACGAAATTCGAATGGCTAAAAGACACATGAGAAAATGCTCTACGTCAATAATCATCAAGGAGATGCAGATCAAAACAACAATGAGATACCATTTCACACCACAGAGACTGACCCACATCCAAAAGAACAAAAGCAACCGGTGCTGGTGCGGATGTGGCGAGAAAGGGACCCTCCTTCACTGCTGTTGGGAATGCCGACTGGTTCAGCCCTTCTGGAAAACAGTATGGACTATTCTCACAAAACTAGAAATTGAGCTCCCATTTGACCCAGCAACTCCACTCCTGGAAATATACCCCGGAGAGGCAAAAAAGTATAGTCGAAGCGATCTGCAGTTGTCTGTTCATTGCAGCACTGTTTACAATAGCTAGAATCTGGAAAAAACCCGAGTGCCCAAGAACAGATGAGTGGTTAAAGAAGCTTTGGCACATCTACACAATGGAATACTATGTAGCTGTCAGAAAGGATGAAGTCATGAAATTTACATACAAGTGGTACTACATGGAAAGTATCATGCTAAGTGAAATGAGTCAGAAAGAGAGGGATAGACATAAAAAGACTGCATTCATCTACGGAACATAAAGTAACAAAATGGGAGACAAACACCCAAGAATAGCCGAGATAAGTACTAGGAGGATTACTCCATGGCTTTGAGGACAGCTGCATATGCTAGGGGAAAAGGCAGCTCAGATAGAGAAGGGAGCACCCAATAAAGGGTGTTGGGAGGTTCCTCTCAGGATGGGAAATGCGTGATGAGAGTAGACTATAGTCTGAACAAGATTGCCACTCAATATCTCTTTTGCAAACCACAGCACTCAAAAGGAGAGAGATAACAAAAGTGAATGCCCTGCCACAGTGGTAGGGTGGGATGGGGGGAAGGGGGGTGGGAGGGATACTGGGACTGGTGGTGGTGAAGAATGGGCACTGGTGGAGGGATGGGTGTTCGATCATTGTATAACTGAAACCCAAGCACAAAAATTTGTAAGTCTACAACTGTACCTCATGGTGTTTCACTAATAAAAATTTAAAGAAAAGAAAAAGAAATAAAAAAAAATTTAAGATGGTTAGAAGAGAGTATAGTGGATAAGGCACTTGCCTTGCATAAAGTCAATCTTGAGGCAGGTTTCCATCCTGAATATATTGGGAAAAATCACTAAGCACAAGCTAAGAGTGAGCCTTGAGCACAACTGAGTGTGGCCCAGAAATAAAAAGTTGAACATGTTCAAAAATGATAATACCTACTACATCAGGTAGTTAAAATGGTTATTTGACTTGATTTAATAAAATATTTTTTACCTGTATCACTGTCAAAAAAAGATTCCTTTATGTTCTAAAACTTCTACTTAAGCCTTCTGTCGAATACTGATTTTAATATCAGTTATGTTTCTTTACAGTGCTAAAATTAATTGTTTATTTTCATAATTTTTGATATTTCATTTTAACTGAGGTGTCCATCTCTATTTTTTCTTTTTTCTTCATCCATGGTTCCCTTTCTCTTTAAGTACTACTAGAATACTAATTCAAAGTTGCCATCCTATAAGTTTAATGCTTATGCTTCCTTTGGGAGAGTTTCCATTTCTCCTATGATGGGGCCATACTTTTTGTCTTGGCACATTTCATAAATTTTTTAATTAAGAGCGGTACTTTAAAAAATGCAATGTGGTAACTATAAATCATATGCTTCACACTCCTCAGGGCTTGTTTATATGGATTACTGTGGATTGTGGTTGTGTATGTGTATGACTTTTAAAAATTACTACCTTAAATTCATGAGTTCTTTCCTGCCGAGGTTCCAGTAGCTCTGAACATGAAGAACTACCAGCACGTGAAAGTTCCTGGACTTTTTAAAGTATCTTCTTAGCATGTTTCTTTTTAACTTATATATGCACAACATATTAGGAAGTGTTTTGTCCAATGTTACTGATTAAGTTGAAATTAAACTGTAATCCAAGGTGTATCCACAACAAGCGTAGGTTATTTAAACATAATGCATAAGTTAGATTAGATAAATTTAAAAAACATTAACATTTCAAAAACATTTTGAAGCAAGGAGTAACAAATTACCATTAAATTAACAAGGTACTGTGGGTAATTTTCATTTTATCATGTTTTGTATTTCTGTGTGGGCAGAAAATCCACAGAGATAAAGCAACTCCAATGTCTTCTAAAATATTAGAATTATTTGAGGATTAAAAGGGAAAATGATCTTTGTAAATAATTAAAAGGCAACAAAATTAATAGGCTTATGTTCTTCCATTTCCAGTTCTCAAATTGATCAAGTTCAGTTCTGATTTTTTGTTTGTTATCTATTTTAAGAGAATAGGACTTTTACTTTTTTGCTCTGTTGCTCAGTGTATAAAAGTACTATTTGTTGATCTCTGAAGCCTGAGTAGAAAAATCCCTCATTTAACTTGATGCCTGGGATCAACACCTGGTTTTGACACTGGATACCTGCTGTGATTGATGTTTTTAAGAGCAAAAGTCACCACGGTCATTGTATAGAAGTGATGTCAGGAACAATGTTATTAGTCTTTTCATGTGTTCATAACATTATATATATATATATATATATATATATATATATATATATAGGCTGGAGCGATAGCACAGCAGGTAGGGTATTTGCTTTGCACGCGGTCAACCCAGGTTTGATTCCTCCGCCCCTCTCAGAGAGCCCCGCAAGCTACTGAGAGTATCCCACCCACACGGCAGAGCCTGACAAGCTACCCTGGCGTATTCAATATGCCAAAAATAATAATAACAAGTCTTACAATGGAGACGTTACTGGTGCCCGCTCGAGCAAATCGATGAACAACAGAAGGAAAGTGCTATAGTGCATATATATATATGTGTGTGTGTGTGTGTGTGTATAACATTATATATACATAAGCATATATGATATTACATAATAAATATTTGTAGAGTTTTACAATATATTATAGATCAAGTATTATTTGCATAGTAACACAATTTTTGGTTTTGGAGAGACGTTACAGAAATAATTCAAGTCTGATCACCATTTCTGCCACTCATAAATACACTGCCATAATAAGCAAAATGTCAAATGTCAAGGAACTATGATGTTTTTTGCAAGTGTTCTTGCCAGTCAAAATGTTACACTTCCCTGAATGCTACTGACTAACAGTAACAATATTAGTGGTGACAACAACAGTGATATCCAATTATTAGAGACATGTTGTTATCTCTTTTTTGTATCTCTCAACCACTCTCGTTTAAAATTATTATATTCCATCTCTTTTATACATGATTAAACTATTCCCGATTGTTACTTTGTCAAGGACACATTTCTAGCTAATATATATTAAGGTCAAGATAACCAGGTTTAAGTTTTCTTACTCTACCATTGTAAATCATCTCACTTAAACACAAGTTTTTATATCTAAAATCAACACATACAATTTTCTTTGCTGTAGTCCCTTTCTCTACCAGTTAGCAATTTAGCATATATAATAAATGTCTCAAAGGCCATAAAAATTATCTGTTTGTTCTATTTACCTACCAACTTTTCTGAGCTACTGTGCAAAACATAACTTCCTTCCAAACAGATGCTATGATATCATGGCAAATCCTGTGCATAACAAATAGTGACTTATACATATTGGGTAAATTAATTATCACCATGGGATTACGATGGCAGCTGGTATGTAATAATTCCTCCTTACTATGATCCAGGTGGCTGACACATTCATCTGTAGTACTCCTAATAACATGATAAGGTAAGTATATCTTAAATTATTTCTAGTGCTACTACCATTCCAAAGCCCATTTATGTTATTACCACTGACACTTTACAAATAAGTAGAAGTTCATTAAGTTTAACTAGCTCTCTCTCTCCTAATGTGAACCATTGATAAAGAGCTAAGAATAATCGTGTGACTCTAACCCTATCACCTCTTGAAGCAGCACTTGGACCTGCCATAGTAATCTCAAGTGATCAAGCATAAATACAACCTTTAATTTTGTGTGAGTTTCTTCTGTTGCCATTCATCTTTTTTCAGCACTAGGCTGGCACAATTAGAAAGAAAAAGAGATTCTACTTTTATGAGAACCTTTGCTATAGCTGTGTAACTTTCATCTCCTCCCAGAGTTATCTATATTTTATTAATTGTTTTGACTGTCTATCGAATCTTTGGCTCTCCCTAAAGCTCAAGAATGGGGGCAGGGATCCATATGCACGTTCCATTCAGGAGTGGTCCTTGTCCATCTCATTTCTTGGTGGCTTTTGTTGCGCTCATCTGTCCAGGAAGCCTGGCTTTTCAAGGGCTCATTTACTCGTTAATTGCATCTCAGATCCTCCAAGAAAGCGGGCACACCTGCTCTCCACTTCACTGTCCCTTTTGATCTCTTTAGAAACATCCAACTTTGATGATGGGAAAATCTTCTCTAACTGTAGTACGTGACTGGAAAGCAAGTGAAAACCTCTGTTGTGACTATTTTGACCCCAGAGAGAGGCTATTTTAGGCCTCATCTGTAGTAACAGAAAATAAAATAAAAGAACGGAACTTTTTGTCTCAGTGTGCAATACAGTTCAGGGGAGAGAATTTGATTCACCTGATGTCTGGAAGATGTTAAACAGCTCTGAGCTGAGCAGTTAACAGTACGGTGCAAAATTCCATACTACTATTATTTTCTAAGCAAATAGGAATTATTTCAGATAAACTATGGGGGGAATACCAATTTATAATAAATTCTGAAGAGAAACAACACAAGAAAAAGTTTCTATAAATACACAGACTAATTGACATTACCCAATAAAATTTACCATAAGTAACAAAATTGGTCTTGAAGATGGAATTATTATTTATCTCTTGATTATTTCCTGAATTATATGTAGGCTTTTCCATAAGAATTAATTCTTCTTATATAATGTCCTAACTCACCTTTTATTATTTTTTCTCCATTACAAGTAAACTGTTTCTTACAGGGTAAATTTGTATTTTTATTTTTTGGCATTTTGGGTCACACCTGGCAATGTTCAGGGGTCAGTCCTGCTTCTGTACTCAGGAATCCTCCTGGCGGTGCTCAGGGGACCATATGGGGTGCCAGACATCAAACCAGGGTCAGCTGTATGCAAGGCAAACACCTTATCTACTTTACTATCACTCTGGCCCTAAACTTAGATCTGTTAAAAATATAATTTTTTAAAAAAGCATACTTCTCCCCACTATGAAAGGACAATGAAAAAAATTCTAATACATGTCTGATAAGCAAATGAACAAGTACAAGGTATTCATTTATTCATTCACAAATTCCACAATACATATTGGATACCAATTTTATTGAAATGTTAAAGATAAAGATTTGGATCACTAATTCCCAATGGTCTCTTTGGGGCCCCCAAGAGGTCCCAGGGGACCATAAGTGAAAATCATATAAATAGGAGCCAAGGAATGAGACCAGGAGGCCAACCAGTAGGACAGGGGAGCTATAGAAAGAAACTGATATATCAGAAAGGCCATGGCTGGATAAAGGCTGAGAAACACTGGTTTAGATAAAATGATTAAAAAGTCACTGTCAAGACTCAAAGAGTCTTTACATGACCATCATTTGGTTTCTCATTATTTACTTATATTCAGATCAGAAACATGGTTCTAACACATAAGTTTGTGTTGTTCCACAAATTACAATCTCTCCCTCAGTCGTAACAACTAGAACAGAGAGAATGGCATTTCCATGTGCATTTCCATTCCGAGTGCTACCAAATGACTGACACTGTCATTGTCACTGTCACCCCATTGTTCATTGATTTGCTGGAGTGGACCCAGTAACGTCTCCATTGTGAGACTTGTTGTTACTGTTTGGCGTATTGAATACGTCATGGGTAGCTTGCCAGGCTTTGCCGTCCAGGGGAGATACTCTCAGTAGCTTGCTGGGCTCTCCGAGAGGGGCAAAGGAATCAAACTTGGGTCGGCCATGTCTGCTGCATGCAAGGCAAACGCCCTACCCACTGTGCTATTGCTCCAAAGCCAAAGCCCACCAAAAGCACCTTTTATTTCTCTTGAGGTGAGTCATACATATGGTATACCTAGTGAATTTTAAAGAAGTAAATGCTTGGGGCCGGAGCGATAGCGCAGTGGGTCGGGTGTTTACCTTGCACGCAGCCAACCCGGGTTCCATCCCAGGCATCGCATATGTTCCCCCAAGAACCGCCAGGAGTAATTCCTGAGTGCAGAGCCAGGAGTGACCCCTGAGCATTGCTGGATGCTACCCAAAAGGAAAAAAAAAAAGTAAATTCTCTATGTATGCTATCTTGAAAATACTTATAAAACATTTATAACTTTTTGTGTTTTTCCCTTCCTTTGGAAAGGAGTGTTCAATTTATCAATCTAATCAGAATATCCAAAACATTATAAATACTATTAGAAGACAGTTATTCCAGTTTCCTCCTCATAACTCAACACTTAGATATTCATATATGAATAATCCATTGTTCTGTGACCCAATTCTCTACTGCGTTAATTTCTTTGAGATATTCTGGTTTCTCTATAGTCAATTTGTTGCTTGTGTGCTTGATTTGGTTTTGGGACCACACTAGGCAGTGCTCGGGGTTTATTCCTAGCTCTGTGCTCAGTGATCACTCCTGACACTCTTGTGTAACTGTTTGTAGGGCTAGGGATAGAACCCAGTTTGGCCACTTGCAGTGCAAGCTCTTCCCAAAGTACTCTCTCTCAACCCTAGATTGACAATCTTGCCCTTGTAGCAATGACAGGGATTTTGATGGTAAAGTTCCAACTGACAACATGGATTTTTTTTTCATAGAACTTTAAAAATAATGGTCAAGCTCAGAGTTTCTATGTTCAACGTCTATCCCAACTTTTGTTAAATATTATCCACATTCCTTGAAAAAAAAAGTTTGGGGATTAGAGCACTAGTACAGTGGGTGATTCCCTGTACTCCATATGGTCCCCTAAGCCCTGCCAAGAATGATTCCTGAGCACAAAGCCAGGAGTAGACCTACAGCAAATCTGAATGTAGTACCACCTGCTCTCACACACCCTCCCACCTGCCCGTCGAAAAGAAAAGAAAAGAAAAGAAAAGAAAAGAAAAGAAAAGAAAAGAAAAGGCTTGGATGAGGGAGACAGCTTTGGGGTCATGGGCTGTCTATGTGTCTTGTATGCACAACTGGCATGAGATCATATCTTCTCATTTTTTTTTTTTAATTCAGTGTAGAACACAGTTCCCCAACTACCACAGGGAAGCCCAAAGCAGCACTGGGCCCAATAATTTCACTCTACTGGGCATGAGCATTGAGTTGTTGGCTCAGCTGTGAACCGATACCACTCGAACTGACCTCTACACTTCTTAAGCATTGTTGTTAAGCTACCCTCGACTCTCTGCCTAACAAAATAAAATAGCCTTTGACTTGCTTTAAGAACTACCTAAATGTAACCAGAAATCTCAATTATCAATAAAAATTTTATTTCTAATTTCAGATTAACTGGTTTTATTATAAGTTGACTATCTAAAGACATTCGAGTATTAACCATTCTTTTCTTGATTAAATCTTTTATTTGGCCCAGAGGTAATGCATCTTATTCCCCTCTTGTAACATGGGTCTCTCTTGTTCTTTCAGAGTCCCTAATTAGGCCATCTGTTTGAAAATCAGTCAGCCATTGGGAATAAATTTAGTTTTGTTTGCGTTCACTTGTCTTTTTGTTTTATTTTTACCAATGACATTTTTTTAAAATATCCTTTGCTTGTGGTAACCTGAGATCATTTATTTCTCTTTGAGATGAAGAAAAATGTTTTATGTAATTACTATTCCCTGTAGCTATTGGATAAAATTACAAATCTACCCATTTTTCATTCAAAGCAAAACTTTGATAGAGTGCTGAGAATGTTAGATGGGAAAGAGAAGAGAAGAAAGGAGATTAGAGATCTGATACACATTATCCATTGGGGATATTTGACAGAAATAACTAAACCCAGTCATTTTAAAAACATGTCTTTCCTACTACATTGAAAGTGATCTGAGGGCCAGAACTATTTACACCAGGTAGGGTAATTGCCTTGCATGGGCACCCTTCGTGTGAGCCCCAGCACCACATATGATCCGCTGAGTTCGCCAGGAATAATGCCTGAGTGAAAAGCCAGGAAGAAGCACTGAGTAAAAATCTGATCAAAATAGGTTAAAGACCTCAATATCAGACCCAAGTCTAAAAGGTAAAGTAAAGTAAAGGCCCTCCCATTGATCATTGATTTGCTCGAGTGGGCCCAGTAATGTCTCCATTGGAGACTTTGTTGTTACTGTATTTGGCATATCGAATACATCACGGGGAGCTTGCCAGGCCCTGCCATGCGGGCGAGATACTCTTGGTAGCTTGCTGGGCTCCATGAGAGGGGTGGAGGAATTGAACTCGGGTCGGCCATGTTGGCTGCATGCAAGGCAAACGGCCTACTGCTGTGCTATCGCTCTAGCCCTGGAAAACATAGGCAGAACCCTCCATGATATTGCAGCTAAAGACATCTTCAAGGATGAAATACCACTGACCAAGCTAGTGGAAACAAATATAAACAAATGGGATTTACATTAAACGAAGAAGCTTCTTCACCTCAAAAGAAAAAGTTGCTAAAACACAGGAAGATCCCAAATAATGGGGAAAAATATTTACCCAATATCCATCAGATGGGGGCTTAATATTCAGGATTTACAAGACACAGGTAGAACTTTACAAGAAAAAAAAACCCTCAACCCCATCAAAAAAAGGGGAGAAGAAATGAAGAGAAACTTATTCAAAAAAGAAATTAAAGCCAAAAGCCACATAAAAAAATGCTCTGCATCTCTAATCATCCGGGAGATGCAAATCAGAACAATGAGGTATCATTTCATACCACAGAAACTGGCACACATCAAAAAGAACAAGAACTATCAGTACTGGCGTGGATGCAGGGATAAAGGGACTCTCATTCATTACTGATGGGAATGCTGACTGGTCCAACCATTCTGGAAAATAATGTGAACACTCCTCACAAAAGTAGAAATTGAGCTCCCAGTTTATCCAGAAATATCACTTCTGAGAATATATATATAAGGGATGAAAAAAAAACACAGTGAAAATAACATCTGCACTTGTATGTTTATTGCTGTACCTTTCACAATAGCCAAATCTGGAAAATACCCAAGTGCCCGAAAACAGATGGATGACTGGTTAAAGAAACTTTGGCACGTCTACACAATGGAATACTATACAGCTGTTAAGAAAGATTAAGTCATGAAATTTGCTTGTAAGTGGAGAGTATCATACTAAGTGAAATGAGTCAGAAAGAAAGGGACAGACATAGAATGACTGCACTCATTGTGAAATATAAAATAATGAAATATGAGACTAACACCTAAGGATATTAGAGACAAGGGCCAGGAGGCTGGCCTCATGTGCTGGGGGAAAAGGCAGTTGGGATGGAGAAGGGAACACTAAGTAAATGATGGTTGGAGGGATCACTCAGGATGGGAGATGTGTGCTGAAAACAGACTAAGGACCGACCCAACATAATGGGCTCTTAATATCTGTATTGAAAACCATAATGCCTGAAGTAGAGAGCAAGAAGAAAGGTGCCTGTGTGGAGGCAGGGGTGGAATGGGGCAGACGTGGTGGGAGGGGTACTGGGGACATTGGTGGTGGAAAATGTGCACTGGTGGAGAGATGGGTGCTCGATCATTGTATGACTGAAACTTAATCATGAAAGTTTGCAATTGTATCTCACAATGATTCAATAAAAGACTTTTTTAAAAAAAAAAAAGAAGCCCTAAGCACCACTTGGTGTGGCCTCAAAAAAAGACAAAATACCATAAAGAGTAAATTGAATTAAAAGGTAAAAAGGTAAAGGCCCTCCCGTTGATCGTCGATTTGCTCGAGCGGGCCCAGTAACGTCTCCATTGGAGACTTTGTTGTTACTGTGTCTGGCATATCGAATACTCTCGGTAGCTTGCCGGGCTCTCTGAGACGGGCGGAGGAATCGAACTCGGGTCGGCCATGTTGGCCACTTGTAAGGCGAACGCCCTACCCGCTGTGCTATCGCTCCAGCCCAATTTAATTTATAAATTGAATTAATGTTGAATTATATACATACCCCTACCTATCCAAGCTCACAGAGTTTGAAATTGGCATTCAAGAAGTCTCAGCATAAGGTCTGTTCTACACTGAGCGCCTGAGCTTGATCAAGTCACTTAACATACTGCCCCTGATATTTCAATCAAGACATAGCCCTGTAGCACTGTAGCACTATTCTCCTATTGTTCATTGATTTCCTCAAGCGGGCCCAGTAACATTGTGAGACTGGTTGTTACTGTGTTTGGCATATTGATTATGTCACAAGGAGCCTTGCTGTGTGGGCGAGATACTCTTGGTAGCTTGCCAGGCTCTCCAAGAGTGGTGGAGAAATCAAACTCAGGTCGGCCTGTTGGCCGCATGCAAGACAAACCCCCTACTGGCTATGCTATCGCTCCAGCCCATCAAGATATAAATCTAGATATATATTTTTTGCCCTTTGTATCTAGATCATCTTCTGGATCCAGGGCTGGAGCGATAGCACAGCGGGTAGGGCGTTCGCCTTACAAGCGGCCAACATGGCCGACCCGAGTTCAATTCCTCCGCCCCTCTCGGAGAGCCCGGCAAGCTACCGAGAGTATTCGATATACCAGACACAGTAACAACAAAGTCTCCAATGGAGACGTTACTGGGCCCGCTCGAGCAAATCGACGATCAACGGGAGGGCCTTTACCTTTACCTTACCTTACCATCTTCTGTTTATCTTTATGTACTACTACAATTAATCCATGATGTCTTCAAAATCATACAAAATTTAGTTTAAATAATAACCATTGTTCTGGAGGGTGACAGCCATCCCCACCTCAAGGGACCCAGCCCTGGTAGCTGACCTCCACTACCCAACCACTGCCCTGCTCCAATCTGCTTTCCACATGCTTGGGCCAAGCCTCTTGCATGAGTGAAATCCCACGGAACCCAGGTAATGTGGAACTTTGTGACCTTGGACTCTGGGCTCAACAGGACTCGGGAGTAGAGGTCCTCCATCTGCTTCCCCAGTCTCCAGTGAACCAGGGATCACATCCAAAAGCCACCTCCTGCTGGCGCCAGATAATGTCCTCATTGGCCACCCTTGGAAATCATGGCTGCTCCTTTCAAAAGGGAGGATAAAATGAGACTCTCATAACCATGCCACTGGACTCTGTGCCAGGCTGTTTTCACTCCAGTCACCCCGGAGTAGGGTGGGTGAGAGTCCTCCCCACCCCAAGGGAGCCAGCCCTGGCAGCTGACCTCCACTACCCAAAGGCCACCAGGCTCCAGGCTGCTTTCCACATGCTCAGGCCAAGCCTCACATATGAGTGAACATATTTCTGGATCGTGACATGTCATAAGACACTCCCTACCCATTTTCCATAATTACCACACCATATTTGATGGGGTTCAGACAGTAGGCAACAAATCATAGAGGGAAATATATACATATATATGTATACACATATACATATATATGCCTCTCGGAGAGCCCAGCAAGCTACCAAGAGTATCCTGCCACACAGCAGAGCCTGGCAAGCTACCCGTGGCGTACTCAATTTATCAAAAATAGTAACAACAACGGGTTTTATTCCCCTGACCCTGAAAGAGCCTCTAACGCTATGGCAGCGTTGGGAAAGACGAGTAAGGAAAGGTTGCTAAAATCTCAGGGCTGGGACAAATGGAGACGTTGCTGGTGCCCACTCAAGTAAATAGGTGAACAACTGGAGGACAGTGATACAGTGAATAATCATTGCATTTTCTCCCACAAAAAGTGCAATCGTACCACTCAAAAAGTAGAAAAGGAGTCCAGGCACAGAGTATACAGCTGAAGTGGCAGAACTTATGCCAAACAGACACAAGGCCCTAAGTTGCATGCTTGGTGCTGCATATCTCTGGGAGCTCCCTGGAACCCCGACAGGCTTAAACTGCCAGGCCAACCTGAGCGCTGAATCTCTGGCCCATGTTGCTAGACAAAACATTGCAGGGTGTCACATTGCATTTCTTCACCAGTACTGCCAGGAATGGCCCCTACGAAACACAGACCCCATTAAACACACACACACACACACACACACACACACACACACATCACACACAGACAAATTAGGAGTCTCTCATATGGAATACCTTAGTTTTCCTTCCTTCCCCCTACCAGACTAGTATGCTTTTTAAAAAATTGTTTGTTTGTGTGTGTGTGTGTGTGTGTGTGTGTGTGACTCAAGATGGCTCAATGATTTCATTTTCATAGATGAGCATACATCAATCCCCATGCAAAAACGCAAGACCATATATGATAATTTCAACAAGTCCAATTCTATATATTTAGTTATGTTGTTGTTTGTTTTGTGGCAGTGGTGTGGGGTGGGGAGACAACCATGATGCTCACGGGTTACTCTTGCTCTGCACTCAGAAATTACTCCTGGTGGGGTTCCAGGGACCATATGGGATGCCAGAGATTAAATTTGGGTTGGTCACATGCAAGGCAAACACCGGACTCACTGTACTGTCTCTCCAGTATTGATTGTGGGAATATTGGTTGTGGACATTTAAAATCAAAACCAACCTGCTGCCAGACCTTTGCAATAAAAGACATCATGAGCCTCCTTTGAAAGCTCAGTTTACAACTGGAATTCTCAACCACATGTGAGTATACCAAACAGATTTAATTGGATTAGTATTGTCAGAGTAGATATTAGATTTATCTTTGGATATATAAAATTAAAAATATTAAAATATTAGATTTATCTTTGGAGATATAAGGCTAGTAATCTATAAGTTTTTTATCTTTATCTTTGTACTAGGTGAATTTCCAGAAAACTGCCTGTTGGAAGAATTATTGATTATGATACCTACCAAGACTGACTGTGTGTATGTGTTTGTGTATGCATATAGAAATACATATATTTACACACATGTATTTATATACATGCAAATAAAATAAATTATACACAAAGTAATCAGAAAGTTCAAAGATAATACATGAGTCGAGTTGCCAATTACCCAGTTTCAGTGATTAAGATTCTTTTGCAGAGTTCACTTTTGCTTTTTGATTTGTAAAGGTACAAATTTGTATCATTCTTGTCATCATTGAATGCTAACCAATTTTTCTTATACAGTGATATCTAAGAAAATAGTTTTGCCAATTCAATGTGTGTGTATGTGTGTGTGTATGTGTGTCTGTATGGTTTCTGTTTTAAGAAGAAAATGCTTTCCTATTCCCTGGTCATCTGGTTTACAAAGACTTAAACCATCATGGAATGTACTGGATATCATCAAGCTGCTCTAACAGATAAGCACTTCACTGAAGGGACAATAATATGGTGATGCAATAGTTTTAATATGCTTGCCAAAATGTGAAGAGTAATGCACTACAAAGTTGAATTTCACGCCTTTGTAAAATGCAACTCGATACTGTATCTTTAAATACAATGGGAACGAGGAAAGAATAAGAGCTGAGGGTGAGTGCCATGGACTGTGTCTGGATGGGAAAAGAGCTTCTTAATACTATTTGCTACCTAATTACCTTCCTGCTTTCCCACATCCTCTTGACCACAATTTACTCCTGCAATTCCAGAGGTAGGCTTCTCCATTCAGATGTAGCCTGAGGATACTTAGGCCGATATGGCTACCTGCTTGAGAGCTCTTTGTTTCTCTGCTAGGAATGCTTTGGAGACACACAGGCTCTCACTTGGCACCTGAGTGCTCACTAATGTGAAAACGCAGGAAATTCAATAACCTATATGACAATATGAGACCAAAGAGAGTCATTTTTTGAATAAACAGGCATAATGTCCATTTATCCGGGGACAATTTCAAAGTGCAGACTACTTCTCACGGCTCCTTAAAGGGTTTCAGGAGATGTAACTTCCAACTGCCAAGAGCACTAAACAATCTGTAGCATCCCTTTATGCTGGTCCTCCTCCATGGTGCCTCACACATTTGAGTTACTTACTCTCGTTCCCTAACATAATTTTCCCAAATCAACTATCTCCATGCATGCCTTGCCTCCAATTTTTCTTTCTAGGGGGTAATTTAATCTATGGCAGAAAGAAGAGGCTATTAATATTCAATGGGATCTAATTATGGTTTCATGTATTTTCCAAAAGTTATACACATTACTTAACCAATGTTCTTTATTATCACAAGGTAAGATATTTATTTCTACTTAAAAAAACTCAGCATCTGAAATTTAGAGAGGTTATTTCTCAAAGATCACAGGTGTAAAGTGAGAAGATCAATCCTTCTAATAGTAAGCTCCATTTTTTCCCACAAAATAAAACTGTTGCAGATGAAAGTAGATATTCCATTGAACCATGAGATTACTCTCAATCTGGTCATTATGCATCTTTATTTTAAATTAAAAAGTTTTCATAGAAAGCACTGAATTTCTTTAAGTAGATGAAAATGAATCTCACATCCACATCCTCAATATAACCCAAGAATTCACAATCACTCTATTATTTCTCGTTTTGGGGGGGGGCAGCTCATATATGCTTAGATCCTGCAAATAATTTAACTCATTATAGGGCATCTGTTTTGAGATCCCTTCTTTTAGACTTAGCAGTGAACAAGGTTATCTAACCTATATCAGTACACAGCCTGTCATCTTTAATTATTTTTAATCCAAATATTATATGCTATCCCAACCCTAAGAGATGCTAAATGATTTATTGATGAACAGTTCTGCCAATGGCTGCAGAGCAACGAAGTGATGCCAAGACTCTCTGGCTCAAATCCTGTGTTTTTCCCAAGCTTTGAACTGTAGCACTGTAGCACTGTCCTCCTGTTGTTCATTGATTTGCTTGAGTGGGCACCAGTAACGTCTCACAACAAATTGTGAGCCTTGTTTTTACTGTTTTTGGCATATCCAATATATCACAGGGAGCTTGCCAGGCTTTGCCATGCGGACGAGATACTCTGGGTAGCTTCTTGGGCTCTCTGAGAGGGACAGAGGAATCCAACCTGGGTTGGCCGTGTACAAGGCAGACTCCTTACCTGCTGTGCTATCGCTCCAGCCCAAGCTTTGAACAATGACTTAAATTTAATAATTTCTAAAGTGATCTTATTTATCTAGTGTTCACCCTAACTGTGGTTTCCATTGGTCACTCCTGACACAGAATGGCAGACCTGTTGACTGGTGCTTGGCCTGACCTTGGTTCTCGTGAGCCACTGGGGACACACTTGGTGTTATTATGATACTAGGGTTCAAACCCAGGGATTTCACGTGTTAGTATGTGCCCCACTGCTTTGAACTTCCTCCATGGAATATTTTCATTTTATTTTTATTCTCTAGATATGGGGCTGGAACTATAGCACAACGGGTAAGGTGTTTGCCTTGCATGCAATGAACTGGCCGACCCAGGTTCGATTCCTGCCCCCCTCTCGGAGAGCGCCCGGCAAGCTTCCGAGAGTATCTCGCCTGCAAGACAAAGCCTGGCAAGCTCCTCATGACATATTTGATATGCCAAACACAGTCACAACAAGTCTCACAATGGAGATGTTACTGGGCCCGCTCGGCAAATTGATTTAACAATGGGAGGACAGTGCTGCAGTGCTATAGTGCTATACATATGGACTTTATGTTTTATGAAATAAGATTGATAATAAGGTGAGAACTTACTTGCAATAACAAGTTCCAAATTTCAGGTATTCAACATAGTTGGCCTACTATATTTGGCTTAGAATTATCCAATTTCTTGTTTGTTCATTAACATGTCACAGTGAAACTACTCATGATGCGAATAAAAATCTCACCATAACCCCAAACAGCCATATTTCGATCCCATAAAGATTATAACAAGAAACTGAGGTTTCTCATTCTTTATTCCATAAGAGTACCACTTAACCTCAATCTTCTACAGTCCTCTAGGGATTTCAAAGAAATTTAAATTAAGTCTCACGACCATACTATTTTTGAGGCACTACAGAGTTATTATTCCCATTTTATAGATGAAGAAATGTGTATGGATATAGTCTACAGGATTTTTTAAGGAATGGAAATACTTAATCATATCTTGTATTTTTTAGTTCCTTCCAAATATCAGTGTAATGGATTAAATTTACATATTGAAGATTAGAAAGCTGGCCAATTATTTCATTCAGTTAATGACATGGATAGACAAGTATTTTGTACTTCTGATTACTGTTTTTCTTGTAAGGAAATTTTACTTGAATCATCACCAATATAGTTCAATAGTTAAGGGAAAGGTATAAGAATTGTGACACTGAATTTCTGAAACTCTATTACAAGCTGCTTTGTAAATCATGTTGAAAAAATAACTTTAAATAATAGTTTTGTGGGGTTGGAGTGACAGTACAGCACGTAGGGCATTTGCCTTGCATAAAACTGTCCCATGTTCGATCCTTGGCACCCCATATGGTACCCTGATCACTACCAAGAGTGATTCCTAAGTGCAGAGCCAGGAGTAAGTACTGAACATCACAAGTTTTGGCCCCAAAACAACAGCAACAAAAACTAAGCAACAAACCAAATAAAAAGTTCTGAATGATAGTGGGAATTTAAAATGTGGATGTGTGGGATCGTGATATAAGTCATTGTGTGGCATTCATTTGTGTCTAATCAAATAGGTTCAACACAGAATCAATGTCCATGAGAATCAGGTCCAAGGATACAATGTGTATTTGGAAGCTAGCTTCTAATATTAGAGGAAAGGGGATCAATTCCAGCTGTTATAAAGGACATCAGAATCCTAGCAAGAAAGCTAATTAAAATTTATCAATATCATGTGAACCACGAAGCCCACATTCTATAATCAGATAATTACTTTGAATGAATAAGTTTAAGTTCATTGAAATATTATAATATTTATACACTCTTCATTAGGTCCTTTGGGCTGGAGCAATGGTGCAGCGGGTAGGGCGTTTGCCTTGAAGCGTCCGACATGGCTGACCCAGGTTCGATTCCTCCACCCCTCTTGGAGATCCTGGAAAGCTACGGAGAGTATCTTGCACACATGGAAAAGCCTGACAAGCTACCTGTGACGTATTCAATATGTCAAACACAGTAACAATTGTCACAATGGAGACGTTTCTGGGCCCACTCGAGCAAATAAATGAACAATGGGAGGACAGTGACATTAGGTCCTTTGTTCCTATAGCCATCTGCACATTGACTTCTGTGAGTTCTTACCATTTAATCAGTATATGTCCTGTGTTCCCGAGACTTACTGAGGAAAGGACTCTCTTCCGTCATTAAGTTACTGTTATGACAACAGAAATTGAGAATGGTTACAGAAGATTTTCATATTTACTCAATTTCTAAGAGGCAAACCAGTACTCAAAGCTTTTGTCTTATTATCAGGTTGCCTCAACTCAGAAACTAAAGAGTACAACTATAAACAAAAGCAACAATAATTTTATCTTGTGAGCCTACACAATTTGAATACATAGTTGTCACTGTCACTGTCCTCCTATTGTTCATCGATTTGCTTGAGCGGGCCCAGTAACATCTCCATTGGAGACTTTTGTTGTTACTGTGTTTGGCATATCGAATACGTCACGGGGAGCTTGCCAGGCTCTGCCCTGCGGGCGAAATACTCTTGGTAGTTTGCCGGGATCTCTGAGAGGGGCGGAGGAATCGAACTCGGGTCGGCCATGTTGGCTGTGTGCAAGGCAAACGCCCAACCGCTGTGCTATCGCTCCAGCGATAATTACATAGTTAAGTAATTAATTGTGTACTGAACTTAGATGAGATCATCAGATATGGCATATATAATTCTCAGATCAATTCTAGACAAACTTCACTATTTTACCTGCTCCTGCCACACAGTAATATAAAAGAAACTAAAATAGTTTCTAAACTAAGAAGAAACTAAAAGTATTTTGCACTTGTCAGCCTCTTCTTAGACTTAAATATAACTGAAAGTCTGAGGTAGATAATTAATTACTACCAGTCTTGTGAACTTTAGTGAACCAATTGCTGCCTTCTAAATGTTTTTGAGTAGTGAAACCATACACAAGAAAAAGTCAAATACATCTGTTGATTATCCATGGACTCCTCAATTAACAAATGAATGCAGATTTTTAGCCTCTTTTAGGATTTTAAGTGCAATGGAGTTACTGAAATTAAAATTTTCAAACAAGATCTTTCTGTATACTTGCAAATTGCTAAGATCTTTTTTTGGTTTGTTTTTGGGGGATTATTTATTTATTTAGTTTTTTTCTGGCCTACCTGGCAATTTTCAAAGCTTACTCCTGGCTCTGCATTCAGAAATTACTTCCAGATGTACTTGGGGGACCATATAGGTCTTAAGAAACGAAACCCTCTTTGGCCGCATGCAAGGCAAGAGCCCTACCCAGTGTACTATCTCTCCAGTCCCTCTAAGACTTTGTTTTACTAAAATAAAGATAGTATCTTCCATCTACTCTGTTTATGTATCCACTAATTTAGTGATTTTATTAAAAAACAAAACAGAGTTTGTCTAGCATAACATGTCCTTTATATATTTAGCATGGCTCCGGAGAATGCAATCTGCTATTAGTCAAGCAGGCAAAGGCAACAGAATAAAAACCTGTTTAAAAAAACAAATAACAAACAAAGAAAACACTTCTCCAGGGAACAGGGAACATTTGCTAAGACAATTCCTTGTCTGAACGAGGAATTCAGGATGTTTCCAATGAAGAAGCAGAGTACCTGAGACAAGAAATGAGTCTCTTGAAACAAACAGAGATCTCAATTTTGAAAATCAAATGGATTTACAAAATATATCTCTGATGTGGATCAAGGGCATTGGAGTGTCACATGCTTGACATCTGAAATTATGTCAACTGGTCACAACCAAAGCTCACAGCTAGAGCTATAGATTACAGCCAATCTTGTTGGAAATCTAGGGGTCAGCAAAGTTCCTGGCATCTGCCACACACTTTAAGTATTAACTTTTTAGTTGGCCGCATCACATTTTCTCCCCTGAACTTCCTCAGCTCATTTTCCATAATATATTCTCATTTTAATAACACCAAACATCAGCCAAGCGGCACAAACGCTGGCCGACTTTGACCGTGAGTGTGGAAAGGTAGGACTACACCTGAATCTTACGAAGACAATGTTTATGAAAAACAGCCTCGTTCCTGATGCCCCATTCGCTCTCAACAGAATGACCATCTTCGAATGCAACAGCTATGTGTACCTAGGTTGAGAAGTCAACATGACAAATGACCTGGCACCCGAGCTGCGCAGGTGGAAGAGAGCGGCTTGGAACGCCTTCAAGAACGTCGAAGAAATAGCTAAGAGGACGAAGAACCTCCGGCTCTGGGCACATCTCTTTGATTCCACTGTTCTTCCTACATTAACATATGCCTCAGAGACCTGGGCCCTACGAAAACAGGATGAGAACGCTATTTGGGTCTCCCAAAGAGGAATTGAAAGAGCTATGCTTGGAATATCACGTTTCACTCAAATGAGAGAAAGAATCCAGAGTTCCGACCTCCCTCGACAATCAAGAATCAGGGACGCTGTCTCGTTTGCCAAGGTGTCAAAAATCAGATGGGCTGATCACGTAATGAGATTTAAAGACGACCGCTGAACTAGAGCTGTTACCGACTGGATTCCACGGGATGTCAAAAGACCGCGTGGCCGCCCACCTACCAGATGGTCAGACTTCTTCATCAAAATCATGAATGATCGGTTTGAGGCTCTTCATGTTCCCAGAGCGAACAGATGCCATTGGGCTACACTAGCACGCGTCAGGGACAAATGGAGACATTACTGGTGCCTGCTCGAGCAAATCGACTACTAATGGGGAGTTAAGTGATTAAGTGATATTCTCGTTTTTTCAAATGCATTTTTGAAACCCTCCATTCTCTTTTGTCTTAGAATAAGGAGGTATCACTTATATCACTTGTCATCTCGTTGTTCATTGATTTGCTTGTGCAGGCGCCAGTAACATCTCCATTTGTCCCTGTCACATGTTAGAGTAGCCCAGTGGCATACTGGGGGCTCTTTCAGGGTCAGGGGAATAAGATCCATTATTGTTACTGTTTTTGGCATATCGAATATGTCACGGGTAGCTTGCCAGGCTCTGCCATGCTGGCAGGATACTCTCTGTAGCTTGGGCTCTCCGAGAGGGAGAAACTGCATCATTCTCTTCTGGGAGCTTTGTTTTACAATCTCTGGATCTTGACCATTGTTGGGATTACATGGTGACAGGGGAAGTTTATGGGTGTGAATACCAAGCTACTGGAAAATGGGGGATCTGCAAGGAGGAGGCCCAGTCTCGATCTGAAGAGACTTGGAGATCTCAGCCCCAGGTCCTGCACATCTGAGTTCTGCTGGTTCCTTCACATGTGAGGCTTTTCTGAACGTGTGGAGAATGGTCTTGAGGTTTCTGCTAGGGCCAGGGAAGGAAACACAACTCAACCCCCTCTGAGGAGCCCCAGTGAAGACAGCCTGGTGCAGGTGGCAGGAGATTCTGCATCACTCTCTTACCCGAGCTTTGCTTTATAGAATAAGGAAGTAGTCTAGTAAATGCAAACAAAGCCTTCTGAAAACTTGTATAAATCAAGTTTGTTTATATGTAGATTGAGTGAAATGGTGCATAAGAGGTTGTAAAATTTAAGTAGTCTTTCTCTGTTTAGCCAGTACGTGAACTATATTTAAAATATAAAAATTGGAGTTCTACACATATATATATATATAGATATAGCAAGTGAAGATATGGTAATTTTTAAACTCTTGAAAAAAATTTGATAAGAAAGATCCTTAGACTGAATTTTTAGGGCAAAATTTTCACAGTACTTCCATAGTGGGAGAACTTAATTTTCTCTTTAATATTAGGTAAACTTAATATTAGCCACTATGAATGATTTTAGAATTCTAAATATCTCTAGTATCCACTATAATGTACACATATACCTTTGTTTTTGCGTTAGCATGGCAAAGCCTGGCAAGCTACCTGTGATGTATTCGATATGCCAAACACAGTAACAACAAGTTTCACAATGTTACTGGGCCCGCTCAGTGAATTGATGAACAACAGGAGGACAGTGACAGTGACAGTGAATATAATTATTCACATTTTAAAAATTAAAAAAAAACATTTGGTAGGGGGAAAGGCAGCTCAGATCAAGAAGGGAGAACAAAATAAAGGGTGTTGGGAGTATCCTCCCAGGATGGGAGATGAGTGCTGAGAGTAGACTTTAGATCAAACATGATTGCCACTCAATACCTCTTTTGCAAACTACAGCACCCAAAAGGAGAGAGAGAACAAAGGGGAATGGTCTGCCACAGAGGCAGGGTGGGACAGGGAGGACAGGTGGGATACTGGGATCAGTGATGGTGGAGAATGGGTGGGCACTGGTGGAGGGATGGGTATTCAATCATTGTATAACTGAAATGCAAGCACAAAAATTTTTAAATCTACAACTGTACCTCAAGGTGTTTCACTAATAGAAATCTAAAAAAAAGAGACATTTGGGACATTTATGGTGTAACATGCCTAAGAATTAAGCACAGTTTTCTGCTGTTTTTCTTTTGGTCAAAAAACAGTACCAAGATCTTCGTATAATTTTAATGGAGAATTAAACTATAATTTTCTAATCCTGATAAGATTGGTAATTCCTTTCAGTGTTCCCCAATATTCTGAATAAAATTTACACATTTTTAATAATGAGGTATACTTTATTCTCTAAAAATTAATGACAACATAAAACTATAGAAGAACTATAAATAATGTTTTCTGAATACTATTGAGATAGTAAATCAACATTTTAATTAAAAAATATTTGCTATACTCAGGAATTCAAATTTAAAAAAACAATATAATAAAATTAAAAAGCAAACAAAAATCGCATCTGATGTTTGGTGCTTTGATTAAAGATATTTATTATTTCAATAATAGGATATAAGTATACGGATATTCAAATGTAAATTTGAAAAACATACATCCTATATCTTAAGTTGCAAAAGTTTAGATTTAGATTTCAAGTTTAGATTTCAAAAAATCTAAAAAGTTTAGGTTTCAAGTACTTTCAAAATGTGCAAGAGTTCATTTTTCTGTAAGAGAAAATATTGAATTTCCCAATAGATGGTATTCTAAAAAAATCCATAAATCTATAAACACCTTTATTTTTTTTAATTTAAGAACACCTGGGAGAGAGAAAGAGAAAAGAATGGACCACTGTCTTAGTTATTTTTGAATTGTGTAATAATTGGCACAAAATGGAAAAGTGATTTAAAAACTTACATCCAAATGAAAACCTGCAGGAAAATGATTATAGCAATATAATAATGATTGCCAAAGACTGAATAAAAAACCCAACATATTCTTTTTTTTCAATTTTAAAAAGTTTAGAAACCCCAAACCAAGACATTCTTTTTTCAAATATTTGTTTTTTTATTTTATAAAATAGTTCACAATGTTTGTTTACATTTAATATCTGAACACCAATTCCACCACTATTACAACTTCCCACCATCATATTTCAGATGTGACCATCCAGAACCCCAACCCTTGCCCCAAACAAGAAGCAAAATAATTTAATTTGTATTGTTTGTTATGAAAGACCACTAAAAAAGCTACAGAAAAAGTTCCTTAGAGGAAAGAGCGTGAAGATTGTTGTATTTCACCCATTAAGCTCTTCTATGAGAGATCACTAACATGTTGTTAAAGGTTGAGACTTGTGTGTGTGTATATATATATATATATATATATATATATATATATACATATATATATATATCACTGTAACACTGTCCTCCTATTGTTCATCAATTTTCTCCAGCAAATTGTGAGATTTGTTCTTACTGTTTTTGGTACATCAAATACATCTTTGCCGACTTTGCAGAGGGCGAGATACTCTCAGTAGCTTGCTGTAAAACAGTATTTCCCTCTAAGATTGGTTGCCTCCTACTTTAAACCCCATCATATGTGGTGTGGTACTCTTGGAGTATGGGTGGTGTGAGGTATGAGTTGTCCAGGTGTAGGTTCACTCATGGATAAGGCCTGGTCTGAGTGTCTAAAGAGATGCTGTGAGTATGGCAGCGGTTGAGTTCCAAGATATTTATTCTTTAGTAGGTAAAAAGACTTAAAACAAAAACTTGTGGTGTGCACGAAAAATAATAGTGGAATTAAAAAAAATAGGATTGAGACATACAGCGATCTGGATGCATATTACATTATAGCATTTTTATTTCTAATCAAAAGAATACAGTCTTACAAGAATATATGTTATATCATCTAATTATGTAACATATTAGAAATAGTAGAAGTATATAAAGAGTAAATGGATCAGCATCTACGTATTGGTATGAGGGGTTGAGGCTGTATGAAACAGGAATTCAGAGAGTAGTAAATCTACTATGTATCAAGCTATAATGGTAGATACATGGCACTACAGGCATATCAAAGCTTGTGGAACATTACAAAAAATGTAAATGTTAATGATTTATATTTAAAAAAATAATTGATGTATATATTCAGGAAATTTTAGAACAGAGCATAGACTGTAACAAAATGATGACCTGAGTACCTACAAGGAAAGATTTAATCTGTAAAGGTAAAGGTAAAGGCCCTTCCATTGTTCATCGATTTGCTCGAGCGGGCCCAGTAACGTCTCCATTGGAGATTTTGTTGTTACTGTGTTTGGCATATTGAATACATCACGGGTGACTTGCCAGGCTCTGCCGTGTGGGCGAGACACTCTTGGTAGCTTGCCGGGCTCTCTGAGAGGGGCGGAGGAATCGAACTAAAATAAAAAGTATGTAGCACTACAGTCTTGTTTATGAAGTTATTCTCATCTTTATAAATCAAAAATTATGATATCATTATGCACGTATACTGAAACTGAACAAATGAATAATGAATGGCAGATGGTGGAAGAGTTTCTCACTTTTGGAGTGACAGGTGACAGATAATCAAGGAAGAATATCTAAATAATCCTTATGGTAATGAATGAAATTATATACATCAGTATGGAATAATATTTAAGTTAATATAAAAAGTTGGGAACATAATTATGTATAAATATGTGCATATATGAGAACTAGTATAAGCACACATTTCATTGCTCTCTTAGGAGAAAATCTTGAATAAATATTATTTCAATAGCAAGAACATATCTAGCACAGAAAACTTCATTTTTTATATTATTCTCCAAAATGAAATACAAAGTCTTATTTGGAGAATTGATATTATATAAACTGCGCTGTACAATGTATAGTATTGCTCCTTAAATTAGATGGTACTCTAAAAATAAAACAACAGAAACTTTTAGTGGATATATCCTAAACAGGAGTCAAAAACAAAACAAAACAAAATAACAGAAGTCAACTGAGTTTCAAATGTCTAAAGCTAGAGAAATTTTAACAATAGCATTGGTAAAGTAGAACTGAATTGTAACCCCAAATACAAGTCTTTCCATGAGCCTATACAGATATAAACGGATCAAAAAAAAATGAGGGTAGGTGTGGGTTCATAGGCTAGTTATGTAAAATAGTATTAAATAAGGTAAAGGTAAAGGCCCTCCCGTTGTTCATCGATTTGCTTGAGCGGGCCCAGTAACGTCTCCATTGGAGACTTTGTTGTTACTGTGTTTGGCATATCGAATACGTCATGAGGAGCTTGCCAGGCTCTGCTGTGCGGGCGAGATACTCTTGGTAGCTTGCTGGGCTCTCCGAGAGGGGCGGAGGAATCAAACTCGGGTAGGCCATGTTGGCTGCGTGCAAGGTAAACGCCCTACCACTGTGCTATCACTCCAGCCCACAAGTATTAAATATAGTATAAAATTAAATACTATATAATTCTGCCCAGCACCAAGGAGGAAGAGATAAGTTTCCATTTCTCAAGTGTGCATAAACTTATTCTTTCACTGAGTGCTATATGTAAATAAAGGAAGAGAAGAGAAGGAATAGCTTTCAAAATGAAACTTTGCCAAGAAGATATATCAGGGATGCATGTCTTTCAAGGGCCAGGGCCTAAACTCAAACCCTAGCACCACACTGCCCCAATCCTACTACTGGGATTTCTTTGGTCACCCCCCCCCCCAGTGCAGCCACACCAATGGGCCAAACATTGAACCCTTTGAAATGGTTGGCAGAGTATGACTGGGAACCCTAAACATTGCTATGGAGGACCTCTCTCTTAAAAAAATGAGAGAAACCTCACAAACGCTGCATCATTTAGATGGGCAACTTTAAGAGGGAGAAATTACAGAACACTATATATATATGTATATGTACATAGAGAGAGATCAATATAGATAAAGAAATACATAATTTATATACATAAGTTATAGATAAATATAAAGAGTCTCTTGCCCACGCGCCTGGCTGTCCTCGCCAGGGCCCCTTGGAGGGGAGCGGGTTGAGTTTCCCTCCCCGCCCCTACCAGGGCTCTGGCAGCCGAAGACCTCCAGAACCAGCCACCACCATGCTGAGACCACTCTCCGCACACATGAAGGTACCGGCAGAGGAACAAAGGCATGCAGGTCCCGGGACTGAGATCTCCAAGCCTACTTGGATCAGGGCTGAGCATCCTCCACCCAGATCCTCCAAATTCGAGTATGCGGGGGTCACACCCACCAACTGGCCCCCTGGCGCTGTGTAATCCCATCAATGGCCAAGACTTAGAGACTATAAAACCCAGCTCCCAGAAGCATGTGGCCGCAAATGTGGCCACGCAACATCTTATTATCTCATTCCTGCTTTGGACAAACTGGCAGGCTACTGAATGTAACCTGCCCACAGGGCAGAGTCTGGCAAACACCCCGTGGCGTAACCAATGTGCCAAATAACAGTAACAATGAAGGGTCTCATTCTCCTAACTCTGAAAGAGCCTTGAATATGGCACTTTTTAAAAAATCTCAGGGCTAGGATGAAGGAGATGTTGCTGGGGCCTGCTTGAGGCAATCAACGAATAACAGGATGGTCTACTCCCACCCGTACCCCCCAAATAAGAGACATGATGAAATTCAGTTTAAATACTCAGTTAAAAAAAACTGAGGAAATCTAAATAATATAGGGGCTCGTATCAATATGCATTTATTAATTTTGCCTCCTGACATTTTAGTAATGGGGCAATTGGAAATGTGGTGTATAGGAATTCTGCATTATCTCCCAAGTTTTTTACAAACTTAGATATATTCTGAAGCTATTAGGCTGAGTACATTAATTTCATTCTTCCCAGAGCATTTTAATATCAATGTTCATTCCTTCAGTATTTAATATGTTGAAACTAATTCTTTTTTTTAATCTTTCAGGACATCTTTTTCATTGTCATTATCGTGTGCTTCTTTCTTTGTTTTTGTTCTGTGTGATTAATTTGACCTACAAATACCTTCCTGCAAAAATACAGCTCCAATTTTGTTTTCTGTATTTTTTTTTTTTGGACCACGCTGGTAGTGCTCAGGGCTTATTCCTGGCTCTGCACTCAGGGAGCACTCCTGGCAGGCTCCAGAGATCTTATGGGATGCCAGAGACAGACCATGAGTTAACCAATTGCAAGGTAAATGCCCTGCACTCTTTCCAGATTAGCTAGACTTTAGAAAATGAGGCTAGTTGCACCCAGGGCTAGCCCACTGCAGAGTACCCACCTGAAGGTGATCAGGGCACCCTTGTCTTTTTGGTGACCCAGTATTTCAATAACATTTAAATCTGTAAAAAATGTGCATGAACACAACTAAGGTATGCAATTCTGTAAGCACCACGAGTGTAAGCACAGCCACCAACTGTGTGTTTTCAGAAGGCCGGCGGTGCTCTATCTCTCCCGCTGCCCGAGTTTGGTAGTCTCACACTGCTTCCCCCACCCTGGGGAGATCAACAGTGAGGTAGGCAAAGGAAAAAACGAGGGCCAAGCTGGTCGGTATCACAATCACACAAATCACAAATCATCCTGTTAATCGTCGATTGCCTCGAGCAGGCCCCAGTAACGTCTCCTTCGTCCTAGTCCTGAGATTATATTCAAGGCTCTTTAGGAGAATGAGACCCATCATTGTTACTGGTATTTGGCATATTGGGTACGCCACGGGGAGTTTGCCAGACTCTGCCGTGTGGGCAGGCTACATTCAGTAGCCTGCCAGTTTGTCCAAAGTAGGAATGAGATAATAAGATGTCATAATAAGATGTCGCGTTGCGTGCGGTTCCAGGAGCTGGTTTTTATAGTCTCTGATTCTTGGCCGTTGATGGGATTACATGGCGCCAGGGGGCCAGTTGCTGGGTGTGATCCCCACCTGCTGGAACTTGGAGGATCTGGGTGGAGGATGCTCAGCCCCAATCCAAGTAGGCTTGGAGATCTCGGCCCTGGAAACCACGTGGCTTTGTCCCTCTGCCAGTACCTTCATGTGTGCGGAGAGTGGTCTCAGCATGGTGGTGGCTGGTTCTGGAGGTCTTTGGCTGCTGGAGCCCTGGTCGGGGGTGGGGGGAGGAAAGCTCAACCCGCTCCCCTCCAAGGGGCCCCGGTGAGGACAGCCAGGCGTGGGGGCAGGAGACTGCACTGTTCTTTTCCGGGAGCTGGTTTTTATAGTCTCTGAGTCTTGGCTGTTGATGGGATTACACGGCGCCAGGGTCCAGTTGGTGGGTGTGACCCCCGCCTACTGGAACTTGGAGTATCTGGGTGGAGGATGCTCGATCTCAATCCGAGTAGGCTTGGAGATCTTGGCCCCGGAACCCACATGGCTTTATCCCTCTGCCAGTACCTTCATGTGTGCGGAGAGTGGTCTCAGCATGGTGCTGGCTGGTCCTGGAGGTCTTCGGCTGCTGGAGCCCTGGTCGGGAGGAAAGCTCAACCCGCTCCCCTCCAAGGAGCCCCGGCGAGGACAGCCAGGCACGGGGGCAGTTGGTATCAATTGTAGTTCATTCCAATCTTCACTCTCACCTCTGTCTCTGCCCTCTGGAGCCCGAGCTCCCAAGCCTGAGTCCATGCCTCAGCCTGAGTTTGTGTCTTTGTTTGAGCCTCAGCCTGAGACTCTGTCCCTGCCCTTTTGAGCCCAAGCCCCCTCCAAGCTTACAGTCTTACTTTATACAGCAATTATGTAGGGTGGTGACACAAAGGTGGGTTGAACATCAACAGATCAACAGAGTGGTAAGATCACTACTCCTCTCCTCCAGTAGATTAAAAGGATAAAATCTCATCTAAAGAGATTAGTCCAGAAAAAAAAAAGAGATTAGTCCAGATTACTAGGAGATTTGCTCAAGGGTGAGATCCCAATGAGGGTGTGTTCTTTCCTCAGCTAGTAATCTACTTAAATAGTTGTAGTAAATCTACTTTCAATATTTCTAGCAATGTCATTCTGTATGAGCACAGTAAGAGATATAAACTTACAGTTTGTTTCTTCCTGAGGACATCTCACTATATATTTTGCAGTTCTCAGGCCAGGTTAGTCTTCCTAGCCCCAGCAGGGTTCTAGTCTCGTCATTACTTACCTTTGGACCATGACAGCATTTGTCCATGATCATGCCCTCAACTTATAGTTGAGTATTGTGGTGCTTTGACCTGGCCCATTTCGATGCCAGGGTAGCTCACAGCTTGTCCTGGGTCAATTTAGTCCCTCACTGGGACCCTGCTTTTGGGGTGCTAGGAACTAAGGGCAACTGAGTCAAGAAAGCAGATGCCCAGGAGTAAATATTATTCGGAGTTAATCAACTCCCAAGCTACAAGGCATAATATTAACTGCCTTCCTGTGTCAATACAGAAAGGACATTGCTTTAAGGTAAACTAAGCAAAAGACATAACTTACAATACAAGTTCAGTGTCCTTAGAAGGATCTGATCCTACATGCCAACAGGATCTGATTAGGGAGAAAATATGATTAGCTGATTGGGGAGGAGAGCACAGAGAAGAGTTTACAGATAAATACAGAGGAATGGGAGTGACTGGAAGCACTGTGAGGGTGTAACCCGATAAACGTAGGCTCTCTGTGGCAATGTTATCCTACAACCAACTATGTACAGGCCCCAAATACCACAATACCCAAAGGACAGAGGGAAAAGGCTAAAAAGTCACATGAAACAAGAGTCTAACAGTTATTCCCTAAGAACTTCACAGTGATACTTGACTATACCATCTTCTTAGTTACAAGAAAGGACATAAAAATATAAGCCATGCTAAATGTGCCTTCAGTACAAACTCTCTATCAGCGATGTGCAATAATGGTTCTTCAAGACCGAAAGAGGGAAGAGCAACTGTTAGTTGATTCTACTGGCCAAATTGATCTTCTCTGCTATGCATACAGTGTATAAAGGCTATCCTATTCCTATAAAATGATGTATCAAAGCATTTCTTCAAGATTCTCAGATTGGTCCATCTGATCTTGTGGATAAAGATCAAATCATGCGAGGCCTCTGCTCCAACCCACTAAGCCATATCTCCGGCTGGCTCCGTGTAATTTTTGTTGATATTTGTTTTTGTTTCTATTTATTCAGTGAATTACATGTTTCAGTAGTGCCATTGCTTTAGTATTTTGATAAATATATAGACCACTTCACACCTACACCAAAGTTTTTGTTCTCTCGGAACTATCAAATTAAGACTACTAGTGCCTCCCTCTGACAATCACTATTTTTGGCAAAGTCTAAGTACTGTTTCTGTTGTAACTCTTCTTTGTCATTCATTTTTTTTATCCCTTTACTGTGTAAAACTATCCATTCTCCTATGAGTTACTTCACTTAGCATAATTGCAAATTATATGCATTGCGTTGTCTTAAAAAATTGGGGAGGAGATGGGTGTAACCCGATATCCTCCCCACAAAGCAGACATCTTGCTTTGTTTTGTTTTTATTTTGTTTGGGGGCCACAACGGTGGTGTTCAGAGTCTACTCTTGACTTAGTGCTTGAGAGTCACTCCTGGCTGTGCTTGAGGGACTATGTGGTGCTTGAAACTAAATCTGCACATAAAGCATGCATTCAAGACCAGGAAGCTACATCTTCAGCCACCATGAGTCATTTTTCATGACTTTTATTCCATTCCCCATTCACAACAAAAGCTAACACAAAAATAAATGGGACTACATCAAGCTAAAAGGCTTCTGCGTAGTGAAGGAAATTTCACACTGTATCACTGTATCACTGTCATCGTGTTCATCAATTTCCTCAAGCAGGCACTAGTAAAGGTCTCTTTGTCCTAGCCCTAAGATTTTAAAAAGTGTCACATTTGAGGTTCTTTGAGGGTCAGGAGAATGAGACCCATCATTGTTACTGGTTTTTGACATATTGAATACGCCATTGGGAGTTTCAAGACTCTGCCGTGAGGGCAGGATACTTTTGGTAGCCTTCCAGGTTCTCCAGAGTAAGAACTAGATAATAATATGTCGTGTAGCTGCAAATACGGCCATGCACTTCGGGGAGCTGGGTTTTATAGTCTCTGGGTCTTGGCCATTGATGGGATTACAAGGCACCAGGGGCAGTTGGTGGATGTAACACCTACATACTGGAAGATGGGGGATCTGGGCCGAGGAGACCCAGTCCTGATCTGAGCAGGCTTGGAGATCTAAGTCCCGGGTCCCACACACCTGGGTTCCTCTGCCAGTTACTTCATGAGTGAGGATCATCTGAATGTGTGGAGGGTGGTCTTAAGCATGGCTGTGGCTGGAACTGGAGGTCTTCAGCTGCTGGGGCTCTGCAGAGAAACCCAGGTGTGTGGGACCCGGGGCTTAGATCTCCAAGCCTGCTCAGATTGGGACTAGGCCTCCTCCCCTCAGATCCCCCATCTTCCAGTATGTAAGTATTATACCCACCAACTGCCCCCGGCGCCATGTAATCCCATCAATGGCCAAGATGCAGAGACTATAAAATCCAGATCCTGGAAGAGAGCAGCGCAGAGTCTCCTGCCTCTGTACCTGGCTGTCCTCATTGGGGCCCCTTAGAGGAGGGGGGTTTGAGTTTCCCTCCCCACCCCGAAAGAAATTTGAAAAATAAAAAGGTGATTTGCTGACTGGGAGAAGATACTAGTGTGCTACAGAGCTATCAAGAAGGGGTTAATAACTAAACTACAATGAAAACTTGTCCATTTAATAACACAATAAAGACATTTAAACCGGTCCAGGACAGACATTTCTCCCTAGAAGTAAATGTCATGATGTACTCATAGCACAGCGGTAGGACGTTTGCCTTGCACGCAGCCAACATGGCCGACCCGAGTTCGATTCCTCTGCCCCTCTCGGAGAGCCCGGCAAGCTACCGAGAGTATCTCGCCCGCACGGCAGAGCCTGGCAAGCTCCCCTTGACGTATTCGATAAGCGAGACACAGTAACAACAAAGTCTCCAATGGAGACGTTACTGGGCCCGCTCGAGCAAATTGATGAACAACGGGAGGACAGTGACAGTGACAGCACATTATTATTGTGCTAAATGTGACTAACTGCTCGCACATGTGTACATTTTCAAAAAGTCTTTTTGCAAGTTCAATTGCATACCTTTCTTCTCATAGCTAGAATTTATGGAAAATTAAGTTCTTTCCTGTTCAAAGTTGAAATACGCACTTATTTATTATACTTAGACCAACTCCTTTTGCCTCTTCCTTGGGTAACTTTTATATTTTTATTTAAATTTTTTTTCCGCCCTTTCTCCATCCATTTTTGTTGCTGTTACTTCTTTTCTCCCTTTCTGTCTCTTTTTAAAAAGATTCATTTTGGAAGGATATTTTGAAGACTATTTCTGTCTGAAGATATATCTCTTTAGGCTTCTGACTGAGGCAGCCTGCAAGACTAGAATACTGTACTTCATGATAAAAATAAAATCATATATTTGACCTTGATACCTGTTGCGGGCACAGAACCCATAAGGTCCTTAAATTCTAATATGACGGCAATAAAGGCAGCCTGTTGTACAATGTTAAAAATAAATGTTCATTCTGCACAACAATATTTACTTCCTTCTTTCAACTTTTCTTCCTTCTTTCATTTCCATTTTTCTTCAGTTTCTGCTTTGCATACTAAATTTAATTTTAGTTACCCCTATTGCTACCTCCACTTACACCAACACAAAAAACACTAATACTCTTAAGAAATTTAAATGTGAGGAAGTATAAGCTAGATATAATTATTATTTTTTATTATTAAAATATATTTCAAAAAATGAATACCCTTGGAAATAAATATTTTCATAAATTTCCAGCATGGTCATCCATAAAAATGCGAGTTTGTCTTATATATATGCATCTAAAAAGATCAGTAAACATACAAAAATGTGTTCATAAATGTCCATCTATAAAATTTTTGCTTTTGAAGACCAATCACTATATTTATGCTCAAGTTCTGAGAAATTAGTGCAATATCTAGAGAACAGTTTTGTGAATAAATATTGAATTAAACAGTTAAAATAATAAATTATTAAATATTTTAAAGTGTATTTTAGTTCAACAGTTATGAGTAACCCACCTTGTTACTATATTTTGGGAGCTAATGCATTCACCAATGATTTAGGATTTATGCTTCTTTTTTATCCTTTTTTAAGCTTTGGTTAAAACTAAGGCATTATCCTTTTATGATGAAATAATAGTGTATGTTTTATTAAGTGCCTTCTCATCATACATTTCCTCTAATTATTATAGTATTGTATTATGACATTGTTTCACTACTCTCCATTTTACAGATAAGAAATATGTAGCTCAAAAGAAAGTCCAAATAGCTCATGTCTTTGCCTGATTGGTTTGCTTTAATAGGACACCATAAACCGGATAGCTTTATTAAAGAACAGAAATATCTTTCTTACAGCTCTGAAGCTAGGAAGCCCAAGAGCAGTGTCTGGTGAGGGCTAACTTTCTTGGTTCAAAGACAGCTTCTCTGTTTCCCCTCCGTCCTTAAATGGTGGAAGAAATCAAGGGGCTCTCTAGAAGAGAGGTTGCCTAACATATTTAGCCTATCATCCTCTTCTGAGGGAAAAAAATTGACTTCCTTCCTGGAAATCTCTCTTTACCAAGGGATCAAAAAGAAAGCATACCCCAATAGCACCCAGAGCCTCTATTGACCCTTGAACTGTTCTGGCACATCAATGGGTAATATTTCCAATTGGGCAACACTGTCTTGAATCTATTTTATGAGGAAATTAATCCCATTCATGTAGGGCTTACTCTAAGAAACCAATCACTCCCTTATCTCCACTGAAGTACTCACTTCCAAATACCAACACACACACAGGATTAGGATACAGCATGAGCTTTTGAGCAGACTCAAGTAGTCGTTATCAGCTATACTGCATCATAATTAGGTTTTCTTTGGACTTGACTGTCAAGTCTTTGGAGCTGAGTAATGGTAGAGCCCAACTAAAGTTGAAGATATTACTTTGGTAACAACGGCGAATATCTACAGAAACAAATTATTCATATTTCCAATTGTCAATCTAATATACAACCTCAGTTTGGGCCTACATCAAAAGCGTCATGAGAAAACAACCTTCCCCTTTAACTGATCTCTAAAATACTTTATATCGTACTTTCTATTTTGCATAGATGAGTGATTTTCAAGCAACAACTGTCTACTGTACATGCCATTTTTACAGACACTCTGCAGTATTCAGCACTCTAATGATAATTAGACCAAATAAAAAGAAATAACATTAAAAACATAAGGTTTTCTTATGATTCTTTAAGGCAGAGAAAATGATAATAATGAAATTATACGAATAGTTATTATCAAGCTTTCTTGAAAAAATTAGGAAAACTTCATTTTCAAAATCCCATAGCACTGTCCACTGTCCTCCCATTGTTCATTGATTTGCTCGAGCGAGCACCAGTAATGTCTCCATTGTGAGACTTGTCGTTACTGTTTTTGGCATAATGAAAATGCCACTGGGAGCTTGCCAGGCTCTGCTGTGTGGGCGGGATACTCTCGGGAGCTTGCGGGGATCACCGAGAGGGACAGAGTAATTGCCTTGTGCAAGACAAATGACCTACCCGCAGTGCTATCACTCCAGTGCAAACAATAATAAAGGATACATTATATATACATATATATAAATATATTATGTGTGTGTATATATATATGTGTGTGTATGGGCTGGAATGATAGCATACAGATAAGGTGTTTGCCTCGCACACGGCCAACATGGCCAACCCGGGTTTGATGCCTCCACCCTTCTTGGAGATGCCAGCAAGCTACTGAAAGTATCTCACCCAGGTGGCAAAGTCTGGCAAGCTACCTGTGACATATTCAATATGCCAAAACCAGTAACAAGTCTCACAATTTGTTGTGAGACGTTACTGGTGCCCACTGGAGCTAATCCATAAACAATGGGAGGACAGTGCTACAATGTCATTCAAATGCCATATCCTCAAAGGCAGGAACACAGAGTTTCAAAATGTTACAATAAAAATGTGTCAGCCCTCTTTAAGATATTGCAAGAACCATACTGATACAGATCATGTAACCCATTTAAAATCAACTTATATATAAAGTTGAACATTTGCAGAAATGAAAACCACACACTGAGCTATTAAAAGTTCTTTTTTCCCCTGGAATTTTCTAAAATCAAACAGAATATATAGGGCATGAAAGACATTACGGAGGTCAAGTCATTGCCTTGCATGTGGCCGACTTGAGTTGGATCCGCGGCATTGCCCAGCCCCAAGGTACAGCACAGAGCCACGAACAGACCCTGAGCACTGGGCATGGTTTGGGTTTGTTAATTCATCCCAAAGAAAAGGAGAATATATACAAGAAAAAATGTTTAAATTATTTTATTTTCAATCAAGAAATCCTCTGACAATGGTCTTGAGAACTGGTATATTTTCTGAAAGATAGAAGAATTCATTATCTTGCTGAGTTTAAGTGTTATCAATAAAATTGTGCAGGAAAGAGAAGGAAAAGAAAAAGACATCAAGGAAACTCTAGCTCTGTCAAAGGCAAGCTTAGTGTCAAATATCACTGGAATATCTTTTGTTTTTGAACTATGACAGTGCCTGTTTAAACCCCAGTCACTCCAAGGTTGTATAGTGAAATTTTACACACCACAATTCAGACATGAGAAAAAAGGATAATTACTTTTATCATGCTCTTCTTTCCCAAGTCTATTTTCACAGATGACAGGGAAGGTGCAGACATACTTAAAATTACAGATTACTTTATCTTGCTTTATTTTTGTTGTAGTTTTTTCTACTCCTTCTCAAGCCATTGATTTATTTAATCAAATATGTATTAAATCATTTATTTATATCACTATTGATATTTAGGTCATTATTTTCTGTTCACAGTCCAATAGAATCAATCTATCAAACAGTTTTCTCCTCCAAACCATCTTATTTGGATTTCTTTGTTGCTGATTTCTGTGTCATATCTATACACATCATTTAAAAAAATTATTTTCTATCAGTGAAAGAAGATAGAGACAAGTTAAACCTGAATTTTCCTCACAGAAACTATAATCAATATTCTCTTAAAGAAAGTCTTACTTTATTAAAGAATGCCATGACTTAGTCACAGTGTATGTTCACTGTTTTTGAGGTGCCATCATTTCTGTTCTGCAAGAGAAAAAAGCTACAAAAAACTAGATGCTTTTGAGATCAGAGAGATAGCACAAGGGGTAAGTTGCTTGCCTTAACATGTGGCCAAGCCATGTCTGTTCTGTACCACTGTATATGGTTTCCAGAGTTATCTCTGTGCACAAAGTAAAGAATAAGCCTCAGGAACAGCCAGGTATGTCCCGGAAACCCTCCCTCACCAAAAAAGTAGTGTGTATACTCATGCATCCATAAATACAAATATTAGAAAGTGCTTTTATCTGTGCATGCATATATCAGTTAAAATGATACACACATATTTACATATTTGTGTATATATAATTCAATTCACATGGGATTTGTTCATTCATTCATTCATTCATTCCCTAATTTGTTCTGTCCCCTCTAAAAAAGATAAGGAAATAATTCCCTTGGCACCAGGATAGTCATTCACAATTACTAAACAGTACTGCCATGATAGGGCTAGAGCGATAGCACAGTGGTAGGGCGTTTGCCTTGCATGCAGCCAACATGGCCGACCCCGAGATCGATTCCTCCACCCCTCTCAGAGAGCCTGGCAAGCTACTGAGAGTATCTCGCCCGCACAGCAAAGCCTGGCAAGCTACCCGTGACGTACTTGATATGCCCAATACAGTAAAAACAAAGTCTCCAATGGAGACGTTACTGGGTCCGCTCAAGTAAATCGATGAACAACGGGAGGACAGTGATAGTGACTGCCATGATAAATGCATATGTATACAAAAATATGTTCCATTTTATAATATATATCTTTCTCATAAGTAATAAATATATTTTTCTCTCCATGTAAATTTTTCTCTTGCCATCTAAATCTATATATTATTTCTAAGCTCACATTTTGAGAAAACACATTTTCAGAGTGATTTAGGTTAGTTTCTATGTTTCTCCCCTCTTTATAAAAAATATATTTACAATATGTATTATACCTTAGTTAATATTCAACACTTTGGTTGAAGTTTTAACTCTAGGAATATTTTGGCTAAAAAAGGAGCATAGATTTTGTTATCAAAGAATAATAAAATTATTAAAGTATAATAAAAAAAAGTAAGACCATACTACTTCCTAGTATTTTTTCATTAAGAGGTGGATTCTGGGGGTTGGAGAGTTAGTCAGCTGGTAGGGTACTTGCTTTGCATGTGCCTGATCCAGGTTCAATCCACAGTAGCACTTTATGGTCCCCTGAGCATGACTAGGAGCAATTCCTGAATCCAAATCCAGGAGTAACCCCTGAGCATTGCCAGGTGTGACCCAAAATACAAAAGAAAACACAAGTGGATTCTGATTTTCTTTAATTAATTTTAATCTGGGCTGTCCTTGCTATTTGCTTTCACCAATAAAGACAAAATGATGGTCCTATGTAGATAACATTGGTTTGTTCTTTCTGCTTGCCACAGAGGTTTATTTGGTAACTCCCATCACAGTGCTCCCATTCCTCTGTGTTTATTTGTAATCTCTTTCTTTGTACTCTGCTTTCCCAACCAGTCAATCACCTTTATCTCCTAAGCAGACTCTGTTAACTTGAAACACTGCTTTTCTCTTCTCCTTAAGTCCTTTGCATAGTTAATTCAAAGCTATGTCCTTTTTGTATAGACATAGGAAAATAGTTAATGCTATGGTTTTGTAACTTGGGAGTTGATTGACTCCAAATAATACTCACTCTTGGGTATCTGTTCTCTTTTCTTAAGTCTCAGTTGCTCTTATTTCCTAGCACCACAAAAGCAGGGTCCCGACGAGGGACTGGATGGACCCAGGGCAAGCTATGAGCTACCCTGGCATCAAAATGGGCCAGCCAAAGCACCATAATACTTAAGTATAAGTTAAAAGCATGGTCATGGACAAATTCTGTCATGGTCCAAAAAGAAACAACTAGATTAGGACCCTGCAAGGTTTAGGAAAGCCTAATCTGAACTGAGCACTGTAGTCTGGGATCTAAGCACGATGTCCCCAGGAGAGCCACCCTACAAGCTTAATGTATCTCTTTCTGTGTCTATACAAAATAACTAATACTAAGAAGAAGAATTAAGATGTTAATTAAGTTATTGGACCAAGGAAAGGAAAAAAACCCTAAGTGGCATTTTGCCTTTGAGCTGATCCCCTGGCTCCAGGCAGTCAGGAAGGGTTTTCATATTTTGATTGTGCTACCCACTGGGTGTAGTTGCTACTCCCAATGCTTGGTGTTGGGGAGAGACTAGAGAGAGACGGAGGTGGTGAGTCCGAGCGCAGAGGAGATAGAAATAGGGGCAGTAGAGGCAGTGTGAGACTGGAATGAGGGGCTTTGCGAGATTGGAACAGGCGAGTAGGGAGATTGGAATAAATGATAACTGATCACCATTCAGCCTGGTCCTCCTTTCTGCCCATGGAATTGGCTGTCCACTGTGGGGGAGTATCATGAGACCACCGAACACAGGCAGCGAGAGAGAGTCAAGGGATTTCCTAGTCGAATGATTATTACACAATCCTAGGTCTCAAAAGACCTTTTAATATCCTGATTCCTTTTTGTTTGTTTGTTTGTTTGTTTTATTGAATCACTGTGAGATAGTTACAAGCTTTCATGTTTGGGTTACAACCATACAATGATCAAACACCCATCCCTCCACCAGTGCACATTCCCCACCACCAATATCCCCAGAACACCTCTCTCCTTTCCCACCCTTCCCCTGCCTCCATGGCAGACAATATTCCTCATACTCTCTCTCTACTTTGGGGCATTATGGTTTGCAATGCAGATACTTAGAGGTCATCACGTTTGGTCCATTATCTACTTTCAGCATACATCTTCTATTTTGACATATTCCTCCAGTCATCAGTTTCTTAGTGATCCCTTCTCTACTCCAGCTGACTTTTCCCATTTGCTCATGATGCAGGCTTCCAGTATGGAGCAATCTTCCTGTCCCATGTTATCCTGATTGCTCTTAATGCTCATTGGAAACTGCAAACACTGTTGTGTGCAGGAGTCTGGACTAGTTTACTGAATGATTAGAATCCTGGTCTAGTTGCCCTATTGCCTGGCTAATGTCAGTCCATTGCTGGACACGTGAATGGGATCTCCCGTTAAAGGCAAATACATGAATGATGTCAGCCAAATCACCATCTTATTATCTATTTATCAATCTACTAAATAGCCTACCAACTCTCAGTGTATGGAATATGAGACACTTTCTCTATTTCTACTTACACTATCTCACTCAAATTAAGATGTTGAATGACCTGAACTTGAACAAAAATGTGACTCAGATCAATCTATTTACCAAGCTAGCTAGCATGCAATGTTGTGAACTACATATATATATATATATATATATATACATATATATAATACCCAAATCTATAGCTTTAAACCATAATCCCCTATGTCACAGAGTTTGCAAAATGGATTTTTGAAGTAAATTACTAAAAGTAATTTATATATCATGAATAAAATTATTGAACCTGTAAAATCATCTAAGAGTAGACCAGGATGATAGTTTTTCAGGCAGGGTGCTTGCTTTACATACAGCTAATCTATAATCAATCCACATCACATAGGAGCTCCTAAAGAATTTGAATACCAGATATGAACACAGAGCCAGAATAAGTCTTGAGCAGAGTCAAATGTGGCCCCAAACACATGTGTGTACACACAGACGCTGACACAGACACACACACACACACACATACACACATAGAGATAGATGGACAGAGAGACAGATCATGGACCTTTGAGAAGTAATTCATTGTGTTATTGTTACAGTGCATATTTTACATGCAGAAGGCCTGGATTCAATCCTCAGTACCTGGTGAGTCCTGAATTTCACCTGGAAACCAGCTCCCGGTAATGAGTCATGAGTACCCCTGAGAACTGCTGAGTGTGTCTCCGAAATAGCAATCTTCACCCATTTTATTTTTTAATTTTTTTATCTTTATTTATTTTTCTTTTTGGGTCACACCCAGCGATACACAGGGGTTACTCCTGGCTCATGCACTCAGGAATTACTCCTGGCAGTGCTCAGGGGACCCTATGGGATACTGGGATTCGAACCTGGGTTGGCCTCATGCAAGGCAAATGCCCTACTAGCTGTGCTATTGCTCCAGCCCCTCTTCCCCCATTTTAACCTGAGGACACAACACGCCAGTCATCCGTAAATCAGGATGGACCTCACCAGAACTTGATCCTGCTGGTGTTGTAATCTCAAACTTTCCAAATTCCAGAACTATATGGTCCTATTTAAGCTACAACATATTCTATTTGGTATGGCAGTCCAAAGACATTTACTAAAACAAAACAACACTTTTTTGAAATAAGAATTACAGCAAAGACTTCTAACATGCATTTACTTTTATCAAGGAAGTCATGGAAATTGTCAGCACTACCACTTAGAAATGAAGAAACTTATCCTAGTAGTTTATTTTCATGTGACTTAATAGTTCTTATCAGTAAAAAGCCATTTCTCAGATACATGCAAGTCAGGCTAGATTTGTGACTCTCTGAAAACTGGAATGTGGAATAATCATCAATGGACCTATTACTAGCCTAATCATAGTCCCAATAAGCCCAGCAATTTTTATCTTAACACTGGAAGTCTCTAGAATCATGTCATCAAGTCCCGATTTAGCTTGCTGTGTTACAGACATGTGGACTAGCAATTCCTGTAGGTAGAGTTGAGAGTCATCTCCAAGGTACCAAATCTTCAAAAGATAAAACATAAGAACTGTGATGAAAAGGTAAGGTCAGCTGAGATAACTTCTCAGTGAGGCCAAATTACTGACCAAATCATGAGCTATATGCTAATTCTTCTTGCTTCTACATTTAAGTTTACTATGCATTAAAAGTTGATACCTTTACTAACATAGCAGAAAATAAATATAGCCTGAATGTTAAAGCTTATTCCCTGATCTAACTACCATTATTCATTTTATTTCCACTAATGAATATTTCACTTTAACCTACTGAGTCACTTTTTCTGATAATTGTAACACACGAAGAATCCTTATTGATTCACCACTAATGTGTGTGCTCCCAATTTTCATTCCATCAATCTATTTCACCCAATACAAACACAAATGCCTCTGAGGTTCCTTATCTTCTTTTCAACATAGTTGAATGTATTTGCACGGTCCTTTTCAATTTACACTCTATATGGGACTTTCCAGTAATTAATTGCCAAAGGTAAGATTGCCACTCTCTCTCACATCCTAGAATGTTCTCACAGTTTCTTTCATTAAACAATTCCAAATCTCTACTATACTATCATAGTTTTTATGCATGATGTTCTCTTTGCCAGACATACCCTTCTTCATTTTATACCAAAGTCCTCCTTATTTTTTAAAAGCAAATCTTTTATAAAAACATTTATTAAACATCACATGCTTTGAGAAGACCTTTCTCTGTGGGCTGGTTTGGTGACACAGCTTTACATAAATGGGACAATGCAATAAACATAGGAGACTGTTTGATGCATTTCTTTCCAAGTTCTAAATGTTGTCTAAGACTCACCATATAGTTAGGTGATCTGAGGAACACACAATAAGAAATTTAATGAAAATATATATACAATACAGAATTTGATCTATACACTGAGAATATATATATTCTTTATGAAAACACAGCCATTTTTTATCATTTTTTTATTAGTGAAAACCATGAAGTACACTTATAGACTTATAAATTTTTGTGCTTGGGTTTCAGTTATACAATGATCAAGTACCCATCCCTCCACCAGTGCCCATCCTCCCCCACCACGGGTCCTAGCATCCCTCCCCCCCCAACCCCCCCCCCCCCCGTCCCACCCTGCCTCTGTGGCAGGGCATTCCCCCCTGTTCTCTCTCTCTTCTTTTGGGTACTGTGTTTTGCCAGAGAGGCATTGAGTGGCAATCATGTTTGGTCTATAGACTACTTTTAGCATGTCTCTCCCACCCTGGGAGGGTCTTCACAACACCCTTTATTTGGTGCTGTCTTCTCTATCTGAGCTTCCTTCTCACCTAGCACATGTGGCTGGCCTTCAAGTCATGGAGCAAAATTCCTGGTACTAATCTGAGCCCTTCCTGGGTGTTAGTCTCCCGTTTTGTTGCTTTATGTTCCCCAGATGAATGCAATCTTTCTGTGTCTATCCCGCTCTTTCTGACTCATTTCGCTTAACATGATACTTTCCATGTAGTACCACTTGTATGTAAATTTCATAACTTCATCTTTTCTAACAGCTACATAGTACTCCATTGTGTAAATGTACCAAAGTTTCTTTAACCAGTCATCTGTTCTCGGGCACTCAGATTTTTTCCAGATTCTGGCTATTGTAAAGAGTGCTGCAATGAACAAACAATTGCACATGTCCCACATCCACAAAAACAAAAGCAACAGGTGCTGGCGCGGATGTGGCGAGAAAGGGACCCTCCTTCACTGCTGGTGGGAATGCAGGCTGGTCCAACCCTTTTGGAAAACAGTATGGATGATTCTCAAAAAATTAGAATTCGATCTCCCATTTGACCCAGCTATAGCACTCCTGGGAATATATCCCAGAGAGGCAAAAAGGTATAGTCGAAACAGCCATTTTTAAAGAACAGAAATTAATAATTTTATTATTACTCTCTATTTTCTAGTTAAAACATATAAAACTATTAATAAAATCACTTAATAAATTCCAGAATTATATGAAAATACTGAGCCTAAATAAAAGATATTTGGAGGATAATCAAAGAAGCAAATCTACAAAATAGAAATTGTCACCTGACATACTGGAAATATTTTAAGATATCAAAATACCAGAACTGAAATTCAAAGATTCAGTGTTCTTTCCTTGTGGGTCCTTGAGCTGTTAGAAGTTGAGCTGTTAGGAGTATAATTACTAGATGTTTCTTATTTTGCATTTTTATTTTCATATAAATCAACATCTATCCTTCTTTAATTAGGATACTCTTCGTTTTTCACACTTGTGGATTTTAATACTTTTACCCAAATGTTCTATGTTGATTACATTTTTCTTAGCTCCACAAAATTACTTTCCTAAGGTCTAATATTCTTAGAATGTTATGCCCTTGAAAATAGCTTCTTTAAAATGAAATATAAGGAGCAATTTATGATGGCAAGATTCATGTTAAATGAAGGTAATCCACATCCAAAAGTTATAAAGAGAACTTTTCTGTATGTAGTTCTGACACCAAATATCAAAACTGGCTTTCTTAATTAACAAATCTAAAATCTAGTGGTAGAAAATAATTTTCAGTATTTAGGGGTAACACAAAACTGAAGTTTATATGACCTGATTTTTAGCATTATTTTCTAAAATAATGTAGTATTTATAACAATTAAGCTCATTAAGAATATATTCTGTTTACACAATAAAACCATGTACTTTTGCCCATACAATGAATTCAAGTCATCATTATAGACTAATATTTTTTTCTTTTTCTTTTAAATGGAGTATATTTTGATTTTCATAGGAGTCTGGTGCCCCACCAATGAGTGATGCTCAAGGAACTGGACCTGTGGTTCAGTGACTCCTGGATTGTACTTGGTGCTTCTTAGAAAATTATGTGGTATCAGGAAAAGAATGCAGGACAAGAGCCTCACATGTTCTCTTATTACTGTACTACCCAGCTCCAAATATTTTTTTGTTTTTAAATGGGCACAAATTTGGGAGAACAGTATTCAAATCTCAGTAAACAGTCTTCATTTATAACCCAAGTTTAGTAGAATAGTTTATAGTTCCTGATAGTTTAATGGAAATAACCTATGTTATTTTTACTTCCTCCATAATTTAGTATCACTAAATCACCGTTGCAATGTTTATTAGACATCAAGTTATTTCCTATTAATTTGTGCCTGCACACAATGTAGGTTTTCTTTTTTATCAGTGTTATGTCCCTCAATGTGACTTTTAGTAGCAGAGGTGTCTAAAATATAAGTTGGATAATACTCAATTTCTTTTTCTCCAAACTTTGAAATTATTCTACCATAGTTGCATGACACACTGGAGCAAAAATAGGTTCAGACCCTCTTTCCAGGAGCCCTAGAGAACATTTTAAGCCTGAATATACACCCCCAACTTCAAAGTGAACACAAAGGCACAAGTGGTACTCACAGCACAAAGATGTTTTGCAGATCAACTGTGAGACAGATTTCAATTCTTTGAAATATACAACCCTCTTGTATATAAGAAGGAATATCAAAACTGAAATAGTACATGGCATTTTTTTCTCTTCAAAATCTGAGTCATATTTCTTAAAACATGAATAAAACAAGTGGTGTAAATGTCGATGCCAAGCAATAAAGCAGTGTGACTTTGTTCATCAAATATGTCACTAATTTCTGAGAATACATATTACATAAACATATTCTCAGAATATTTGTATTCTCAAACAACATTTATAGTGTGTTTAAATCAACATTTGAGGATTATTTCCAAGTTAAGACTTGAAGACTCATCTGTTGCAATATATAGTAACATTAACATAGGCCTTATCAATGCAAGAAGTGATGGATGTAGTTATTTGTAATACAATTATTGATTCTATATATTAGAAAGTCACAATTTAGGGTTGAAATAGAAATTTTAAAATATCAATTAAGTGTAGGAAAATTCACACTGAAGCTTCTGTTCTAAGAAGTAACCTAATTTTTTTAAAATTAATAGTACACATAGTAAGCAAAAAGTGAAAAAGGGGTCTGTAGAGTACCAGAAGAGTACAATGATACTAAGTGAAAAATCAGAAAGCAAACTTTTAGTTTAAGACTTCACATGACGTACCTACAATGGGATATCTTTCAAGATCTCATGAAAGAACTTGAAAACTATTTAAACATTAATAAGACACATTTGAGTACCAATAGTTATTGCCCTCAAAAATCATTGATTAAAAAAATCATTGCTGAACCAGTCGATCGTATTCCTCGTCAATGTTGTCAACAATGGCATCTTCCCATGTTGCCGCAATAGTACCAAAGAGTTCCCAGTTGGTGGTCATTCTGGGAGTTCTCTTTTTGAACTTTGCAGCCCTTTCTCCCCGCTCTGTGAAGTAGAATTTTGCACGAAGGAGACGGTGGTCCGATCCCGTTCGAAATTTTGGGACAACAGCGACATCAGTCAGGCAAAACCGTCGATTGAATATGATGTGGTCTATTTCGTTGTGGAATCGTCCACCGGGAGACTCCCATGTCCATCGTTTAGATTCTGCCTTCTGGAACTGTGAGTTACCATGAATGGTCTTGGTCGACATGATGAACTCAGACAGTCTCTCACCCTGTTCGTTCCATTCTAGGCCATACGATCGACTGGTTCAGCACCTCCTTGAATGTGCGAGGAACGCCAAGAGAGAGATAGCCATAAAAAGTCGCCTATCTTCGAAAACTCTTGAGCTAATTCGCCAGCGTGGTTTGGCGCATGCCTCAGGCAACCGCAAGCTAACGTCCGAGCTCCCAAAGCAGTGCAGAGATGCGATCAAGGAAGACCTCAAAGAGAGAAGAGCAGAAGTACTGGTAGATGCGGCAGAAGCCGGGAAAAGTATTCATAGCGCCCGCCTGTCCTTCGCCAACTATAAGACCAAGATGACTGCCCTCCGACGTCCTGATGGATCCATCACATCCTCCAGAACAGCAATGGAGAAGATTATCCATGACTTCTACTCAAATCTCTTCGATAGCCATGTCCACTTGCTGACATACCAAATTCCACAGGATGGGTACGTCGTTCCTAACGTTCTCCCTTCCGAAATCCGACACGCCATTTCGTTGGTAAAGAAGCAAACAGCACCCGGCCCAGACAAGGTCAGACCTGAACACCTGAAGAACCTGCCGTCAGTACTCATCAATACACTGGCTCGGCTCTTCACTCGCTACCTGTCTGAATGCAAGGTTCCGTCCCAATGGAAAACCAGCAGGACCGTACTACTGTTCAAGAAGGGAGACATCCATGACATTGGCAACTATCGCCCGATCTGCCTATTGTCTGTCATCTACAAGCTGTTCACTCGAGTCATCCTGAATAGGATTGGCAGAACACTAGATGAAGGACAACCATGCGAGCAAGCAGGGTTCCGCAAAGGATTCAGCACCATCGACCATATCCACACGATAACCAAGCTCATTGAGGTTTCTCGGGAGTTCAAGATGCCGCTCTGCTTAACGTTCATTGATTTAAAGAAGGCCTTTGATTCTGTTGAGACGGAAGCGGTCATTGAAGCCCTAGCCAATCAGGGCATTCAAGCCCAATACATCAGGATCCTCCGTGAGCTGTATTGCGGATTCACTACCAGGATCTCACCATTCTACAAAGAAGTGATCGTTGATGTCAAGAGAGGGGTGCGGCAGGGTGATACTATTTCACCAAAACTCTTCAGTCCCACCCTTGAGAACATCATGCGACGACTGGAATGGGAAGGAATGGGAGTGAAGATAGATGGTCGGCAACTACACCACCTCCGCTTTGCTGATGACATTGTTTTAATAACACCAAACATCAGCCAAGCGGCACAAATGCTGGCCGACTTTGACCGTGAGTGTGGAAAGGTAGGACTACAGCTGAATCTTACGAAGACAATGTTTATGAGAAACAGCCTTGTTCCTGACGCCCCATTCGCTCTCAATGGAACGACCATCTCCGAATGCAACAGCTATGTGTACCTAGGTCGAGAGGTCAACATGACAAATGACCTGGCACCCGAGCTGCGCAGGAGGAAGAGAGCGGCTTGGAACGCCTTCAAGAACGTCGAAGAAATAGCTAAGAGGACGAAGAACCTCCGGCTCCGGGCACATCTCTTTGATTCCACTGTTCTTCCTGCATTAACATATGCCTCAGAGACCTGGGCCCTACGCAAACAAGATGAGAACGCCATTCAGGTCTCCCAAAGAAGAATAGAAAGAGCTATGCTTGGAATATCACGTTTCACTCAAATGAGAGAACGAATCCGGAGTTCTGACATCCGTCGACGATCAAGGATCAGGGACGCTGTCTCATATGCCAAGGTGTCGAAAATCAGATGGGCTGGTCACGTAATGAGATTTAAAGACGACCGTTGGACTAGAGCTGTTACTGATTGGATTCCACGGGATGTCAAGAGACCGCGTGGCCACCCACCTACCAGATGGTCAGACTTCTTTGTCAAGATCATGAACGATCGGTTTGAGGCCCTTCATGTTCACGGAGCAAACAGATGCCATTGGGCTACACTAGCACGCGACAGGGACAAATGGAGACGTTACTGGCGCCCGCTCGAGCAAATCGACGACTAACGGGAAGTTAAGTGATTAAGTGAAGTGATTAAAAAAATCATTGATAGCTTAATTCCAGAAACTAGAGAGGATCCAATGAAACGGGAATACTACCAGTAAAAATTACTCAGCTACTGCCATTGGAAATAAAGTCCAGCCCCAAACATAACAATATAATAATTTATACTTTCTGCGTTTTATGTTAGTTAATAGAAAAGTATGTACTTGTCTTCCCCACAAGATGGTTATTGTATATGTTCCCAGAATTTTGCTACTTGTCCTTAGTTTAGTCCATGTTGGCTAGTTTAAAGATAATTGAATGGAGAGGAAATTGTACTATTCATTCTTAAAAATGGAGCGATAGCACAGCGGGTAGGGCGTTCGCCTTACAAGCGGCCAACATGGCCGACCCGAGTTCGATTCCTCCGCCCCTCTCGGAGAGCCCGGCAAGCTACCGAGAGTATTCGATATGCCAGACACAGTAACAACAAAGTCTCCAATGGAGACGTTACTGGGCCCGCTCGAGCAAATCGACGATCAACGGGAGGGCCTTTACCTTTACCTTTACCTATTCTTAAAAAAATTATTGTATAATTTGAATACAAAAGCTATAAACATTTTCTTCCTTGATAATTACCATAAAGTTCTTCCATTGTTAATAATGATGATGATAAATTTTTGCTACCTTCTCATGTTAGAATGAACTCCATTCTTTACCTGGAAGAATACAATAGAACTTAACCATGTAAGAAATGACCAGAAGTACCCATGGACACCAAATTATTCTGCCAATTTCCAGCTCATTACTCTAATATTCTATCCTTGTCTGACTTTCCGATACAGTCTCCTGCCCAAATTCAAGAAGCATGAAAGAGTTTTAAGGCCAGAGAAGAGATTATAGAGCAGATGACATTTAAAAATCCACTTCAAAGAAAATATTTTATTTGAAAAGAGAAACAGAAAGAAGGGATAGACACAGATGAGTGATACTTTAAATAAAAACTTATACCATAGATGTCATCATTTGTGTCATTCATAGTAGTTAGAAGTAAAATACTGATTTATCTCTCTTTTTCCATGCACGGTAAGCTCTTACACCTACAAAGTGAATGCCCTGGTTTCCTATAAATATAGAACAGTTAAGCAGTCAGTCTTTGCAGTCAAAATGTAGAGGTCCTAATCCCAGGTGTTCAATGTCATACCTGTGAAACCCTGGAGATATTATTTAATCCTCCTATGTCTTGTCTTTTCTCATCTTGGCAATGCGAATAAAATTAAATCCTACCCCACAAGTCTGTTGTAATAAATAAAAGTCACTAAGAATTTGAAGGTGTCGTCAGAATGATAGTACAGTGGGTAGGGCATTTGCTTTCCTTTCGACAACTAACGTCCTTCCCTAGCATTTATGTTGTCCCCCGAGGTCCCCCTGGAGTACTTTCTGAGTGCAGAGCCTCGAGCAAACTCTGAGCATCGCTGTCTGTGACCCAAAAAGCTAAAAAAAGAAAAAAAGAAAAGAAAAAATGAATCTGAAGGTATGTCTAGGTCTATAAAAGTTCTATAAGAATTACACATTCTTTCATATATCCATAGCCTAGAGTAATATCTAACCTGTTTTGTTGTTGGTGTTCTACAAACTTTATCCCTTTAAAACTAAATTTTGTTTTCATTTAAAAAAAAATATTGAGAAAGCAAGAGAGCCTGGTCCCTTTCATCATGATTGCTTCCAAGAGGCAGTCAATACAAGAATATTGTAGGGGAAGAAAAATCGCAGCATAAGGCAACTTGACTCTTTAATCTGAATTTTCTACACAGATGAGATTTTCACTTTGAAGCCAACGGAATGGTATTAGGCAAAAGAGATAAACATGGGACTACTTCTGTCTTTGTCTCTCTCTGTCTCTCTCACTTTTTCCCTCTCTTTTTCACTCCTTTCTCTCTTTCTCTCTCCTCCTCTCTCTACATATGCATATATACACATATATTATGTATGTTCTTATACATATGGGCTGGAGCAATAGCATAGCAGGTAGAGCGTTTGCCTTGCACGGGGCTGACCTCGGTTTGATTCCTCTGCCCCTCTAGGAGAGCCTGGCAAGCTGCAGAGAGTATTCCGCCTGCATGGCAAAGCCTGGCAAGCTACCCGTGACATATTCGATATGCCAAAAACAGTAACAACAAGTCTCACAATAGAGATGTTACTGGTGCCCGCTCGAGCAAATCGATGAACAACAGAAGGACAGTGCTACAGTGCTACAGTGTGTGTGTATCTGTATCTATCTGTCTGTCTATCTATCTATCTATCTATCTATCTATCTATCTATCTATCTATCTATCTATGTATCTGAGTTAACAAGGCTACAATAGTGTCAGTGGTCATACCTTTGTTGTGCAAATTTACTAGACCTCTACCCCCACCAAAGTAATGTCTCAACCACTCTCCTTCTCTCCTTATATTCCTTCTAGTCTATCCATTGCCTAAATTCACTCCTTCAACCTGGTAATCTCAGTGTAGTTGTCAAAATCACTTCTCAGGAAAATTCAAACCAAAATGACAATCAGATGAGTTATCACTACACACCAGTGAGAATACCCAAATCCAAAAGAATGGAAATGACCTCTGCTGGTGGGAATGCAATGAGTAAAGAAATCTCTACCACTGGTGCTGGGGATGTTTCCTGGTTCAGCCTCTATGGGAAACAGCATGTTTCTCAAAATTAGATATAAATCTCCATATGACCCAGCAATTCCACTTCTTGTCAGGCCAAACACACAAAAATATTAATTCAAAAAGGTATGTATGCATCTTTATTCTTTTTTTATATCATTTTGTCAAAAGACGACAGTCATCCTTGCAAATCTGGAGGAGGAGCTACATCTCCTCCATATTAGCTACTGAAAACTCACTAAAAAGAAACAACTTCAAAATATGTTGCCTCTGATCACAGATCAGATATTCTTATATCAAAGCACTACCCACTACTTATTACAACTTAAGTTCTAAGCTCTAGAAACTTTCTCACAGTAATCAGTACATATTATTGAGATTGTGACTAAATATCGTTACCTATATGCAACTTGGTGAAAGCCTTAGGTATCAATAGCAAGATTCTGTGGTAAGTTGACAGCAAAATAACCAGTTCAATACCTAGCTCTATTGGTTTCTACAACTGATCTTTCCCAAACAATACTTTATAGCTCTCAGTACAATTATCTTTTCCCTAGTCTATCCAAAATCTTTGGATTTCTGACAAGTGATTTTTCCCCAAGTTTAGTTGCATTCAATTCCTTAAGGCTTAAGAGATTAAACATTTGTATTCTTAATTATACCTGGAACTCATGGTTAGTCCTTAAGTTTCCACTCACAGCAGGGCTTGTAATCAGAGATTCTTTAAGTATGTTTTTCTCTCTGCATCTGAGAAGATTTATGCATAAATTAAGTGCATGTAATACAAACAATTATAAGAGATTAGGATTAAACAAATACATAAAGGTCTTATAGGTACTTATTACATGCAAATGACTAATTTGGAGGGAAAAAGAATGCCAATTTAGTATTCTCAAAGAGACTATCCAGTTGTAGAACAGACTTTGCAAACATCCTACTTTATATCTTGTTATTAATGATCTTTTCAGTGTCTTCCATTAGATTTGCAATCTTTGATAATAGTTACGACATTAACAAGTACTTGAAATACGTTTCAATAGTCATATAAAAATGAGTATATTAATTTAATCAGTAAACACAGGGAAAGTTCAGTATGTGTGGTCAGGGTAGACAAATAAACATTAAAAATATGATGTACAGACACTTGTTTTGCATGTGGCCAAACCAGCTTTGAGCCCTAGCACCCTAAATGGTCCCCTGAGCCCTCCAGGATTGATCCCTGAGTGCAGAGTCAGGAATACACCCTGCGTACTGTCAGATGGAGCCCCAAAACAAAAAAAAAAGTACTGACCAGGGTCAAGAGGGATAGCACAATGAGTGGGCCATTTGCCTGAGATCCACAGTAACAAAGCTACTCATGATCAGGTTTCAGTCATACAATGATCCAATACCCTTCCCTCCACCAGTGCCCATTTCCCACCACTAATGACCCCAGTTTCCCTTCTAGCCAGCCCCGCCCCCACCCTGCCTTTATGGAAGCTCGCTCTCTCTCTCTCTCTCTCTGTCTCTCTCTCTCCCTCCCTCCCTCTTTTTCTCTCTCTCTGCTTTATTTAAAAAGTCACCAAACATCCAAATCTGACAAAACCTTTAATTTCATGAATCCAATAGTCACAGAGAACGCCAAGAAATAAAGGTTGCTAAATGATACATAAAAATATGAAGTTTCTCAAAATCAATGAACATGTCACTGTCATTGTCCTCCCATTGTTCACTGATTTGCTTGAGCAGGCCCAGTAACGTCTCCATTGTGACACTTGTTACTGTGGTTGGCATATCAAATACGTCACAAGGAGCGTGTCAGGCTTTGCCGTGCAGGCGAGATACTCTTGGTAGCTTGCCGGGTTCTCCCAGAGAGGCAAAGGAATCATACCTGGGTCGGCCGGGTAGGCCGCATTTAAGGCAAATGCTCTACCCACTGTGCTATGGTGCCAAATGTTAAAAGAAGCCAGAGAATGTACATACAGAGGGAGAAGAATTAAAATAATAGCTTAATGGTCAAGTTGCAATTTAAAAAATGCAGTAAAGAAAGAGAATGCAACGTCTTTTTAAATAATGAAAGAAAGGGGACAAAAATCATTGACCAATAATTTTATACCAGTTAAAATATCTTTCTACAAGAAGAGATACTAAAGGAGTTTTATTGATTGACATAATAAAAATTTTCACTTGAAGATACATACAAGAGTTGTTTAAGAAGCCACTCACATAGAAGAACTATTTTGTTAGATTAAAATTATACACACAAACATAAATAAAATCTATTGAAAATAGAAATTACATATGTTAACTTTTAAGTAGGAAAGAACATAAAAGCTTCATAAGCTCAATTATCTAAACAGAATGATTATCCATATTCATTTAGTGATTGTGCGATTTATACTAAAACCAACCAACAAATTCACTACAAGAAAACGGAATTTAATAAACAACAAAAAATACATAATGATCACAGGGTTTAACACTGGCATATAAGGTTGGATTATAATTAAGTTTTTAACTTAAATTTTTAAATGTAAGTCACCATTTAAATTTGCTACTATTTTTTGGTGCGGTGGAGTCTGGGGTAGTTACACCAGTGGTGCTCAGGACTTACTTCTGGCTCTGTGCTCAGGGATCACTCCTGTGGATGCTCAGGGGACCAGATACTGTGCAGCTGATCCAAACTGGACCATCTGCATGCAAGGAAACATTCTTATCTGATGTATTATCTCACAAATAATCATAAAAAATAATCAACAGAGAGAAATCTTAATGATAGAGAAAAATCATTTTCATGATTCCACCTTCCATTCTGGGGCTGGCAGGGAGTGAACACCTAGTACATTAGAAAAATAAATGGATTTATTTCACACCTAAGATAAGGAAAATTTAAAATTATTCTAGCTTGGAAGTAATTATCACTGTATCACTGTCATCCCATTGTTCATCGATTTACTTGAGTGGGCGCCAGTAACGTTTTTATTCGTCCCAGCCCTGAGATTTTAGCAGCCTCTCGTTACTCGTCTTTCCCAACAAGTTATCGTTAACATTAATTTTAACAAGTTTTTCATACACACATAATTTATTTTAAAAGTAGAAATAAACAGTGTTCCCACAAAATAAGGAGTTAGATTAGAGGGACCAGTGCAATCAAACAGCAATCTAGTAGGGCACTTGCCTTGAACATCATGGACCCAGGTTCAAATCTCAGAAATACGTATGGTACCTCCAAGGCATGACAGGTGTGATTCCTGAGTGCAGTGGCAGCACTAAGCACTGAGCATTGCTGGTATGGCCCCCAATCAAACACTCACAGACATAGGCATAGACACACACACACACATTCACACACACACCCCTAACCAAACAAGGGACACATTATCCCTTCTATGTAATACTACTCTGGAGGATCAAGAAACAAATAAGGGAAGTAAACTACAAGCAATAGTAAGTAAATAAATAAAAATACTGCAACAATTAAAAACTTTGCAAAAGAGTCACTGTCAGTGTCCTCCCATTGTTCATCGATTTGCCCGAGAGGGCTCAGTAATGTCTCCATTGTGAGACTTCTTGTTACTGTGTCTGGCATATCGAATACGTCACGGGGAGCTTGTCAGGCTTTACCCAGCAGGAGAGATACTCTCGGAAGCTTGCCGGGCTCTCCGAGAGGGGCGGAGGAATCGAACCTGGCTCGGCCGGGCTGGATGCGATCAAAGCAAAGAGTAAATACATAAAATTGAGATGAGAAAGAATGTAAACACTATATTTATGAATATGAGTGTTTAGTAGAAAATAACACAAATTACAAGTGAGTTTAGAAAAGGTTATAAGGCAGAATGTAACATTGTCATCTCTAATATATAAAGGTAAAGGTAAAAGGTAAAGGCCCTCCCGTTGATCGTCGATTTGCTCGAGCGGGCCCAGTAACGTCTCCATTGGAGACTTTGTTGTTACTGTGTCTGGCATATCGAATACTCTCGGTAGTTTGCCGGGCTCTCCGAGAGGGGCGGAGGAATCGAACTCGGGTCGGCCATGTTGGCCGCGTGTAAGGCGAACGCCCTACCCGCTGTGCTATCGCTCCAGCCCAAGGTAAAGGTAAAGGCCCTCCCGTTGATCGTTGATTTTGCTCGAGCGGGCCCAGTAACGTCTCCATTAGAGACTTTGTTGTTACTGTGTCTGGCGTATCGAATACTCTCGTTAGCTTGCCGGGCTCTCCGAGAGGGGCGGAGGAATCGAACTCGGGTCGGCCATGTTGGCCGCTTGTAAGGCGAATGCCCTACTGCTGTGCTAATATATAAGTAAAATTTTAAAAAATCTTAAGTAGTAACTGGAACATATCATTTTTCAGGGGGAGGGAATTAAAAATATATGATACTGGCCTTACATAAAATGTCATAATCATAATTCTTAAATAATTCACAAACTAGTTACCTACGTTCCAAAAACACAAGTGGTTAAGAAGACAAAACATCTAACAGGGATACAATCTGTGGCAACCCCAAAATATGCAAAACCTCTCAAATTTTAACTAGACAATATAAATCTAATTAAAAAAAAATGCTTGAAAAGACACTTCTCCGTGGGACATCTAAAATGTCAAAAAGCACATAAAAATGTGCTCATCTGGAATCCATTAAGGGCATTCAAATTTAAACCACAGTGCAATACAATGGCACACAGCAAATTAACTAAAATTGAGGACTGCCCATACCAAGAATTGTCTAGAATATTATACCTAATGACTGCAGCTCTCAAATGCAGCTGGTGGTCATGGAAAATGATACAAACAACTAAAAATGTTTTTGGTTCTTAAAACACACACACACACACACAATGATGCGGTCTCTACATTGTTTCCTATCTAGTGAAATAACACATAGCCAAGCAAATAAATAAAACATACAGAGTCTTGCATAAAATTTTAGAAAATGCAATCTGACCTCAGATAGAAATCTGAGGGTCGAACCCAATTCAGAGATCTTTTGAAGAGAGAGAAAAAGATAAAGAGAATTGCAAAGTGGCCAAGTCTAACATCTGAGGGTCATGGATATGTCCATTATCTTGATTATGGCGAAGGCTTCACAAAAGTAGAATTTTTTATGTTAAAACATCTAAGCATACACTTTTAAAGTGTGCAGTTTATTCTAAGTTAATGAAAGTTTAACAATTCTATCAAAACCAAAGCAATTTGCCTGATATATTAAGGAAGGCTCCAGGCTAGATGCAGGTGCCTCCCTCAGCGGGTAGGGCGTCTGCCTTGCACGCAGCCAACATGACCGACCCGAGTTCGATTCCTCCGCCCCTCTCGGAGAGCCCAGCAAGCTACCGAGAGTATCTTGCCCGCACGGCAAAGCCTGGCAAGCTCCCCGTGACGTACTTGATACGCCAAACACAGTAACAACTAGTCTCACGGTGGAGACGTTATTGGGCCCGCTCGAGAAAACCGATGAACAATGGGAGAACAGTGACAGTGATTAAGGAAGGCAGACTAAGGGGACAGCAGCAAAGGATGTAATCTTGGGAATGCTGGGGGTGAAATACCACATAAAAATTCTCTCTATATTTTTTAGAAGAGTGAGTATGGATTTCTGGCAGGTTGGAAATGGAGTGTGAAAGAGAACAGTCTAAACTAACTACACAATGTTAGCATGTTTTAAAATATATATGTAAACGAAAATAAGATACCTTAGTGTTTTTTTTTCAGGGCCATATATGGCATTGGTTAGGGATTACTTTTGACTCTGTACTCAGAACCCCTACTTCTGGTAAAACTCTGGGGTTGGTTTGGGGTATTGGGGCTTGAACCCAGATCAACTGGTTGCAAGGCAATGAGCCCTGCCAACTATACTATTTCTCTAAGATTTAAAACTTGATGCTTTCCTCCTGTGACCACATACAGCTTATCATAGCATACATTATAGAAATTTTGTTAGCATTCATCTCCAGAATAGAATACATTTCTTCTCCAAAACAGTGACTTTTCTTTCAGTACAGAAAAAAGATGAAATGACCAGTAATTTTGACAATCCCGATGCTGAAGATCATGAGCATCTTAACAAAAGTTCTCAGATCTTTGTATCAGTTGAGCGTCAGTCATGAATACTATCGTGGCGACAATGGAAAACAGCCGAGTCTGCCCAAGCAGGAACTGTCACTGCTGAAACCCAATTTACCCCAGTACCTGAGATGCATCCCATTTCTGCATGGTGGAAGTCTATCAAAACACAGTCAGTTTAGGAAATAGGAGGCAGGAATTCGACTTCAGAGAGGTTAGACTCACATGCTGATTACACAGAGAGATGCGGGTGCTAAAACAGGGGTGTGTGTGTGTGGGTGGGGAGCTTCAAGGAAATGTCCTAAATGACAGAAAATTGGCAGTTGGCACAGAAAGATACAATCATTTCTAATCTCTGAAGCCCTATAAAGCTAGTCCAGTGTCTATGGCCTACATCTTACAGATGATTGAATTGAGATCAACTGTCCAGACTGCTTCATGGAAGATAAAGAGTGCAGGACAGTTTTTGTTTGTATGTTTTATTTTTTTTCCCAGAAAACAAAGGTTGAATCCCTTAACCCTCAGGTTGCTCTGTTGCCCACACTGCAAGGCAAATATTTGCTTTGACTCCAGTTGGAAATAAGTGAGTAGAAGTTCAGATGAATGGAATGGGTGGATACATAATCTGCGTGAGTCAAAGCCAAGTGAGTGGGAAGGAAAGGCACCAAGTGGTCCAGGCAGGCAAGGGTAAGGACCTTCCCTGACTGAGGAGATCTGGGAAGAGAATGAACACTGCAAGTAATATGATGTTTCTAGGTACAAGCAAACAAAGGGGAATGACAGTAGAGATGACAAAACAGTCAAAGGTCTGAGACATTAAGTGGCCTGTCATGATCGGGCCCAGATAAAGAATGAGACTTGGTGGGGTCTTAGGTTCATAGAAGTGTTGGGAAATATATTGAAAGAGATCTGAGAGAAGCCAGGCATACGTTTCTGACATGAGATACTAATACACTTCCCTCAGATTCTCTGGGGTCCATGACTAGAAGTTGGTGACACATTGCTAGAAATATGACAAAACGTAATCTCACTTAAGAAAAAAAACAGCTTCCTGAAGATCCAGGGAAGCTTTTGCAATCATCAGTTACAGTTTGCTGATAAAATTAAGAGAAATGTGCTATATACCACATACCTTTTAAGATTTCTGGTCAAACCTTGCTATAATCATAATTACTATTTTCTTCAGGAGGAAATTATGAGATTTTTAAATATCTCACATCTGCCTATTTAGCATAATATTACACCAATTCTTACTTTGTAATGTGACAGATTTCTGCCATACTATGATGTAAATATGTTTTAAACTAGTTAAGTGTATATTAAACAAATTAACATGCTGAAAAGTTTAGTGAATAAAATGACCCCAGAAGTTTCCTAAAGAGCTAATATTTTCTCATTTTATGATGAAAGCATTGAGATGCAAATAAGTTATATAACCATGAATAAGTTTGGGAAATCAAGGTCACTTAAAAATATGAAGTCTCCTACTATGCAAATTCTCTTTAAGTTGAATTTAGATGAACAGAATATCTGTTTATAGTGATGTGAGTCCTGGTCCCTATTTAACCACAAGTATAATCTAAATGCATTACTATAGCATTTTTAAAAATCTAGATATTTCTAAACATCACTGTCACTGTATTAGTCAACCTGTTGTTTGTCGATTTACTCGAGCAGGCACCAGTAATGTCTCTATTCGTCCTAGCCCTGAGATTTTAGCAGCCTCTCTTTACTCACCTTTCCCAATGATTGGAGGTTCTTTCAGTGTCAGGGGAATGAAAATTAAAAAATTAAATTAAATTAGAGGCTGGAGAGAGAGTACAGTGGGAAAGATCTGTCCTTGTGACACAATCAACCCATATCTGATCACTGGCACTGCCAAGAGTGACCCTTGAGTATAGAGTTAATAGTAATAGTAAGACCTGAGAATTTCAGGGTGTAGCGCTGTCCTCCCATTGTTCATCAAATTGCTTGAGCAAGCACCAGTAACGTCTCCATTGTGACACTTGTTACTGTTTTTGGCAGATTGAATATGTCACGGTTAGCTTGCCAGGATTTGCCATACGAACGCAATACTCTTGGTAGCTTGCCAGGCTCTCTGAGAGGGGCGGAGGAATCAAACTGGGGTAATCCCGGGTCAGCTGCATGAAAGCCAAGCGCCCTAGCCACTGTGCTATCACTCCAGCCCATTTCAGGGTGTAGCACAAAAAAAGTAAAATAAAAATCATCATCATCATGATTAAAATTAAACTCATTGGTATTTTCTCTGCTAGGCACTCTGCCCTAAGCTATACTTTAAAGGATCAGGGAACTGGCTCAGTGTAGAGTAAAAGTCTCAAATATATGAGGTTGTGGGTATAAATCCTGGTTCTCCAACAACACAAACACCTAAATCATAGCAGGCTTCGTTATGTTTACAGAGTCATATCTTTTGCAGTGCCCTTATAGGCAGGTGATCTTTAAGTATTATCATTTTAGGAAGTCTCAGAGACATTTATTTACTTTGCTTTTTGAGTCACACCCAGCAAGGCTCAGGGGTTACTCCTGGCTCTGCACTCAGGAATTACTCCTGGCGGTACTTGGGGGACCATATGGGATGCTGAGAATTGAATTCGGGTCGGCTGCATGCAAGGCAAACACCCTACCTGCTGTGCTATTGCTCTAGCCCCTCAGAGACATTTTAAAGCTTTTATGATGGCACAGGAACTCCTGGATGCAATGTCTCAAAGTCTGAAGCCTGATTTGCAAAGTGCTGAATCTGACTGAACCACTACACAGATAGTCCTCTTCATAACCCAGCCTGAAAAAGGGTGACTCTATCCGTAAGGGGTGACTCTCTCCTATTCTACACTTAACAAATATAACCAATCCTTTCTCTATATTCAAATATTGCCAATAGTAAGATTTACATATTTGCAATATATTAGCCTGGCAAGCTCCCCGTGACGTATTCGATATGCCAAACACAGTAACAACAAAGTCTCCAATGGAAACGTTACTGGGCCCGCTCGAGCAAATCGATGATCAACGGGAGGGCCTTTACCTTTACCTTTATTCACATTATCATTCTCATAAGCTAAGCGCATCATGACACTGAGGATACTGAAAATCTTCACTTGGTCCCTCGCTTCTCAATTTGAAACTTTTGGGGTAACTGCAAACATTCTGCAGTTCTTTTTCTTTTCTTTGGTTGTACAGGGACAGTCTAAGATTTATATCATAATTTGTATATAAATTTATGTTAATATGTATGTGTCATCACAACATTTGTTAACCGGACTTATTTAATATCACTGTTCATGACCATTCATCAATTTGTTTTCCTTCTGAAATTAATTACATGGTAAGTGATTCTTTCAAACTTCACTAGAACAATACAAGGGCTTAAACATTAGATAAGGAAAGCACATGAAATTCCCCTAAACACCAGGAAATTTTTCATAATCCCCTAAACATCATGACATTTTTCATAATAAAACCTGCCAGTGTTGATGAAGGAAAAAATTATATCACATATGAAAAAATAAGTATCTTAAATGATTCATGTGATTGCTGCATTGACTAATCAAATTAAGTAATACTTTAAAGATGTGCACATTTTTCTTCATTCAGTCCAATATAAAACTCAGAATATGAATATTCCTGGACTGAAATTGAAAAATCTTGAAATTACTTAGACACAAATGCAAATTCACCACAGGAATCTGCTTTTTCCAGGAATTTATCTTTACCTAGAGAGGAAGAATTTGTCTCTTACTAGGAAGTGAAAGATAGAGATTTTACATATTTGTTTTTACACATTTGTGGCATTAACCTTCCTACCTTTCCCATATAATGAGCAGGAAAGTAAGAAATTAGTATTACCTTGGGTGGAATGACTTGTCTTACATATTTCCAAAGGAGCCCTTAATGGGTTACTGAACTATTATAGAGAAAAAGGGAATACGATGATGAATGAGATTAAACAAACATTTTAAAATAAAAGAATACACTTATTGAGATTTTTTAGCACTGATGCTATTCATTTATATTTATGTTCTTTTTTTATCAAACACTAAGAGAAAAATCTTTTGAAACAAGGAGTCAGACACACAAGAAATAATTCTTCTAAATCTATTAGACCACTTGAGGGCACTGTGGCATTGCATTTTAGTCAAGTGACCTTTTATAAAACTCAACCCAGGGTGTAAAAGGTGTCCCTCTCAGAGAGCCTGGCAAGCTACTGAGAGTATTCAATATGCCAAACACAGTAACAAGAAGTCTCATAATGGAGACGTTACTGGGCCCGCTCGAGCAAGCTAGGGTGAATAAGGCCCTTTTCAAAAACCAGGGATAAGCACACAGGGGTACTCTGGGGTAATGTCTGTACATGTGGATGGGCATAGCTGTGTGGACATATAAATCAGTTAGCGCCCCCATGGAGTCAGCTCCAGGACTAGAGATGGTTTTCCGGATCCAGCCTTCACTGTATGTTTCAGAGATTTCCTTTACTGGTTGCTGGGGCTGAACTATGATATAATGATTTTCCAATTGCAGTGATAATGGATCATTTTTGGCATTTCCCACTCATTAGAATCCGCGCCAGTGTGATGGATTAATTTAGAGGCATTTTCTGTCCTTGGTATAATCATCAGGCAGGGAATGAGAATGTGTGCAGCACTGAGCAAATTAGAGTGCAGGCAAGGTCCAGTACTTGGATGAAAAAGGGAGGGAGGATGAGAGGGAGAGAAGGGGTGAGAGAAAGCTGGAGAGCAAGCAGAGAAGAAGGGAGTCGGGAAGAGAGAACGCTCATCAGACTGAGCGAAGGTAAAGTCTTGATCTGTTGGCTGGGATGAGAATCAATGGATAGGTCACAATGGAATACATTACTACCAGAAAATGTCTAAATGTATACTGATAATAGAGCTCGATACTCTCAAGCAGCATTATTCCATTTTTATTAAAAATCAACTTACTGCAGTACAAAAAAAAAGCCTTTTTATTTTCTCTTTGCATCTTTCGCATTAAAATTTTTTGTAGTTAAACAAAAATACAGCAGAGGTTAGAGTTTTAGTTGCTCCTAAAATACCAGAGATCAGCAAATTTGTTTAATAAACCTCTATATTGAACATTTTTACTGTGTTCAGAAATTGGCAAGGATGAAAAATACAGAAAGTCTTAAGAGTTCTTCCACCCTTATTCATGATACCTTTATAATTGAAATATCTTTTTAAACAGATGAGTTTATTTGTTCGTTTTTAATTCACACCTGGCTGTGCTCAGGACTTACTCCTGGCTCTGAACTCAGGGGTCACTCCTGGTGGGCTCAGGGACCCCATGTGGTGCTGGGGATCAAACCCAAGTAGGCCAGGTACAAGACAAGCCCCCCCCCTCCCAGTTGTACTATTACTCTGGCCCAAATGAAACAAATCAATGAGAACTGGATTCCTATGACTTTAGGCAATGTCCTGATTCTATTTTGAAGTTGGGATTATGTGCAGAAGAGATCAGTATCAACGGTAATGTAAACCATATAATATTAATATAATTAGAAAAAAATTCTAACTCCACTAAAATCTCAAGAAGTTCCTTATGAATAGTGATCACGGTTTTTATCCATGTGTACAGGGGCCATGTCCTGCACTATTCAAGGGCCACTACTGGCACTACTTTGCCCAGCAGTAACAGCCTGACCTTTTAAAGTCCAGGGAACATGTAGTGGCAGAAACTGAATTATGACTTCTCATCCATTTGCTCCACTTTTGAATTATCTCAAATATTACGTGAGATGTCCCATGTATATGGGGACAGAGGTTCTATCATCTAGTTATTAGGGATGTGCAAGTGACCATCAATATCTTTCTTTAGGGGAGAGGGTGGGGCCTTCCCAGAAGTATACAGGGGTCCCAGTAGGTTAGTCCCTGTGATACTCAGTCCATCAGCAGCAATTCAATGCAAAGAATCCAAGTGCTGCAGCCCCATCAATTTTATTCTCAGTAGGTTAGTGAAAGCTGCAAATCTGGGGCTAGAGTGATAACACAGCAGGTTGAGCATTTGCCTTGCATGCGGCCAACCCGGATTTGATTCCCAGTATCCCATATTGTCCCCTTGTGCACCGCCAGGAGTAAGTCCTGAGTGCATGAGCCAGGAATAATCCCTGTGCATTGTCAGTTATGACTGAAAAAGAAAAAAAAAGCTGCAAGTCTGGTAATATGATTACTATAAAAGAAATAAATCAAGGATAGAGTTATTATAAGTATTTCACCTTTATTTTGGTGGGGGGAGTGAAGACGGGCCATGTCAGAGGGTACACAGGAGCTCTTCTGGTTCTGTGCTCGGGTGCCTCCTTGGTTGTGTTTGAGAGGCCATAAATGGTGCTGGAGATTTGAATCAGGAACAGAGCCATTGGCAGTCATGCGCAAGGTTTTACACTTTACACTCAACTTTTTTAAAAAAAAATATGTATTAGGACATTTCTTGAAGGGGGAATTTCAGCTTGTAAATGTTTTTTCATCAAGGCCACAACTACACTGGTAATATTGCCTCTATACTTTACTTGCTACAGATATACTTCACCAAACTTACACGTACTTTCAAGAAGAGAGAATGTGTGAACAAACGGAGGGAATAAAACCAAGAACCCAACAAACTACCAAAAGGAAACAAAGATATCACGAGAAAAGAAAACTACAGGCCGATATCCCTGGTGAACACGGATGCGAAGATTCTCAACAAAATACTAGCAAATAGAATTCAACAACTCATCAAAAAGATCATACACCATGACCAAGTAGGATTCATCCCGGGGATGCAAGGCTGGTTTAACACTAGGAAATCAATCAACATAATCCACCACATCAACAAAAGAAAAGATAAAAATCATATGATCATATCAATAGATGCAGAGAAAGCATTTGACAAGATCCAGCACCCCTTTATGATGAAAACCCTAGCCAAAATGGGGATAGAGGGGACTTTTCTCAATATAGTTAAAGCCATCTAACACAAGCTTACAGCAAGCATCGTCCTCAATGGCGAAAAACTGAGAGCCTTCCCTCTAAGATCAGGGATGAGACAAGGATGCCCACTCTCTCCACTGCTGTTCAATATAGTATTGGAAGTACTTGCAATAGCGATTCGGCAAGAAAAGGATATTAGGGGCATCCAGGTAGGAAAGGAAGAAATGAAGCTCTCACTATTCGCAGATGATATGATACTATACTTAGAAAACCCTAAAACCTCTATCAAGAAACTTCTAGAAACAATTGGCTTGTATAGTAAAGTGGCAGGTTATAAAATCAATGCCCAAAAGTCCATGGCTTTCCTATAAGCAAATAGTGAAAGAGAAGAAAAAGACATGAAGAAAACAATCCCATTCACAGTTGTGCCCCAGAAAATCAAGTACCTAGGAATCACCTTAACTAAGGAAGTAAAGTACCTGTACAAGGAAAACTACAAAACTCTACTTCAGGAAATAAAAGAGGATACGAGGAAATGGAAAAATATCCCCTGTTCATGGATCGGGAGAATTAACATTGTCAAAATGCAATACTTCCCAAAGCACTGTATAAATTCAACGCAATCCCTATTAGGATACCCATGACATTCTTTAAATAATTGGAACAAACACTCCTGAAATTCATATGGAACAATAAGCCCCCACGAATAGCTAAAGCAATTCTAGGGAAAAAGAAAATGGGAGGAATCAGCCTCCCTAACTTCAAACTCTACTACAAGGCAGTAATAATTAAAACAGCATGGTACTGGAACAAAGGCAGAGCTGTAGACCAATGGAACAGGGTTGAATATACTGACGTTCCCCCCAAGAATACGAGCATCTAATCTTCGATAAGGGGGCAAGAAAAGTGAAGTGGAGCAGGGAAAGCCTCTTTAACAAATTATGCTGGCAAAACTGGACGGCTATATGCAAAAAAATGGGCTCAGATCTCTGCCTAACTCCATGTACAAAAGTAAGATCTAAGTGGATTAAAGATCTCAATATCAGACCGGAATCTATAAGATACATTGAGGAAAATGTTGGCAAAACCCTTCATGACATAGAAGCTAATAGTGTCTTCAAAGATGTCACACCGCTGGCCAAGCAAAGTGAAAACAGAGATAGATAAATGGGACTATCTTAAACTAAGAAGCTTCTGCACCTCAAAAGAAACAGTGACCAAAATACAAAGACAGTCAACTGAATGGGAAAGGATATTGGCCAACTACACATCTGATAAGGGGTTAATTTCAAGGATATACAAAATACTGGTTCAACTCCACAAAAAGAAAACATTCAACCCCATCAAAAAATGGGGAGATGAAATGAATAGAAACTTTGACAAAGAAGAAATCCGAATGGCTAAAAGACACATGAGAAAATGTTTCACATCATTAATCATCAGGGAGATGCAGATCAAAACCACAATGAGGTATCACCTCACACCACAGAGACTGGCCCATATCCACAAGAACAAAAGCAACCGGTGCTGGTGCGGATGTGGTGAGAAAGGGACACTCCTTCACTGTTGGTGGGAATGCCGACTGGTTCAGCCCTTCTGGAAAGCAGTATGGATGATTCTCAAAAAACTAGAAATTGAGCTCCCATTTGACCCAGCAATACCACTCCTGGGAATATATCCCAGAGAGGCAAAAAAGTATAGCCGAAGTGACACCTGCAATTGTCTGTTTATTGCAGCACTCTTTACAATAGCCAGAATCTGGAAAAAACCTGAGTGCCCGAGAACAGATGACTGGTTAAAGAAACTCTGGCACATTTACACAATGGAGTACTATGTAGCTGTTAGGAAAGACAAAGTCATGAAGTTTACATACAAGTGGTACTACATGGAAAGTATCATGTTAAGCGAAATGAGTCAGAAAGAAAGGGATAGACATAGAAAGATTGCATTCATCTGGGGAACATAAAATAACAAAATAGGAAACTAACACCCAAGTATGGCAGAGATTAGTACCAGGAATTTTACTCAATGACCCGGAGGACAACCACACATGTTAGGAGAAGGGGGAGCTCAGAAAGAGAAGGGAACACCAAATAAAGGGTGTTGGGAGGATCCGCCCATGATGGGAGAGCATGCTGAGGGTAGACTGTCGACCTAGCATGATTGCCACTCAATGCCTCTTTTGCTGACCATGGCACTCAAAAGGAGAGAGAGGGAAATGCCCTGCCACAGAGGCAGGGTGGGATAGGGGCTGGGGGGGTGAGGGGATGCTGGGATCCGAGGTGGTGGGAAATGCGCACTGGTGGAGGGATGGGTGTTTGATCATTGTATAATCGAAACCCAAGCACAAAAATGTGTAAGTCTACAACTGTACCTCATGGTGCCTCACTATGAAAAAATAAATAAATAAATAAATAAATTTAAAAAAATCAGATGGGCTGGTCACATAATGAGATTTAAAGACGACCGCTGGACTAGAGCTGTTACAGACTGGATCCCACGGGATGTCAAAAGACCACGTGGCGGCCCACCTACCAGATGGTCAGACTTCTTTATCAAGATCATGAATGATTGATTTGAGGCTTTTCATGTTCCCAGAGCGAACAGATGCCATCAGGCTACACTAGCACGCAACAGGGACAAATGGAGACATTACTGGCGCCTGCTCGAGCAAATCGACGACTAACGGGAAGTTAAATGATTAAGTGATTAAGTAATTCAGGCAGAGACAGTGGAGTTAGAGTAACTGGCAATGTCACAGCTGTTTGGTTTAACTGAAGTGAAGACATGAAAAAATGTTTAATGTGAGACTTATTTCTCTTTTTAACTTCTGTCTATATAGTTAATTGAAATCTTTTTTCTTTTGATCTCAAAAATTGTCCTATACGTTAAATATGAACATAAACTTTGAGTTTTATGGTCAGATATTATTCTGTGAGGTCTGAACAAACTAGGTACTTATTCTCTGGGTCTTAAAACATCCTAACTTCTCCTTATGCATTCCCAGTAGTACCATAAAAATGACAGAGCAATTAGAGCATCCTCATTATGGTTTTGGCTTGAATTACACTGAGAATTTGGATAGATTGACATTCACAATTTGACCTTCCTATTGATAACTTGAATATAAATATCCATTTTTCACCTCTTTTGCTACAGAGGAAATAAAGAGGGAGGAGCTACATCAGGAAGAAACCATGAATCGGAGACCAGACAGGGAGGAAACATAAATGGAAGGTCCAAGTTCACAGGAAATGAGAAGGAAGGAACTAGATAGTGCTTGCCTTCTGGTAGTTCCTCACACACATCTCATTATTCAGTCCCATGAAAAAATAGAATGACAGGAACAACAGGCTGCACTGTAGGGGAAGAGTGACAGTTACGGCAGTTGAGAGTTTCTGTTATTCCTTCTGCTTTGAATAGGTGTAGGTGGCCAGATAAGTGGGGAGCAATCAGCAGAAACAAGTGAGGGTGAGGAGACAGAATATTTATAAATCCAGACATTGTATAATATGGGGAGTGTCAGAGGTCAGAGGCTGGTGGTACCTGTGTGTGAAACTCAGAACTGGTCTCACGTTGCAGTAACATTACAGACAATTTCATCTATAACATGACAGGATTGTGGCTGCCATCTCCCGAGTAAGTAAATTGTGTTTCAATACTAAGTGAAAACGGGTGCTGAAGACAACTGTGGGTAGAATGCCTGGCCAGACAACCAGCCTGAACTAGATCCCGAGCACCACATAGGAGCCCTGCTAGGTATGATATCTGAGTGCAGCTGGGAGTAAGCTCTGACATGGTATATGGTGGCCCCTAAACCAGCAAAAGCAAAATATGTCTATAAATGCAGAGTATGTTTTTCAGGACTTCCTTCTTTCCATGTGCACTACTTTTTCTCTCTACCTATATCAAACTGCCTTGATAATTCAATTTTTTAAAACATTGATTGGGAAGATAAAGGTAAAGGCCCTCCCATTGATCGTCGATTTGCTCGAGCGGAGTAACGTCTCCATTGGAGACTTTGTTGCTACTGTGTTTGGCATATCGAATACTCTCGGTAGCTTGCCGGGCTCTCTGAGAACTACACCACCTCCACTTTGCTGATGACATAGTTTTAATAACACCAAACATCAGCCAAGCGCCACAAATGCTGGCCGACTTTGACTGTGAGTGTGGAAAGGTAGGACTACAGCTGAATCTTACGAAGACAATGTTTATGAGAAACAGCCTTGTTCCTGACGCCCCATTCACTCTCAATGGAACGACCATCTCCGAATGCAACAGCTATGTGTACCTAGGTCGAGAGGTCAACATGACAAATGACCTGGCACCCAAGCTGCGCAGGAGGAAGAGAGCGGCTTGGAACGCCTTCAAGAACGTCGAAGAAATAGCTAAGAGGACGAAGAACCTCCGGCTCCGGGCACATCTCTTTGATTCCACTGTTCTTCCTGCATTAAAATATGCCTCAGAGACCTGGGCCCTATGCAAACAGGATGAGAACGCCATTCAGGTCTCCCAAAGAAGAATAGAAAGAGCTATGCTTGGAATATCACGTTTCACTCAAATGAGAGAAAAAATCCGGAGTTCCGACCTCCGTCGACGATCAAGAATCAGGGACGCTGTCTCATTTGCCAAGGTGTCGAAAATCAGATGGGCTGGTCACGTAATGAGATTTAAAGACGACCACTGGACTAGAGCTGTTACCGACTGGATTCCACGGGATGTCAAAAGACCGCGTGGCCGCCCACCTACCAGATGGTCAGACTTCTTCGTCAAGATCATGAACGATCGGTTTGAAGCCCTTCATGTTCCCGGAGCAAACAGATGCCATTGGGCTACACTAGCACACGACAGGGACAAATGGAGACGTTACTGGCGCCTGCTCGAGCAAATCGACGACTAACGGGAAGTTAAGTGATTAAGTGATTTAAGTGATTGGGAAGAAAATATACTCCAATATATTTATTTATTTCAGATGTTTTGTGAATTTTCTCTTAGTTAAAAAGTGCTCTTGATTTTAACTATAGGAATCTACTCGTCAATATTTTCTATTTAGTAATGTCTTTAGCAGCAATGTTTTTAGCATACATACATTTAACAACATTGATCTTAGAGAAAAGTTATTGATAAAACCCCTCTTAATAATCTCGTCTCTAACTAAAACCTTAACAAAAATGACCCAAAATGGCATAACTTAAATACATTCATTAAAAGTGTCTTTATCACAGATATTCTTTAGCCAATATTCACTCAGAGCAGAGCTTTTAGCAACAAGACACTAAACAAAAATGATTCTTAGAAACAATGATTCTGGACACAATTGTCATAGCAAAGGTGCCCTTAGCTATAGCATTCATTGACAGAGATGCCCTTAGCAACAATGTCATGTTACAGTAATAGCACCCTTACTTAAAATTCATTTAATCGAAGCTTTTTTAGCAAAAAGACCCTTAGAAAATTTTCTTGCAAATCACTTTTCCTTCCTTAGTGGGGAAGGATGTGAGAAGGTGAACGGCATGCATGGCTGTGCTCAGGGCTTACTCCTGGCTCTGCGCTCAAGAGTCACTCCTGGCAGGGCTCAGATTTTCCTTCCTTTACTCCCTTTGTTCCCGAAAAACCCAACCACACCACAGTGTAGAAAGCACAGACCTGTGACGAAGGTAAGTGAGGAAGCCTGTGTCAACAGCAAATCATAATATATTTTATTCTAATTTGCTTCTTCTTTTCAAAATGAACTGAAAATATTCCTTAGAAAGTCTCAGGGAAAAAATGGAAAAATCATTCTCCTAGGTACAAGCTAGACCAGGAATAGGTAGGAGTGGATCTTCAGATTTCATCTGAAGATATCAGACCAGGGGTAGGAGTGTCCAGGTACAGTAGAGGGCTCCAGAGGAATTCAATCATTGACTATGGGATCTCTGTGGGAACACGGGGCCCTTAGGGCCACATCATTGCCTCCCTTCCCTTGCTGTGGCTGGAGTCTCAGGGTCAAGATTTCTTGTCATAGAACTGATCAAAGGGCAGTGCTGAAGCTCTAAATGTTCCACAACAAAGCTCTGGCCTCAGGAATAGGGTCCTGACACTTCAGACAGGCCCACAAGTCTAAAAATGTGTGTATTCACTGAGAAGAGGAAGAAACAGGGAAGAAGTTCCTAAAGATTTTCAAGTAGAAAACTCATTTTTTTCTCTTACTTTTTGAGTCACATCCAACAATGTTCAGAGTTTACTCCTGCCTCTCTGCTCAGCTATCACTCCTGGCTGGTCAGGGGACTATACGGGAAACTGAGAATTAAACCCAGTTTGGCTATGTGCGAGACAAGCGCCCACAGCATTTAGACACACTGTAACTATCTTTCTGACCCAGAAAAATCATTAGTTTTTGTCTTCAAACAAAAAATAACTTACTCACATTAAGGAAAACCAAAGGGGAAAACATAGAACCTCCATTCATGAAAGGTACTCAGACTGTTAAAAAGTAATGTCTGGCTTTTTAAATCTTGCCTGGAGAAAGGTCAGATTGAGTCCTTAGCACCCTCAATTTATTCTCATCTTTCAGTGTCAAACAGAACCTAGAGGGAGGAACAGGAAAAAGAATAAAAGTGAAGTTCTCAATGGTAAGTTTCTACTCCTTAATCCTGTTTTCCCTTATCTCTCCCGTTCTAATAGTCCAACTCCATGATCTTGGGGTGTCAGCAGAAAAGCCCATCTCTAAATGTCCATGTAAGAAAATTGATCCCAGTGTTTCCTGATCCCTAGGCTAGAAAGAAACATGAGAATCAAGAAAATTGTCTGTTGCCCAGTGGGACATGGGGGTTGCAGTGAAACAATCATACTTGAATTGGGAGGTGAGATAGCTAGATCTAACTAGAGACAAGTTATTTATCATTGCTCAGATTTCACTGGGAAGTGACCCCTCACCTTTCTGCTTCATAATTCTGATATATTGCTCTTTGTCAGTTTTATGTGCCTTTGGATACTGAATTTTGGGCTGCAGAACCTAATCCCCAGGGTGTCCCTAAGGGGTCCTGATGGTAACATCCTGTAAGAGCTCTCAGCTTTCTGCTTCATCACATGACCCCATCTCTGATTTCCAGCATGTAAAGTTGGACTGAAAGAACTGGAGGAGGCTCAAGCCTGATTTTACTTCTGCAAGGTAAAGCATCTTCCTCCTTCCTTCTATGTGCTTCTTTACACCAGGCCTATGGTGTAACCCTGGGTCTGATGGTGGCCTAGAGTCGATCTGGGAGGCCAAATCATAGTGACCAAATATGAAGAACCCTGGCGAGAAGATATCTGGGAAAGCAGGCAATGTAGGGGCAGCATAGAGACCCTGGGCAGGAGGTTTCATTGCTGCTCACCCTTCTCAGTCCTCTTAAGCCGTATGTTCCTGGCCTAACTTATGCCCTTTGTCTCCTGCAGCAGGCAGCGGGAGTGCCAGGACAAGGGGAGCTTTCGTCCATTCCCAAGTGAAGACCACCCTGGTGAGGAAGGCAGCGCAGTGTCTGCATGAACTCAGAGTCCATTAGGGCAGCACGTGGATATAGATGCTCCTGCCACATCCGCAGCGACTCCACCAGCTCCTCTGACTGAGCATCCTCTAAGGCAGGTCTGTATGGTCTCTATGGTCTCTGCCTTTCCACCAGACCCCAAACAGCATCATTCTACGTTAGACGAGATCCATCTCTGAGGGATCCTCCAGCATCACCTGTCCTTTCACTGGGTGGACCCTCACCTCATGGCCTCAGCCTCTCCCCTCCCCAGGTGCACCTGCTTGATTCATGGACCTGCTCCACCTCTCCCGGCTTTATTCTGCACTGCATCGTCGAGCTCTGCTCAGAGTCCTCTCCAATGACATTCATTGATATTTACATGAGGCATTTTGTCCCAGAGCTTCTCCACACTTCCTGTTAACAAGTTTTTGACTCCCAAACCATCTCAAGTATTGGCTACTCACTCTGCCCCATTTTGAACTTGTTCTGGTTCCAGGAAACAGCCCAAATCTTGTGCCTCTCCACATCGCATTCCATGAGTCCCAGCAGGAACATATTTCCCATCCCTCATCTGGAAGATTGTTTTGGGGAAAGCCCACAAATGGCAGAAAGAATCCAGTAGCATTTTTTTTTTTGCTTTTTGGGTCACACCAGCGATGTACAGGGGTTGTTCCTAGCTCTTCACTCAGGAACTATTCCTGGCTGTTCTGAGGGTCCATATAGGATGCTGGGGATTGAACCTAGGTTGGCTGCATGCAAGGCAAATACCCTACCCATTATACTATTGCTCCGGCCCCAGTAGCATTTCTTTACTCAATTAGGATAACAGGTTCAAGATCAAACCAGGATATCAATATTTCCAAAGAAAATGGAATGAATTGACAAAAATAATTTCAGACCACTACCCCATTCTCTGGGGACTAAGTTGAAATCACTGAGTGGTGAGATGAAGACCAGGGCTCCAACACCATCCTGGGGCACTAAAGGCCATTCAGAACAATAGTTTCTCAGATCTCAGCAATTCTCAGTGTTCAAAGACTTAAGAACAATGTACACAGTGAATATAAATGGCTTTTCTGTGGTCTTTGCTCTCTTCACAGTGAAACTCTAGTGTCTATTGCCTGGATCTCCAAGAATACTCCTCAGCATTACAGTCTCCTATGTTTTTCAGTGGCATTATGGGTGCCTTCCCAGAGAAAATTCAGGTGGATGTATCTCCACTGCATTCCTATAAACAGCCTTTATTCAATCTGGGCGTTTGATCTCAATATCTATGTCCAAACATAAGTCAAAGCCAGCTTCCTCCTATGTTTCAGGTTCAGGTCCAAACTTATCTCCAAACTGTGCTACTTTCTTCTCTAACCGAATTAGAGCTGGTGAAGCTGATTTTCCTTTAGCACAAAATCAACTACAACCCATCTCCATATTAGGAATCCACAGGCAGAATGGCTTGTGTTGTAGAAAAAACTTGAAAGTGGGGGGGATTTATCTCCCATAGTAGAATGATTTCAGGAAGTTTTTGGTGTCTTCAGTTTCAATACCCCTGAGGACAGTTTGAATTTTGAAGTGTTTTTAAATTCTCCTGCAATTTTTTATTCAGTCCAGAACTCTGGCAGCACCTGGAGAAACATGTCCAAGTGTGGTTCGCCCAACTCTGGTGGGAGCTGCCTCACAGGATCCAAAGGAGTGGGAACTAAAACAGCAGCAGGGAAATACAGCCAGGACGTGCCAGAGAGAGGCTGATCCTGGATACTCAAGGCTCTGTGCACTGGTTGATGAAAGGAACAAGAATCCACAGCACAGCAAGGACCTGGGTTAGGGTCCAGAGTCTAAGGAATCAGAAAAATTCTCAAGAAAAGGTTTTTGTGGTGAACGGAGGAAGAAATCAGTGACTTGGCTCCCTCAAGCCGGGAGTCAGGGCGTGACTTAGTAAGGATCTTAGATAATGATCTATATTTAACCCTGAGAAATCGTCTGGGTAGGAAGATTGGCAAGATCTAGGAGGGTTTCATCCCTGTGAGTGTGGCTCAATAGCGGCTTGATGTCAACGATCCTGGCAGGAACCCTGGCACCCATGTGAAAAAGAGAAACCCAGGACAGGGCTGGAGCGATAGCACAGCGGTAGGGCATTTGCCTTGCACGCAGCCAACATGGCCGACCCGAGTTCGATTCCTCCGCCCCTCTCGGAGAGCCCGGCAAGCTACCGAGAGTATCTCGCCCGCATGGCAGAGCCTGGCAAGCTCCCCGTGATGTATTCGATATGCCAGACACAGTAACAACAAAGTCTCCAATGGAGACGTTACTGGGCCCGCTCGAGCAAATGGACGAACAACGGGAGGGCCTTTACTTTTACCTTATTATATTTTACATCTTCATAGTCTTGCGTGTTAGTGATATCTCGATAAAACTGGGGAAAAGTAAGCAATTGAGCCCATGGAGAGCATCCTTCTCAGTTCGGACACAGGAAAACAGCCAGAATCCAAAGGGAAATGCAAAGCACATTAGGTGTTTTAGTTTGTAAATCTATGTGTGTATGGATATGCCCTTTCAACCACCCAAACTCATTTAAATCAGATTTATCTATACCGTAGGACTGTCCTCCCGTTGTTCATTGATTTGCTCAAGTGGGCACCAGTAAGGTCTCCATTGTGAGACTTGTTGTTACTGTTTTTGGCATATTGAGTATGTCATGGATAGCTTGCCAGGTTTGCCATGCGGGTGGGATACTCTAGGTAGCTTGCCGGGCTCTCCGAGAGGGATGGAGGAGTCAAACCCCGGTTGGCATGCCCTACCTTCTATGCTATCGCTCTGGCCCATTTATCTATACTAATATCCCTAAATCATATTTATCCCTATATTGATTTATAGCACCAGTTGGCGCTGGAGCGATAGCACAGCGGGTAGGGCGTTTGCCTTACAAGCGGCCAACATGGCCGACCCGAGTTCGATTCCTCCGCCCCTCTCGGAGAGCCCGGCAAGCTACCGAGAGTATTCGATATGCCAGACACAGTATAAGATGAATATCAAGGAAATAGGAGTTTCAGAAGGAAAGGAGAGACTAAAGGAAGTAGATTTATATCCACAGAAATAATAGGCAGTGAGAAACAAAGTTACAACACAGAGAATGCTAAGCAGCCAAGACTACTGCTCCCAGGAGAGGTTCTGAGGAGAGTGCTGCACTCTGAGATGGGCAGAGAGAGCCTGGGAGGGTGTAGGAAATGCCGCCAAGGCTACTGCTGTCCTATATCCCCACCCCACCCCCCACCCTGGGAGTCATAGGAAAGTAGGCCAGGCAGATAGGGGTTATAGCTCTTATCTTTAATTCAGTCGAGTCTAGTTCAGTCCCTGGCACATGGGTAATGTCTCCTGAAAATAGCTAGGATTGAGCAAAAAGCTCAGAGCCAGGACTAAGTCCTGAGCATCACAAGATAAAGGTAAAGGTAAAAGGTAAAGGCCCTCCCGTTGATCATCGATTTGCTCGAGCGGGCCCAGTAACGTCTCCATTGGAGACTTTGTTGTTACTGTGTTTGGCATATCGAATACATCACGGGTGGCTTGCCAGGCTCTGCCGTGCGGGCGAGATACTCTCGGTAGCTTGCCGGGCTCTCCGAGAGGGGCGGAGGAATCGAACTCGGGTCGGCCATGTTGGCTGCGTGCAAGGCAAACGCCCTACCGCTGTGCTATCGCTAACCCCAAATGTACATTCCCAACCTTAAAAGGAACAAACTCTGAACCTACTTCTTGGTTATGTACCAAAGTCATACCTGGTCTTTACAGTACTTGATTTTTTTTCTTTTTTTATTAGTGAAACACCATGAGGTACAGTTATAGACTTACAAATTTTGTACTTGGGTTTCAGTTATACAATAATCAAGTGCCCATCTTTCCACCAGTGCCCGTCATCCATCACCACGGGTCCCAGCATCCCTCCCCCCCATCCCCCCCCTCCCATCCTGCCTCAGTGGCAGGGTATTCCCCCTTGTTCTCTCTCTCTTCTTTTGGGTACTGTTTTTTGCAAGAGAGGCATTGAGTGGCAATCAGATTTTAGCCTGATGAATTCTACATCGATTGATAATTTAGATGCTAAGGAAAAAGTAAGTCAGGCTGGAGAGATATCAAGACAAATATATTCCTTGACCTGCATGTGATTAGGGGAGGGTCTTGGGACCACACCTGGCGCTACTCAGGGGTTACTCCTGGCTCTAAGATGAGAGATAACTCTTGGTGGGCTCAGAGGAGCAGATGGGCAGAGGAGATAGAACCCCATCAGTCATGTGAAAGGAAAATGCTCTATGTAGTTACTGTACTATCACTTCAACCCACATTTTGTGATTATTAAGCAAAGGACCATGGGGAAAAATGTGAGCCTAATAAGACCTTTTAAGTAATTTGAAAAGAGATCACAGCAAAGAAATGTCTTTCCCCTTTATGGAAATAAATGGGAAGAAAGCTACTACATTCCTTAATCAAAGGCAGAAGGACATCATGTTATTGAACACGAATAATCTCGAGGTGGTCTAAAGAGAAAACTGTGGGAGATGAGCCCCAGTCTGTATTTTTGCCCCCTTCTCAGTGTGGAAAGAAGCCAAAGGCAAGGAATAGGAGCAGCAAGGTGGTTGAAATGATGGAAGGTGAGTTTTGCATCTAGCCAATGATTAGAGTAACCCCGTGTCTCCCATCCCTGAGGCTTTGCTTCTTGTACCCAAGAAAGCCAGCAGTAGAATATCTTCAGGAAACAGCCCTGGGAAGACTTGTGGAATGCACACTGAACCCAGAGACCTCGAATTCTGCTCTGAGAGCTCTATGAAGATGGTGGGTGCTTCCCTGCCAGCTGTGTGTCTGGAGTGGACCTGCAGTGATAGCCTAAGGGATGGGGCCTCCAGACCAACTGGGGACACATTTCCTATGTGTAGATTCATATGGGGAGTGGTTCCTGCTTACTCTCCTACTGGGCAGTTTGAGGCCTTAGGAATGCAATTGGATTAAGAAACACTTCGAAATGACAAAAGAGAGCTATTATGGACCACGCCGAGAGTCTCACGGATTGTGTGGCCCTAGAGAATCAAATTCTCCAATGTCTGCCTTAAAGGGTGACTCATCTCTGTGCTTTATAACTTCTGCCTCCTGATTCTCGGCATTTAGAGGCTGTCTGCAAGAACAGTTTGAGTCACGAAACCCAAACTATCTTTTGTACAGATAATCCTCCTCTGTGTCATACCAGAACCCCAGGTTTCACACAGGTGGAGAAACCATCCATGGTTTGGGGAGGCTCCAAGAAAACTTGGAGCTGTGTGAAGTCACCAGGGGAAGTATAGGGACTCCTGGGCTGCAGATGGGTACAAGGAGTCCATCTCAGTCTGGGCTACTCCACCCTGCAGATTACAGCTTGTGCTTTTTGTTCCCTGTAGCAACCTGTGGAAGGGTTCTGACAGAAATGGGTACCAAGAGCTTTGGTATCAAGGCCGCAAACCAAGGCCTTCTGAGCTTTCCTGAAAAAATACTGTGAAAATGGCTAAAGGTCTCAGCTATGGGGTCAACGCACCAACACAGGCCTTGCCAGCGCTGAAATGGGGGCATGGTTTGACAAGAGTGATTACCATCAGCTGTTATATCAGGACTCCAGTGTGGGAACTGCAGATGCTGCTCCTATATTTGTCTCTCAGATGCCCCTACTGCTTCATCAGGGCAACTACAATCTCTAGCCTCAACCCAGTCAGCAGAATCTCAAGCCCAGAATGAGCTGGGCTATATTATAAGTGATCTATCAACTATTAGGTCTGCTAAAGATCTGCTATACCAGCACTATTTGTTCTGTAGTGCCTAAGTTGTATTCTGTCATTAGTATTGTGGGCAAGTACTATCTGCCATTTAATTGCAACCATAGCATGAAAAAAGTCCCCATAGATGCACTTACTTAAGACTCAATCTCAGGCTCAGTCAGGGGATGCTGAGCTTGACACCCCTGACACCTCCATCCAACCACCCCTGAATAATGTTAAGGACAAAGAACATCTCCACCTCAGGAATCATTCTTCTCCCAAGGATGGCTGTATTTTCCAGACACACTAGTCAGCTTTTTGTGGAACACTGAGAAAAAAATGTAGAAGCTCACAGAAGTAAAGATGAGTCAAATCATGCCTGGTTTATTCTTCGGGTGTTTGCATTGATCCTAGCTCATAGCCTTTTGCCATTACTACACAGCTGTGGAAACAGAAACTTATCATCACCAAGCATTGGGAAGTTCATCAGGACCAACGGGAAGAGCAAGTGATGAGAACTGCTGCCAATATTGCAGTGAGTTACCTCACTATCACTTCACCTGAGTGTGAGGAAATAAAGGGGGCTCTGGGAAGGACCATAACTAATGCCTGACAAGGCCACTCCAAGGCATTTGGAACTGGACAGGAGAGCAAGATCTTTTCTCAGACCATTCCGTCCAGAGTTAAGGAGAGACCTTGGCTTGAGTGTCAGGCGTGGCATCCCACAGGGCTCTCCAAGTCAGTAATAAATGAACATAGGAAGAGTTTGGGCCCAGCTCCATCAGAGTGCTCCTAGAAAGTATACTTGTATACCACAGAAAAATTTAAAAATTAAACCTTTGAGGGTCCAAAAGGCCATGAATGAGGTAAACATAGAACAGCCACAGCTGTGATGGTCACCAGGGAGGACACTAAACAGGTGGAGAGTGAGGAGTCCCTTGTAGGATAACACTGTTTTGTCTTTCCCCAGGTATCTTAGGTTTATTGGGTCCCACCCATCCCAGGACACTGAACTTGTATTGCAAGCAATGTCTTTTCTGTATGGACACAGGAAGACAGTTAATATTATGCTTTGAAACTTGGGAGTTGATTGACTCTGAATAATATTTACTCCTGGGCATCTGCTTTCTTGAATCAGTTGCCCTTAGTTCCTAGCACCCCAAAAGCAAGGTCCCGATGAGGGACTGAATAGACCCAGGGCAAGCTGTGAGCTACCCTGGCATCGAAATGGGCCAGGCCAAAGCGCCACAATACTCAACTATAAGTTGAGGGCATGATCATGGACAAATGCTGTCATGATCCAAAGTAAGTAACGAGGAAACTAGGACCCTGCTGGGGCTAGGAAGATAACCTGGCCTGAGGACTGCAGAATGCATAATGAGATATTTATATCTCTTACTGTGCTCACACAGAATGACATTGCTAAAAATATTAGAAGTAGATTTACTACAACTATTTAAGTAGATTACTAGCTGAGGAAAGGATACACCCTTGTTAGGATCCCACCCTAAAGTGGATCTCCTAGTAATCTGGAGTGATCTCTTTAGATGATATTTTATACTTGAATTAATCTCCTGGAGAAGTGGTCTTACCTCTCATTGTTGATTTGTCAATATTCAACCACCTTTGTGTCACCGCCTTACATGATTTGTATCTAAATGAAGACTGTAAGCTTGGAGAGCAGAGTCAAAAGTGAGAGAGCTCAGGCTCCAGAGATCCAGAGATCCAGAGTCAGAGCCAGAAGGAGAAAGGTTCCAGATTGGGGCCCAGGAGAGAAGGAGGCAGAGGAGTGACAGGAGTGAAGAGGATTGGAATAAACTACAATTAATATCAACCAGCCTGGCCCTCGTTTCTTCCTTCATCTGCCCTTGACCAACAGCCATCCCCATCCAGGCCACACACAGTGGCTCAAGAGCACCAAACAAGGGCAGTGAGACACTACCCTCCAGTGAGCCCGGGAACACACAACTTTCGGCATGCTGAGATTTTACAGCTGGTCCTTTTCTCTGGTATTCTTGGCTGTTACTCTCCCATTATCTACTTTATATTCCACAAATGAGTGCAAGCATTCTATGTCTGTCCCTGGATCTGTGATTCATTTCACTTAGCATGATACTTTCCAGGTACATCCAATTATATGCAAATTTCATGACTTCATCTTTTCTACAGTTGCAAATTATTTCACTGTGTAGATGTACCAGGTTTATTTAACCAGTCATCTGTTCTCGGGCACTTGAATTTTTTCCAGATTCTGGCAATTGTAAATAATGCTGCAATAAACATACAAGTGCAGATGTCATTTCTACTGTATTTTTTTCATCTCTGGGATATTCCCAGAAGTGGTACTTATGGGTTAAATGGTAGCTCAATATATAATTTCTTGAGAAACATCCATATTGTTTTCCAAAATTACATGAACTTTTTAGCCAGCCACTTTGCTGTATTGGTTTATTGGTTTCTGGGAGCTTTTGTTGTGTACTCTTTATGATCTTCTATGTATATTAACATGTCACCTGGAACTAGAAATAATTTGAGTTTGTCTTTTCTAATTTGGATACCTTTGATTTGTTTTTCTTGCTTGCTTGCTGTAGCTGGGGCTTCTAATACCGTATGGAATTCAAGTGGAGAGTGAATATCTTTACCTTGCACCTGATCCCGGAGGGAATTTTTTCAGATTTTCACCAATGAGTATGATACTGGCTGTAGACTTGTTATAGATGGCCATTATTATCTTAAGGAAACGTTCCTCCACCCCGTTTTTGTTGAGGATTTTTAACATAAATGCATTTTGGATTTTGTCAAAGGTCGGCCCAGTCTTCTCTGCATCAATTGATAGGACAATATGATTTTCATCTTTTCATTTATTAATGTGATATATTGAGTTCAATGAGAATTTACCCAACATAATATCAAATACACCCAGAGCCAAAATAATCCAGAGCGCAGCCCCAGACATACTCAGGGCCACTCTCCACACGTTTGGACGAGCCTCACACATGAAGGAACTGGCAGAGGTACCCAGGTATGAGGGATCCTCATACCTCTTCCTCGACCCAGATCCCCCATTTTCCAGTACCTTTGATGGCACACTCACAAACTCCCCCCTTCCCCCCTCCCCCCACACCATGTAATCCCATCAACGGCCAAGATCCAGAGACTATAAAACAAAGTTCCCGGAAGTGCACAGCAGCATTTGCTGCCACATGACCTCTTATGGCCTATCCCACTGATGTTCCTAAAGCAGCACACATGTGTTTGGTTTTACATACTTGCTTGTATTCTCTTATATACCTTCTCTGTCCCTCTTGGAGAGCCCGGCAAGCTACCCAGAGCATCCCACCCACACCGCGGGGCCTGCCAAGCTCCCCGTGGCGTATTCAATATGCCAAATACAATGACAGTAACAGGTTTCATTTCCCTGACCCTGAAAGATCCTCCAATACTGCACTGTTTGGAAGAATGAGTAAGGAGAGGCTGCTAAAATCTCAGGGCTGGGATGATTGGAGACGTTACTGGAACCCACTCGAGCAAATCAATGAACAATGGCATGACACTGTTACAGTGATACAGTGAATTTGTGTATGTTGAACCATCCTGGCAACCCTGGGGTGAGTCCCACTTGATCAGTGTTTGATTTTTGTGATTTCTCATTCAACTCATTTAGCTAAGATTTTGTTATGGATTTTCACATCGATATTCATCAGGGAGATTTGTCAAAAAAATTCTTTCCTGGAAATGTCATTGGCTATTTTTGTGATATTAGCTTCATAGAAGATGTTAGGAAGAATTCCTGTGTCTTCAATATTTTGGAAGAGATTAAGGAGTATAGGCCATGAATCTATGAAGCTTCCATTGGACCCATCTGGACCAGGACTGTTGTTCCTGGGAAGATTCTTAATTACTGTTTCAATTTCCTTAATTTCAATTTGCCTGTTGAGGTTTTATACTTCCTTCTTCTTCAGCTGTCGGGAGTACAAGACTAAAAATCTATCCCTTTCTTCTAGGTTATCCAGCTTAAGAGCATTGAGTTGTTTCATGGCAACCTATCATTATATTTTGAATTTCTAAAGAAATTCTCCCCTCTATCAGTGTGTTGTAATTTCTCCCATCTATCTGTGATGTGATTTCTTTAAACATTTTCTCATTTTATTCTTTGTCAGTCTAGCTGAAGGTTTATCATCTTGTTTATTTTTTCAAAGAATCAGTTTCTGGCTTCATCAATTCTTTGAATGGCTTTCTTGGTTTCTATGTTGTTGCTTTCAGGCCTGTTTTTTTTTTTATTTATTTTCCTCATTTTGCTATGCTTTGAATATGTAATTTGTTCCTTCTCCTTTTGAAGTGTTTATTCAGGATTTTGATTTGGGATTTTTCTTCTTTCTTAACATAGTCCTGCATTGTTACCAACTTCACCCTGAGTATAGATTTCCCTGTATCCATTAGAGAATGGCAACTTATGTCTTCATCCTCATTAGCTTCAAGGAAACGTTTTATTTCCTTCTTGATTTCTTCTTTTGTCCAGTTATAGTTTAGCAGTATTTTTTTCAGCTTCCACGTATTGGAATATTTCCCCATCTTTCTGTGATTAATTTCTACTTTCATGATATTGTGGTCTAAGGAATGTAATTTGTACAATCTTTTTCTTGTAAATTTAAATCTGTATGAGTTATGCCCCAAAATATAATCTTCCGGACAATGTTCCATATGCATTTGTGTAAACACAAAAAGACAGCAGTGGTCTATCTCTCCTGTTGCCCGTGTTCGGTAGTCTCAGGCTGTTTCCCCACCCCGGGAAGGTCGATGGCGATGGGCAGGCGAAGCAAGGAATGAGGGCCAAGTTGGTTGGTGTCAGATGCAGTTTATACCATTCCCATCTCCATTCTCCTCTGATCCTCCTCCTGCTTCTTCCTCTCCCATCCTACTTCATTCTCCTCCTCGATCCCCTCTTCATCCTCCTTCTGGCTCTGGAATCTGGCTCTGGATCCCCTTCTTCCTTCTCCTTCTGCAGTCTGGATCCTCCAGCCCACTCTTACTGTCTAGTTAAATTCTAAAACCATGAGGGGTTGGGGTTTACACATAGGTGTGGTCACAATCAATAGGGGTAAAGTTCTTTCCCTCAGCGGGTACTTCTTCTAGAACAGATACCCTCTCAGCAAGATACCCAAGAGCGGAATCCCCTGGGTGTGTTTCTCCTCTCCTTGTCCAACAAACATATAAACATTCATAGTATTAATCATTTTGTATGGACACAGTAAGAGATACATTAAGCTTATAGAATTGCTTTCCTAGGGTCATCTCGATCTCAGACTACAGTGCTCAGGCCAGATTAGTCTTTCCTATTCCTGGCAGGGTCCTAGTCTCATCATTACTTTTGGGTCATGACCGCACTTGTCCATGATCAAGGTTTTACCTTATAGTTGAGAATCGTGGCACTTTGGCCTGACCCATTTTGATGCCAGAGTAGCTCACAGCTTGCCCTGGGTCCATTCAGTCCCTCATCGGCTTTTGGAGTGCTAGGAACTAAGGGCAATTGAGGCTTAAGTCGAGAAAGCAGATGCCCAGGAGTGAATAATATTCAAAGACAATTAAATCCTAAGTTACAAAAGCATAATATTAACTGTCTTCCTGTATCTATACAAAAAGGACATTGATTTAACGTAAACTATTCAAAAGACAGAAGGAGAGGAGAAAGACAATATTTCTCTCATACATATAAAATTGTAGATTTCTGAGGAATCTGACCTTACAAGTTAACAGAGTCTAATTAGGGGGAAAAGCTGGTCTACTGGTTGGGGAAGAGAGTATAGAGAAGTGGTTACAGATAAACAAAAGAATGGGAGTGTCTCAGGAGCACTTTGATGGGTGTGACCCGATAAACCTAAGCACCTTGTGACAAGGGAAAAAGGACAAAGCAATGGTCTCCTACATCTCCCCGTTTTCCTTTTTACAAAAACTCAAAATTTGAAACAAAGGAATAACTCCAAATCACAATACAGTCTTAGTTGTAGTAAGATTTCAGTCCAACACTGGGCCCAGAGCAGTACTTATAGTAAGCGTCCAATTTTCCTGCACTGTCCAGGGTGATAAGAGTCACCAATGATAAGAGTCATTTAGTCCCATTCTGAAGAAATAAAGTGTCTGGATCAAAACTGAAGAGTTGTCCCTGTAACGGCATCAGTAGTGGTTGTAGCAATGAGTACCAGGGGGAAGCTATTAGGAGTCCGATAAAATTTCTGGATGCACTGGATCAGTCTGGAAGCACTGGAACAGGAGCATGAAAACTTCTGGCAGGAGTATTTCAGCAGAGGAATGCAGCCGTTCTCTGGCCAGGTTCATCGGCAGTCATAGATGTACAGTCTAGCTTATGTTCAAGAAAAACACTTTTAAAAAGAGAAGAATGTATATTCTTGTTTGGGGATGTAGAGACCTCTTGATTGCAAAAATCTTAGGTCTTCCAACTCCTTGTTTAGTGCTCCACTCTCTTTACTGATGTTCTGTCTACTTGATCTGTCTACTAGGGAAAGTTGTATATTGACGTCTCTCACTACTGTTATGTTTTCAACAATGTACTTCTTTAGACCTGCAAACAGAAGCATAATGAACTTTGCTGAACTTTGGTGTACCAATGCTCATGACTATATTTCTTGAGCTATTGTTTCTTGATCACTAAGTAGTGTCCATCAGTTTTTCTATTTATTTTCTTTGTATTGAACGGAATTTGGTCTGCTATAATCTTAGCAGTCAAAGCATTTTTTTTTTCATCTTCAAGTGGTTTTCCATTTTTTACCCTCTGAGTCTGGATTTATTCTGTGACTTTAGGTGTGTTTTCTGTAGGCCACAAATAGATGGAATTTCCCTAACTGATCCATTCAGGTGCTCTATGCATTTTTATATGGAAGTTGATCCCACTGACATTCAGAAAGATTATTTACATAAATAGCTGTGTTGCCATTTGTGTGTGTATGAGTATGTGTGTGTATGTGTGTATGAGATCCAGTGGATTTACAAGATTTTTTTCATTAGTGGCCCTTCAAAATTCTTGCAAAATTGATTTAGTTGCTGCAAATGCTGAAAGCTCTTGTTTATCTGAAAGGGTTCTTAACTTTCACTCAAGTTTAAATGACAGCTTTGTAATGTAGTGGACTGGAAGATTTTTTATTCTGTACTCTGAACATGTCAATCCACTATTTACTGGCCTATAAGATGTCATGTGGAGGGCTTCTTGTGATTTTTATGTTTGTTTCCTTTATATTTGAGCTTTTTCTCCTCTCTGGCTGCTTTAAATAGACTGCTTTTGTCTTTTGCTTTCCCCTTTTAATTACTAGGTGTTTTGGCATTCTTTTGTTTGAGTCTGTTTTATTTGATACTCTTTGAACCTCTTGAATCTGTGTGGGAGCCTCTCTAAAGGTATCAGGAATTTCTCAGTTATTATATCTCTGACCAGTGGTTCTTCCCCTTTACCTTTCTTTCTCTCCTCCTAGTATTGTTATGATTTGAAGATTCTTTCTCTTGCTGTTATATGCTAAGAATCTTACATTCTGTTCCATTTGTTTCCTTTATCAGTTTGTTATGGATGATGGCTAGTATTTTGTCTTCACTATCACGGATACTGTCCTCTGCATGTTGAATACTATTGCTGTGATTTAATATTATACTTTTTAAAAACTCCTTCAATTCCATTTCTATGGACACTTTAATACCCCGGATCAGTTCATCTTTAGTCAGTTGAATTTTTCTTCCAGTGATTGCTTTGTTTCTATAGCCGGCCTTTGCATGGAGTATTGACTTGAGTTCCTCATGGATGAGGCTTGAGGGTTTATTTGAGCTCCATTATTCGCTGAGACTTTTGTCCCTGTGTGTCACAGCAGGAGAAAGCTTTTTTTCACCATTGTTCCTCAAAATATGTGGGTGCTGTGATTTGAGATAAAAATGCCAGGTATCTAAGATTTAATCTTACTTACTTTTTTTCGCACTATAGCACTGTGGTCCCATTTTCCATCGATTTGCTCAAGCGGGCATCAGTAACCTCTCCATTGTGAGACTTGTGGTTGTGGTTATTATGCTTTGGCATGCAGAATACTCCATAAGTAGCTTGCCAGGTTCTACTGTAAGAGTCGGATACTCTCGGAAGCTTGCCGGGACAGAGGAATCGAACCCGGGTCAGCTGCATGCAAGGCAAACACCCTACCTGTTGTGCTATTGCACCAGCTGTTAATCCTGAATATATGCAAAAATACCAGTTCTTTTAGCTCCTTGTTTAAGGATCTTGTCTCTTTGCTCCAGCCCTCTACATCCCCTGCAACTCTCCCAGGACTGGAGCAATAGCACAGCAGGTTGGGCATTTGCCTTGAATGTGGGTGACCCAGGTTCGAATCTTCTGTCCCTCTCAGAGATCCCAGCAAGCTACTGGGAGTATCGCACCTGTATGGAAGAGCCTGGCAAGCTAACCGTGGAGTATTAGATCTGCCAAATCAGTAACAAGAAGTCTCAAAATGGAGACGTTACTGATGCCTATTCGAGCAAATTGATGAACAACGGGACAGCAGTGCTACAGTGCTACTATCTTTGAGATTTTTCAGCAAGCACTACTCTTTATAATCTATGAGTCTAACAAGGTCTGTGCCCTTGTGATGTACCCTCACTGGTCCTGCAGTTCAGGGTCTAATATATCCATTTGTATATAAGGGGTAAAATAGACACGTATAAGGGTCTATTCAGGACCCAAGATCCTTTGTAGTGGGTGGATGTCCTCTGAGCTCTTTTGGGTTCAAGAGTGATTTGGAAGGGCCTCAGTTTGGGGGCACCCAGGTAGTGGTTGCATGTGGCAGTGCAGATGTTGCAAGGCTGGATGAGGACTACTGCCTTTCACACTGGAATGCTGAAAGAGACCAGTGTCAGTTTTCTGAGTTCTTGGGGAAGGGCCAGAGTTAGAGGGGGATTTGAGAAGTGCCTTCTTTGTCCAAGGAAGCCAGGAAGGTGTTGCAGGCAGTTGTGGAGAAGTTGCAAGCAGGATGAAGCTGAACTCTGTGCTTAATATATGACAAGCAGAACAGGATACCAGGAAAGCACAATAGGAAATAAAACAAATGAATTTATGTATTAGCAGTGGAAGTAGGGTGATAAGCAGTCAGAGAGTACAAGGGCTTTTCCAAAGGTGGAGATCTCTCAGCACATCTTCTGCACTTTCTCAGACACGAATGAGTGTTCTAGACTGCTGTCTCAGGTAGAAACTGATTCTTTTATTTCCACTCTCTTCTAGATGGTCCTGGGGAAATTCTCTCTGGAACTTGGCAAAGTTGACTCAAGAGGATCCCAGGTGCACAGTGTCTGAGTGGGGACTTGAAACTTTCAGATGGGATACAAAAGGTTGAGCTTTTTGGTAACCTAGGGAGATTGATGGGTTTGAACCTTGAGTGTTAGCCCTTACCTGAGTTTGACCCAATAATTTACAATATGTGCTTCTCAAACAAATCTCATGAAGGAATCCAAGAACTCACCAATATGGGAGGTATTCACACAGTTTCTGGGATGTTTCACATTTCCTGAGTTTATCTTTTTCAAGTGGCTGCCAGGATTCCAGCCAGCATCACTGCCTGGAAGCCAGGATAGAGCCCCAATCACAGGAATGAAATCCTCATAGATTTGACAAACTTCCTGCCCAGATGGTTTCTCATGGTTTGCTCTACATTTTGATTTAAGCTCCTTAAAATGTCTCTTCCAGATGATAAGTGATGTAGAGCATTTTCTCATGTGCCTTATTGCCATTCGGGAGCAAAAGAGAATGCCCTGCCACAGAGGCAGGGTGGGGTAGGGAGGACAGGGTGTGGGGGTGGGAGGGCTACTAGGATCATTGGAGGTGGAGAATGGGCACAGGTACAGGGATGGGTACTCGATCATTTTATAGCTGAAACCCAAGTACAAAAGTTTGTAAGTCTACAACTTTATCTCATGGTGTTTCACTAATAAACACACACACACACACACACACACACACACACACATACACAATGTCTCTTTCAGAATCACTGCAGAAGGTTCTCAGTGTCCGGGCTGACCTCCTCCTTGGCATGTTGCAGCCTTCGTTCCCTTCTGCTGTTTTGGTTCGAGACTTTTGGATCCTGCAGGGCAGCTCCCACTGGTGTTGGAGGAGCCACTCTTGGAGGTTCAGGACCCACTGGGAAATTTTCAGGAAAAACAGAGGCCGCCAGACTGTCCTCAGGAGGGCGGGAACTGCAGTCACTAAAAACTTCCTGAGATATTTCTGCAGGAGACAAAGTGCTGCTGTAACAAGGGCAGTTCTGGCTGTGGACTCACAAACTGACTCATTATTTGTGGTATATTTTTTTCTTAAGAAAAACCAACTTCACAAAATTTCAATCTTGGCTTGAGAAGTTTTTGTGTTTTGGAGAGAAGTTTGGGCCTCTATCTGATCTATAGGAAGAGCCTGGCGATCACTTAGGTTTGGACTTAAATATTATGATTGAATCAATAGAGGGGATAAGGGTTGTGCCTTGGAGTCAAGGTGGATATATCTGGCTGCATTTCTACTGGGAAAGTGCTGACAATTCCACTGAATACGAGAGACTGAGAATGTATTGCTAAAGAGTGCTTGGAGATCCTGGGAGTAACCTAAAGATTCACTGTGAATCTCAGGCAGGGAAAACACAAGGGAAGGTGTTTATATTCGAGGTGTATATTGTCTCCTAAGCCCTTGGGGTCTGAGAATTGTTGAAATCTGGGAAGCAGTTCTGATTGGCCTTTCGTGCTCGAGGATGGTGTGGAGCTCTGGTATTCTCACCACTCAGTGGTTTCAACTTAGTTCCCAGAGAAAGGAGGTGTTAGTCTGGAAACATTTGTTCTAAATTTCTTCCATTTTCTTTGAAAATCTTGAAAATTTGATTTGATCTTGGCCCCGTGTTTTCTGATTTGAATAAAGAAAGACTACTGTAGTTTTTCTGGCTGTTTGTGGGCTCTCCCCAGAACAACCTTCCAGGTGATGGACAGGAAATATGATCCTTGCGGGACACATGAGGTGATGGTATGGAGAGTCACATTGTCTAGACTGTTGCCTTGCACAAGGTAAAGGCTGACATTGGGCAGACTGAGTGGCCAATTCCCAAGATGATTCAGGCCTGAGAAACAGGCCAAGGGGTATGTATGGGGGAGCTCTGTCTCCCAGTGACCTGTGGGAGTGTCAGTGAGTGACACTGGAGAGGACTCTGAGTAGAGATCAGTCATGGCTGTGAAAATTCAGCCAGGGTTAGGGGGAAGGACATGTCTCTGCGTCGGGCAGGTGTCCTGCATTGGGGATAGTGTGAGTTTTTGAGGAGATGAGCACTGCAGTGGGAGTACGTTGGTGGCTGAGAACTCCTCAGAGATGGGTTTGAACTTAGAGAGAGTGACTCTTTCTTTGGGCCTGATAGAAAGGGTAGACCTGCCTTATTGGGTGCTCATTCAGAGGAGCTGTGCTGTCACTGCAGATGTGGCAGGAACATCTATGTCTATGTCCACGTGCTGTCCCAATGGACTCTGACTTCCATCAGACACTGTGTCACCTTCCTGACCAGGCTGGTCTTCACTTTAAAGTCAATGGAAGCTAGGGAGATTCGGTCATATGATCAATGGGAGAGGCCTAGATCTCTTACAGAATGTCCCTCGTTGGAGACCTAGGGATTAAATATGCAGGCCAAGATTCAGTGTCTATGGCCCCATATTCTTCCTGAAAGGTAAATACTTTTAAAGTCTTACGGTGTAAGAATGTGCACTGTTCACATTCCAGTGGAATCTCAACAAGGATAAACAACTGGTTCCTAGACACCATTTAGATCTAGTGGTCTCCCATTCCAATTCATGTATGACTATTCTATTGCAACTCACATACTCAACTTAGACTTTTATCAGTTTCCTTGTTTCTCATTTCTTTCACTGAAAGGAGCAAGTTTGGAAATTCTTTGTGTTTGTTGGAAGCAGCATCCAGTGCACATTAGGTATCTTTAAAAATTTCTTTCGTGATATTTGTGAATCAGAGGCTGCAGAAGCTGGGCCCTCCCTGAGCACCAATCAGGTTTTTTTGCAAGGGGTCATTCTGCCTTCTGCCCTGCTGCCAAGCTCCTATCTTAGACCTGGTATAGTTGTACATTTCCCTCAGTGAAACCAATAATTTTTCCAGGGTATTTGTCTGTCTGCTATGTTAAAAAAAAAGTATAAAACTGTGTATTTCATGGTTGCATAGGGCAAAGAGTTAAATTAAATATTCTTTTTTAAAAATTTTTTTCAATTTTTGGGGGGTCACACCCGGCAATGCACAGGGCTTCCTCCTGGCTCTGCACTCAGGAATTACCCCTGGAGCTGCTCAGGAGACCATATGGGATGCTGGGAATCAAACCTGGGTTAGCCACATGCAAGGCAAACGCCCTACCCGCTGTGCTATTGCTCCAGACCCTACTTAAAAATTCTTGAAAGGGTCTTCTAGCGGTACAGACTGCAGGAATTCTTTGTTGGCCTTTAGAGTGCTTTCTAAGTGAAAGAGTGGAGAAAGGATGAAGGAAAACTGCATGTGAATGAAGATGTGTGAGTAGAAATCAAAGAACAAATTTGTTGTTTCAGTAGAGAAGGTTAAAGTGGGAGAAACGTACTAGGTTGAGAAGATGCATGTATGTAAAATGATGTATTGTCAAGGGGAATGATCCTTTGAATAAAAAACAAAGCTGTATTATTGACGCAATTCTATTATGAACTGTAAATTATGTTGTCTTAATAAAAAATACACAAAACACAAAAAATGAAAATTATCTCTATGTTTTTAAAGCAGAAAATAAAAGCAGACGTTCTTTCCTAAACAAACAAGCAAACAAAGATCTCTAGATAAGGGTAAACAAAATAATGGATCGTTTTCAGAATTTTAAAGTCAAAGAAGGAAGACAAAATATTAACTCTCAGATTAGCTTCATGAACTTACATCAACATGGTTGTGATTTGAAAGAAACTGAATCTTAATTTAATTCTTATATTTTATACTGCTGTTGGCAGCTGTGTCACTATGAAATACTTCTCTTAGTAGTCATAACTTGTATGGCAGTTTTATGAAAATTTTAAGGATTCAGAAAAATTGGATTCCTAAGAATTATTGACAAATAATTTCTTCATGAGAATGAATAAACTACTGGAGGTGAGTATAATTTGGTTTCAGATCATAGCATATGCTTGTTTTATCCTTAAACAAGTCAGGAGATCCTTGTCTTTGAGATGAAACAATGTGAAAGAATGCAAAACGTAGGTAGAGAAATACTGGCTTTTCTCTCCGCTATAGCCTTCATGAGGCTTATCCCATTATTGGGATTGTGTTTAGTAGTTCACTGGTAAAGATGGAGAGAAAACTATGTTTCAGTAACTTGCCTTTTTGTATAAATGAAAGCCAAGAACTACATTCCAGAGCAAGTACATTCTAGTAGTCAGATTTTACAGGTATCCCAGTGGATAAATCAAATAACTATTGGTATCAGCCCAGTTCATGAGGGGAAGCAGGAGGCCAGTGATATGCAGGAGTCTGAGCTGGCTAGAGTGAACCTGCCCAGCCCTCCTGAGCTCAGCTTACACCAGAGTCAGTCTTGACCCAATCAATCTCCTCAACTGGCTGTCAGGAGAGAGGCTTAAAAGCCCCTCCCTGGGAGCCCACATCCCCCTACTACCTGTTCTCACCATAAAGCAGAGGCTGTTCAGTCAACACAAGGCAGGAGGTTGAGGAGTATAGCAGGGAAAGTGCTCAGTGACTCCTCATTCTTTTCAGTTGCCAGATCCTTTCTCTTGCCATGGGGCTGTTGGTTTTTCTCACCTAGATGGTTTGGCCTTGGAAGGGCCCTGTTTATCTTTTTGAATATTTGTATTTGTATCATTTTCTTCCTTCTGCAATGTGGGTTCTAAAGTGGTGAGTGAGAATTGCTATGAGAAAGGCAGAGGTGTAAAAGTTGAGGACATCACTCTATAACTGGCATGCCAGCTGCCAGAGACAACCCAGTCAGCCCCAGGGATACCCTCTTTGCTTGTTTCAAGGCACCTTCCTCTGACTGAATATGACTGAGCCAGAATCTGTGCCCTGGGCTGGGTGTTGCTTCACTTCACACTGGTTCTGGGGAAATATATAGAAGTAATTACAAATATGAGTTTTGGATCTCACAACTGAAATACCTCCTTGTGGCCCCAGTTCCTATCAGCTTTCACAGTTCCAGTTTCAACATTTGAATTTTGGGGCAATAGAGACATTGGATGTATGTGCTATATCCTCAAACCAGACTTGAGTTAGTTTGAGCTAAGGTAATGACCCAATACAGTATCTATTGTGGAGAATAAAACTGGAGGATCAACATCAGTTCTTAAATAGCCTCTTCAGATGCCTCTGGAGAGGTCTGTAAGAACTATGCAGTGTTCTCTGACTCCCCTCCCTCCCTGCTAGATCTGTGGATTCTTGGATTCAGCATCTAGAGAGAAGTTTTAATTAGAGTATTTCACAGAAACAATCACAGTTATGTCAACCAACTTCATTTCTATAACAAATATAAAGAGAATGGCCCATTGCAAGTTAAAAATGGCACTTGTTATTCCCCAGTCATGTTTATGACTATCCTGTGTATGAGTGAAACCATTCTGTGTGGATCTCTCTCCCTCTGAGAATCTTTGCTCAGAAAATGCTCTCTAGATTCATTCAGATAGCACAAAGTACACGATTTATGGCTGAGTAACTTTCCATTTTTATATGCACCTTAATTTCTTTATCCAGTCGTCTCTTCTTGGACACTTGTACTGTTTCTAGATTTTGGCTATTGTGGATAGGGCTGCAAAGAACACAGGGGTCCAAATGTCTTTCCTCCATTTTTTTTTCCTCTTTGAGAATATTCCAGGAAGTGGAATTACTGGGTCAAATTGAAGTTCAGTTACTAGACCCACCATCCCTAAATGGAGACAGGAATATGAGAACTGATCTTCAGAAGTAAAAATGCTACTTGGCAGGAGTGGAGGGGTGAGGAAGATAAGATTGGGGTTAGAACAATTGTGGAGGCAACTGTCAAAAAGGAGAAGGAGGGGTTGCTGGATGGTGGCTAAGCCCTAGGTATGAAACCCTTTCAGTAATAGCACTGTAAACAACAGAAAAAACCTTTTTTCTTAAAAAGATGTCTCTCTTAGAGGCAGACTGGGAGAAAGGATGGGGAGCATTGGTAGAAGGAATTGGACACTGAGGGAGAGATTGGCATTGGGCCTGAAACCAAATCCTGAATAACGTTGTAATTTCACAGAGATTAAAATTTATAAAAATTAAAAGAGAAGGAGCCATGTCAAATATAGTGATGGTGTCAGCACCAATGGTACCACATGGGCAAAGGATAAAAGTGCTGAATTTAAGTACAAGTAGAATTAATATGGGAGAGAGAGTTAATATCTTTTTATGAGAGAATTCTGGACAAGACTCCTGGAGGAGATATCATGAAGATAGAACTATCTTCAGCCTGGTAGTAATGGAGTGGAACAGAGCCTAGGGGTCACTTTGTCCATCGTGTAGGAGTCTGTGGCTTCCCTAGTCCAAGTGCTAGTGCAAGTGTACATATCTAGAATGAGCCAGCAACTTTGTTAGCATGTAAGATGAATAGTAGCCATAGAACACAATGTCATCAGAGCAGGTATTTGAAGGATATTAATGGGAAACATGTCTGTGAATCATGCTTCTGAAAAATCATTATAAATTGAAAAAAAAAATGGGAAGTCATGTGATTCACTCAGATCTACAAAACTCAGATGAGCCAGTCAGCTTGTGAGATGAGAGTTCATGTTAACCAGTTATATTACTGCTGTAGTATATACTCTTACTCCCCTAGAGTCTGAGATCAACATCTTCTCTGTTATAATGTGAGTATTCAACATACTTTAGCTTATGAGATACACTGGACCTTAAGGATGATGATCATTTGACAAGCATTGTAATGAAGTAGCTCTTTGGAGAACAGCAGGCATTTCTTTAGAAATTATCTCACAGAACTCATTCATAGAATCACACACCTATTTTTTTAAATTTTTGCTTAATTAATGCATTTTAGATTTGTTGTGAATGTATTAAAGTGTATTGTATTGCTGTACACAGTGGCCGTAGTCACCGCTTCCAAGGTGTCCATTTTGTCCTCTGCCAATTCTCCATATGGCACATCCTCACCTCCAACTGTCTCCAAATTGATTGTTAGTAAGTTTTGTGACCCGTGGGTGAGCCATTGTGAAATTTTATCTATTCCCTTACTTTTATCTATTTTATCTATTCCCTGGTCTTGCTCTATTTCACGGTTGAGTAAGGTCAGTTGTGTTTGATTTATTTCTGTTAACGTGATACCTTCCAGTTCTATGTTGCCAAAAACATGATTTTATCACTTCTTGCAAATTAAAAAAAAAACAGTATTTCATCTTGTATGTATACCACAGTCTCTTCAGAGGGATTTTTGCTCCATAAGCATTTCACAGGACTCATTCCCCTGACCCTGAAAATAGCCTACAATCCTTGGGGAAACCGAATAAGGATAGGCTGCTAAAACCTCAGGGTTGGGACAAATGGAGACATTACTGACACCCGCTCGAGTAAATCGACGAACAACGGGATGACAATGATGACAGTGATGCATTTCACATTCGATGTTGATTTTTTTAAACACTACACTTGAGTGGTTTGTCTGATATAATTTTTCTCTGGATGGTTATTTGTCTGTGCAAATACAAGGTTCTTTGCATTCATTGACTTTGAAACCTGCTCCCTTGCTCTAAGTACTTACCATTATCAAGTACTTTTAGGTGAAATCTTGAGGGGTTTCTCTGTTCATTCTTATATCATTTACAAATAATAAGTGTGTAAATATTTTCTTCTAGATACCTTTGATTTTTTTCCTCCTCAGTTGTTTAAATAGGTATTTCCAAAGCTCTATTGAGCAGCAGCAGAAAAAGAAGACATTTTTCTATGTCCCCTCCCAGTGGGAAGGCTTTCATTTTTACAGCTTTGAGTATGATGTTGGCTGCGGGTATGTGGTAGATAGTCTATACTATTTTGAAAAGTTCTCTAATCACTATTATGTTCAGGATGTTTTTTCTATTATGAATTAATGTTGAGTCTTGTCTTTCTCTGAGTTTGCCAAACTAATCAACATATTGCTGGATTCAGTTTGAAAACTAGGCTAAATCTAAGATTTTATTGAGAATTTAAGCAGGAATATTACCTAGTTATTATTTTATAATTTCCATTTTTAGTGTTATCGCTGTTATTGTTAATAGAGTGACATTGCTTCAGGGCAGAATAGTTGGAAAGATTGAGTCCAGACAAGGTAACTGGTATGTGATGCAAAACAACTCAAAAAAAAAAAACCCAAATAGTTTGTGTCTAATACAATAAGGACAAATACAAATCGATGTCAGCATATATTAATTCAAAAACTCAGATGCTTGAGTGCAGGACCAGGAGTTTCAGGTTTCAGGGGAAAAGTAACGTGGGAACCTAGACAGAAAGTCCCCCAAACTAGGATGATGCTAAGGGAGGTAACAGTTTGCACCTAAACTGTAAGTGCCAATCAATAAGGGACAAGGCAGGGGGACGCAATATTGAAACACAGGTGATGCGGAGAGAGGTACATGGGAACTCAATGTGAGAGATACGCATTATTGCTTATATGCCATTATCAGTATCAGGAACACCACTGTAATTCTATTAACTAAGTTGTAATTAAAATGCATTTACGTCAACTGTAATACAAAATAGAAATCATTTCATGTCTGCCACACCTCACTCTTTATTAATAGTAAACAGTGTGGAGTAGCAGAGAAGGAAAGGTTCTATATCAACATTGTCATATTATATAGACATTAGTCATACATAGCAATGTACATTTGAAATATGTGTCCTGAGATTGAAAACTTGATTTTAATTTCATTTAATTAGCTAAAATGTTACACTTAAATAGACATGTGTTGCTAGTATTGATCATTTTATACCACCTTGCCATAGAAAAGCAGCTACAGATTATAAATTTAATCAAGGATAGTCACAGTCACGGTCACAGTCCTCCCGTTGTTCATCGATTTGCTTGAGCGGGCCAGGTAACATCTCCTTCGTGTGACTTGTGTTACTGTGTTTGGCATATTGAGTACATCACGGGTAGCTTGCCAGGCTCTGCTGTGCCAGCGAGATACTCTCAGTAGCTTGCCGGGCTCTCCGAGAGGGGCGGAGGAATCGAACTCGGGTCATCCATGTTGACTACCTGCAAGGCAAACACCACCCGCTGTGCTATCGCTCCAGCCCAATCAAGGATAAGTGTTAAAATATTTTAATTAAATCAGGAAAATTATAGAGGGATAAAAATGAAGCCAAAATGGCAAAATTAGGACATTGAAAAGTTGTTAAGGGAGTAAGGTACTAACTTACAGGTTACCAACCTGTTTCAATCCAATGTACCATATATTTTTTCCTGACCACCCCCAGGAGGATCCCTGAGCACTTCTCGGTGTGTTCCTTAGAATATCCCCCAAATAGAGAGAAATTTCTGTCCTAAGACCAAACATTTTACTAACTGTAAAAAGGGTAACAACAGTGAAAGCCTTCCCTGTGAGAGTAGACATAGGAAAGAATGTCTACCTTTTTCATTGTTGCTCGGGAGACTTTTAGAAATCCTTGCTACAGGAATGAGGGAAGAAAAAAAAATTAAAGGCATCTAGATTAAAGATTTTCCTTGTCACTAACTGCAGATGCTATAATAATGTACAGAGAAAACCCTAATGGCTCACTTTAAAGACACAATTTAACAATAAATACATGTAGCAAGGTAACAGGCTACAAAGTCAATACACACCCCAAAAAACCCTGTTTGCATTTCCTGTGGAAATCACCGTGTAGAAAGAAAATAACTCAGAAAATAGCATTGATTGTACTTTCTAAATACATCTCAGGAATCAACAGAGTGTGAAAGGCTTATGTGCTGAAAATTCTCAAGCCACTATTTGAAGAAATAGAAGAGGACACCAGGAAATAGGTGTTCCTGGGTTGGAAGAATTATCATAATGAAAACAATCTACCAAAAGCCCATATAAACTCTATGCAATCTCCTATAAATCCCAATGACATTAGCCAAGGACTTATAGCACACCCTACTAAAATTTGTAAGTCACTGAAAAAACTGTAAAAATGTAAAAGCAATCCTATCAAACAAGAAAAAAGCTATTACATTTCCTGATTTCACATTGTACTGGAAGGTACAAAAACCAATGGTGGTTACCATTGGAATAAGTGCAGAACCTCAAGTCAATGAAAGAGTATTGAAAGTCCAGGAAAAGGAATGTTACTGAATAGAATGACTGGAGAGAGTAAATTGAAAAATCCAGTGCAATTTTTTATGGAATGTGGAAAGCGGGACAACACATTTCACAAAGAGTGTTGAGAACAGTAGATAGCACCAGTCAAATATTTAAGCGAGGACCATATCGCATACCATTCACAACCGTTTAATTCAAAGTGTATTAAAGACCTTGAGATAAGACCAGAATTCATGTAACATATTGAGAAAAACATAAAAATCTCCGGAGAGCCTTAGAGTTGTCTTCTAATAAGTTGTTTCTGGAGATAATAATAAGCATAAAAAATAAATACAAACAAAGGCAACTATACATCCAAAGTAAAAGGTTTTGACGGGCAAAAAGGAAGCAGGACTAAAATAAACAGACACCCTGCTAAGGTGGAGTATCCCTGTGCACACAGTATATCAGATCAAGGTCTCATACACCAGATATAGAAATAATTCACAAAGTTCTAAATTGAATGTCCATTAATCTAAAATGACGAGAATTGATACACAGAAACTTTCCCAAAAGTTATATGTGGATGGCTATTTAGTTAAACACAAATCGGATATGAATGGAAACCCACAAACTCATGAGGGACAGAATGATTTCTAGTCTAGCCCTTGCCCCATTGGTACTAGGCTAAGGCTCTTTCCAACTTCCATGATATTTCCTCCCGAACATTGCTGAGTCCTCTCATGGGAAGAGGCTTATTCTATTTTTCCCATATTAATGCTACTTGTATCTTTATACAGCACATTAAAAAAACCGAATCACCATGAAACAGAGCATTATAAAATTGTTCATGATTGCCTTCCTGTTGTACAATGTTCCAACACCATTCGTCCACCAGTACACAGCATCTTTTATAGTTATGGGCATCATTGACACTATTGTGGTCCCTGAATATGCATAGGAGCTGTGCCATTGACAGAGATTTCTTTGCTTCATGGGCTATTGTACTGCATATGGATCTAGCAGTACAAGAGACTAGAAGGCAGAGCAACAGGTACTTAACAACAATGACATGGTCTCATTTTAACTTTTAATGGGCCTCTCTTTTTCATTATAGTTATTTGTTATAGAGATAACATTGACGTATGGGACTGTGAATGTTTTTATCAAATCTTGTCTTTGTAACCTCCCTTTCTAGATGCTCTAGTCTGAATTGAAGAATACCCAGATCTGGGAGGGTTTGGACAGAAGTCAGAGTACAAAATAGGACATAATAGAACATTTTCCAGGTATTTGAAGAAGCTTCTCAAGAACTGACTAAGGACCAAGACTTGACCCTCCAGTTTTATTCTCTATCATTAGTACCTTTCGAGGTTATTACCTGAGCTCAACTTAATACATGCTCATTTCGGGGCATACCACATACCGGAATGTCTTATCTCCCCTGCCCTATATTCAGAAGTTGAAATTCTAACTGTGCAAAGTGACAGAAAGTGGGGCAACAAGAAATTTATTTAGGTCTGTCGTGAGATGAGAAAACTCACTGGAATTGAAAACTTATTATCTAAAGAGGCTCAAGAGAGATCGTGAGTCCTAATGATGACCAAGCATCTGATCCAGAGGTAAATCAAAAAAATGTAACCACACTTGTTCTTGGAGTTCTCAGCCTCTAGAAGTGCAGGAAACAAGATTCTGTTTTTAATCTCTTCGGCAAGTTGTGGGTTGCTAGAGTTGCTAGAAAGAACATAACAGAGTAATGTTATTAGTAACGTTTCAAAACTTTTATGGAAGTGGGTACTATTTTTTTAGTTCAATACTAATTTGGGTTGACAACATCTGAATAGTTTTAAAACAGAACATTAGACTTGAATCTGTAAGACTGGATTGCAAAATGATGTGTTTTGAGTGTTTTCTACATGTATAAACATGTTCTAGAAGGCCTTATGCAATTTCAATCATTTTAAGCTTCAGAATTATTCATGCCATGTAATAGTACAATTGTATATTTAAAGTTTATCTACTTATAATTATTATAATGCTCAAGTTTATGTTGTTTGTTGTATTTATTAGGGCTACATTCACTGGTGCTCCAAGTCTATTCGCATTCCTGTGCATGGGAGACATTTCCAGGGGGTGCTAAGGGATTATGCTGACACAGATATCAGATCAGATCTCCTACACGTAAAAAAAGGTGCTCAGGAACTGGAGTGATAGCACAGCAGGGAGGGCATTTGCCTTGCACGTGGCCAACCCGGGTTCTATTCCCAGCATCCCATATGGTCTCCCGAGCCCTGCCAGGAGATTCCTGAGTGCATGAGGCAGTAGTAATCGCTGAGCATTGTCGGGTGTGACCCAAGAAGCAAAAAAAAAAAAAATGTGGTCAACCTTGTCATGCCATCAGATTTATGAAATTTGGATTATAGTTTTAATTTTTTGTATGTACATTTTCTGATTCAAATGGGAACAAAACTGCATCAAATTTGCAAAACTTGTAAATAAATAGCACTGTAGCACTGTCCTCCCACTGTTTATCAAATTGCTTGAGCAGGCACCAGTAACATCTCCATTGTGAGACTTCATGTCACTGTTTTTGGCATATCAGTTATGCCACAGAGAGCTTGCCAGGCCCTGTCGTGCTGGCAGGATACTCTTGGTAGCATGCCGGGCTCTCCGAGAGGGATGGAGGAATCGAACCCGGGTCGAACGTATGCAAGGCAAACACCCTATCTGCTGTGAAATCGCTCCAGTCACAAACTAAAAAAGCCAAAATATTTTTAAAAGCCACCCAGAATAACTGACACAAACCACCATAAACTTCCCTGTATGCCTTAATTTACGCACACTTTAAAACATATTTCTCCTTTCTCTTCCTGTGGTGTACTGAGCAGAACATACAAGAAAATGGCAACGAAACAAAGAGCACCAAGGTGCACACTGAAGACTCTTCCCTCTCCAATGTCTCAGCTGCTGCTTCCACTAACTCTTTTACTGTAGCATGTACTTGCTACAGTCATGTGTAATACTTCCACCGGACTCTCTCATTAGTTATTTCCTTAACCAGTTTCCTTAAGGGAGTCAGTTAGGAATAATAACCTTATGGAAAAGACAAAGAAAAGAAAAGTCAAGAAAAAAACTATGAACTTCCACAAAATCATATTACTGCTGCAACAGATTAAAAAAAAAACAAAGAGAAGATAAATACAAAGGGACCAAAGTACAGAATGTGAAGATACTCATATATTTCAATAAACTAATCTCTTGAAATAGCCTATGAGGAACTGAAGTCAAACCCATAAAAAATGTGTAATTTTTTCTTACTTTTTACAATGTTTTGGTTTTGAGACTATACCCAACAGCGCACAGCACTTATTCCTGGCTCTGCACTTAGGGATTCCTCCTGGAAGTTACAGTGGACCACATGGGATGACAGGGATCGGCACTGGTTGGCGCCATACAAGGCAAATGCCTTCCCAACTGGCCTATGACTCTGGCCCCTGTGTTGTTGTTATCATTGTTGTTGTTACTATTTAATTAATGAATATTACCTGCAGGGGGAGAAAAAAATCTATTGGCCCAAGTTTAAATGTCTTCAATCTTTTTTGTCTTGGGGCCACACTCAGTGATGCTCAGAGGTTACCCCTGGTTCTGCACTTGGGAATTGCTTCTAGCAATATTCAGAGGAATATGGGGTGCCGGGAATTGAACACAAGTCAGTTGCAACAAGGCAAATTCCCAGCCCCAAATGTCTTAAATCTTTAGTGAGAAGAATAGAGCAAGTAATTGCTGTCTAGCTAAAGGCCTTGGTAACTTCCCTGGTTCATCTAACGTGAGCCCTCCCGAATTAAAGGTTAGGGCTCCCACCCAGCACATCTCTCTACAATACTGTCTCAACAATTCTTCCAAACAACTGGATAGAGGCTGGCTTCCGACATCATCTCAGGCTCATCTGCAATGTACAGGATGTCATGGATGCTAATAAAATGAGAACTTCCCTTTCGGTCTCAAAGTAGAAATAAGGAACTGCCCTTGTCACAGTCACAGTCCTCCCAGTATTCATTGATTTGCTGGAGCGGGCCCAGTAACATCTCCATCGTGAGACTTGCTGTCACTGAATTTGGCATATCGAATACGTCACGGGTAGCTTGCCAGCCTTTGCCTTGTGTGCGAGATACTCTCGGTAGCTTGCTGGTCTCTCCGAGAGGGGTGTAGGAATTGAACTCGGGTAGGCCATATTGGCCGTTGCAGGGCAAATGACTTACCCGCTGTGCTATTGCTCCAGCTCACTGCCCTTGTAAATAAAGGACATTAAGTTTGGCTCCTGAATTTGTGGAAAAATATAATGTGGGAAATTTTGAGTTGAGGATAGCCTAGGAATAAAAGTCTCTGGGATATAACTTCAATTTCAATGCTAACTTGAGTTGTTTAAAGGTCATGGGATTCCTGGGCCAGCAATCAAGATCTCTAGGAACAATGGAAAACCAGGTGGTATGTAGGTTTTAAGTGGAATGAATTGAACATTTGTTAAGGCCTCTCTGACAGAATGGCAGCAGGGGTGCAAAAAATTCTGAATGTAGGGAGGTCTGAAGGTGTGGGTAGAAGGGAGGGACTGATGCTGATGTCTATTTTACTGCCCCTCCTCCCATCATCAGGAGCTCTTTATGACAGAGCTACAGTTCTGTGATGCTCAATTGAGTCTGTCCACGAGAGCCCTCAGCACTCAGTTGCCTGAGGGCAGCAGTGTGATTAGAAGATGGAAAGTGTTACTGCTTGCTGGATGAGCTTCGGTCTCTCATCCAGTGTGATGGATGTCATCCTTGGCATCATGTGTGGAGTAGCGATCTTCCTTCTCTTACTCCCTTTCTTACCGAGTGAACCAGCCATACCACAATGTAGGAAGAACAGAAATGTCAGGAAGGTAAGTGAGGAAGCCTCAGTCAACAGCAATGAATTATGTCTTTTATTATTTACTTCCACTTTTTGAAAATGACCCAGAAATATTCCTTAGATAGAAAGTCTTGGTGTTGGGAGGGGAGTTACGTGGGGGAGGGGGAGAAGAAACATCATTCTCCTAGGTTTAAGCTGAACCAGGGGAAAGTTAGAATGGATCCATAGATTTCTGTCTGTAGATGTAGACCAGGTGTAGGCATGTTCAGGTACGGTAGAAGTGTCGAGGGCCAAGCCAGGAAGGTAGTGACCAAGTCAACCACTGATTACTGCAGTTTCTGCAGGAGGACGGGGCCCTTAGGTCTGCCTTACTGCCTCCTTCTTTTACTGTGGCTGGTGCCTCAGGGTCATGTTTTCCTGTGTCAGAGCTGGTCAAAGGGCAGTAATGAACCTCTACACAGTCTACAGGAATGTTCTGGCCTCAGCAAAGCAGGGTTCTGATATTTCAGACAGGCCTATATATCTAACAATATGGGTATTCACTGAGTAGAGTACAGTGATTTTTATTAATCCCCAGGATTTCCCCCAGAGGGACATAGTGTTAATTTCTTTTTAGGAAGATATTCCTAAATATTCACACATAGAAAAAAATCTTTTTTTAAAAAAAATTTTTGGGGGGTAACCACATCTGGCAATGCTCAGCGTTTACTCCTAGCTCTGAGCTTACCTTCAACCAGGCTGGTCACTGGGGACTTAATCCAGGTTGACCATGTGCAAAGCAAACTTCATAAATGCTGTACTATCTTTCTGACCAAGAAAACGCACCCGTTCCAGTCTTCAAACAAAAAATAGTTTACTTGCTTTAAGAAGACTAAAAGAGAAAAACATAAATCTTCACTCATGAGATTTAGTCAGATTGTTAAAGAACAGTAATGCAAAAACTTGCCTGGAGGAGAGTGAGATTGTGTCCTAGTGCTCTCTTATTTTCCTCATCTTTCAGCTTAAAAAAGAGCCTAAAGGGAGGAACAAGAAGGCGAAGAAAGCTGAGGCTCTGAATGGTAAGTTTCTGCTTTTCATCCCAAGATCCCTCGGAGGTAACCTCCATCTCTCCTGTTCTAATAGTCCCGCTCCTTGGTCTGAGGGTGTTGGGAAAGAACCCATCACTCAGTATCCAGGGAAGAAGATTAAATCAAGTATGTCTTGATTCTTAGGCAAGTGGTAGCCTGGGAATAAAGGAAGTGGTTTTTTGCCCAGTGGGATGTGTGGGTTGCAGTGGAATAATCATATTTGAATAGGGAGGCGAGAACTCTAGGTGCAACGGGAGGAGGGTGGCTGAACACAGCTGGTTCAACCTTACTCAGATTCCACTCAGATTGCCCTTTCTGTTTCATTAATTCTAAACATAATCTCCTTCGAGAGAAATTACATGCCTTCGGACACTGAATCTTGGGCTAAAAAACCTAATCCCTTGGGTCACCCCAGAGGGATGAGGTGGTGACATCCTGAAAGAGCTCTTGCCTCTTCCTTTTCTCACATGACTCCGTCCTCCCCTTTCCAGTTGACCTGAAAAAATTGGAGAGGACCTGGAACCTGACTGCACGTCCACAAAGGTAAAGCATCTCCCCTTCCCTTCTTGTGTTGTTGTTCATCCCAGGGCCTATGGTGTAACCCCATGGCTACTGGCCTGGGGCAGATCTAGGAGTGGATCGAGTCATATACCAAATGGGAAGATGCCCTTGGAGTGAAGATGTCAGATAAATGTGGGGGCAGTGGAGGGGCCCTGGGCTGCAGGTTCTCACGGCTGCTCACCCTTCGCCATCCTCCCTGACACCACACCCTTTGCCTCTTGTCTCCTGTAGCATGGAGTGGATGTGCCAGGCCAAGGGCAGCCATTGTCCAATTCCTGTTGAACACAAGCCTGGCGAGGAGTGCAAAGCAGTGTCTGCAGGAACTCAGAGTCTGTCACGACAGCACGTTCCTGCTCAATCTCCAGTGACACCCACAGCTCCTCTGACAGAGCACACTCTAAGGCACCTCTGTATCTTTCCAACAGGCCCCCAAACAGAGGTAGTCTCTCGTACTTCAGATCTATCTGAGAGGAACTCCGAGCTACCAACTGTGCTTCCACTGGGATGCCCTTCTTATCAACTCACATTCTCCCGCCCCCCAGTACACCTGCCTGATTCAGGGACCTCTCCTCCCACTCTCCTGGCTAGTCCTGCATCACAATGGGAGAGACCAACTCAGAGTCACTGGCACTCACCGGCACTTCCACTGGCCGCTGTGCCACAGAGTTCCTCCCTATATCCCCGTTGGCCAGCTTCTCAGCCCCAAATCATCTCAGGCATTGGACACTCAATCTGCCCAGTGTCGACCTTTTCCTCCTGCAAGGAAACAGCCCAAACCTTGTCCTTGTGCCTCTCCACACCTTCTCCCCAGGAGTCCCAGCATGAACATATTTCCAGTCCCTCCTCTGGCGGATTGTGCTGTGGAGGGCCCACAAACAGGGAGAAAGACTGTGAGAGTCTCTCATTAATCAAACCAGAGAACATGGGATCAAGATCAGAGCAAGACATCAACACTATCAGAGAAAATGGAACAAATTTAGAACCAACAATTCCAGACAACCACATATATTCTCTGGGGATGAAGACCCAAGCTGCATCTCCATCCTGGAGCACCACAGGCCAGTCAGAACAGATTCCCAGCTCTCAACTACGCCCAGACCCCAAGGACATGGGTAACAATGTGTATCACGAATGTGTGTCACAGTTTTTCTGGGGTCTTCCCTCTCTGCACAGTGAATCGCTAGTGGGTACTGCCTGGCTCTCCAAGAACTCTTCAGGATTGCATTCATCCTCTCTCCTCTTTAATGGCATATTGGGTACCTCCCCAGGGAAAATGCATCCAAAAATCTCCCCACTATTTTCCCAGGCAAAACCACGATCCCCTCTAAGGGGTCATACACAACACTTAAGTGGACACCTAAGTGAGTGCCAGCCTCCTCCTTTAGTTCAGATTAAGGCCAAACCTACTCTCCAAAACATACCACCACTTTCTTTACTCCAGAAAACAGATTGTGAAAGTGCTGTTTCTTTAGCAGAACATAAAGAAAAATTCCTCACTCAATTCGGTAGTCCACAGCCAAAATGGTCCTTGTTTCAGGAGTCGGAAAGTGGGTGGAGTTTGTCTCCTGCAGCAGAAAGATCTCAGCAAATTTTTAGTGTCTGCAGTTCCAGCTCTCCTGAGGATAATTTGGTGTCCTCTATTCTTCCCGGATATTTTCCGGTCAGTTCTGAACTCCGGCAGCAGCTGGAGAAACACCTGCAGAAGTGGATCATCCAACACCAGTGGGAAGTGTCCCACAAGATCCAAGACAGTCTCGAACTGAAACAGCAGCAGGGAACTAGAGACTCGACAGGCCAGGTGGAGGGTAAGGCTGGCAACTCAAAAGCCTCTGCACTGACTGGTGAAAACAGCAACAGTGCACAGCACAGCAAGTATCTGGCCCAGGGTCCTGGGTCTAAAGACTCAGGAAGTTCCCCAGAGAAGACTTTGGTGGCAAAATGTGAGGATTCAGACTCTGACTCAGGTCTCTCCAGCAGTGAATCTGAACGTGACATATCAAGGACCTTAAATGCGAACATAGAGCGAACTCTGAGAAACCATTTGGTCAGGAAGTTTGGCAAGATCTATGAAGATTTAATCCCCGTCGGAGTGCCTCAATCCTGCCTTGCAGTGAGTGATGCTGGCTGGATTCCTGGCAGCCACTTGAAAAGGAAGAACGCCCAAATCTTTACACAGTGTGAAAACTGTAGAAATACTTCTGAGAGAGCTGAGTTCCTGGACTCATTAACACGATTGCTCCTAGAAGAACATATTATTAGGTCTTGGGTCAAACACAGGTGGAGGCTACCACACAAGCTAATCAAAGCCATCAATCTTTTTCGCTTACAGAAGGGTCAACCTTCACACAACCTGAACTTTGCATCTCCCCACTCAACCCCTTGTGCCTCTGGGACACACTCAAGGGTCAAGTGTGTGAACTTTCAGGGAGAATTTCCACAGAACCAGGTAAGAGAGGAGCTAAAACATAAAGAAGTTTCTAGTCCAGAGAGGCCAGCCCAGGCACCCTCTCCTGTGTCTGAGAAAATCCAGAAGGAGTGCAGAGAGCGCTCATTTGCTGGCAACCATGGCTCCACGGGGATATCTTTGTCTGGGTCCACTAAAGATAGGCCGCCAACTGATTCCTTCCCATCCAGCCTCAGGGCCAGACACTGGCAGAGTGGTTCTGTAGGTAGCGCTGAGAGGGAAAGCTCAGAGTCGAGTCCAAGTTCCAGGAATGGATCCAGGTTGGAGAGCAGCAATTGGGTGTCACGGGATCCTTGCCATAGGGAACAAACCATGGCGATGAAGTTAGAAACTTTGAGAGCCGAAGAGACGATAGGGACAGTCGAGGACAAGGACAAGGAGTCTCAATCGCAGACTAAAGCCACACTGGAATCGTGTCTGCAAAAAACAACCAATATTACAAATATGCCCAAGAGGGTTAATGAATATTCACAAACAAGTCCAGACCCATTATTCCCTGAATCATCAATTTTCCAGCATCCTGAAGGTCCATGCCTTCCCACAGGTGCCACAAGTGTGCTCAAACATCCCAAACAGGTTCTCCAGAGAGCACAGGATTTGCCTTCTTGTTCTCCTCACTACCACATCACAAGAAACCCTACTGGAGACCCGTTAGCTCGCCCATTTCTCGGTGTCTTAAAAAGAGACCAAAGGAACACACTAGGACATAGGAGCCCCGGTAATTTCACATGTCAATGTAAATATCCCAGCCCCCTAAATGAAAAAAGGTTCGAAGAACCAAAGACCCCTCAAGTGAGACAAAGGATACCAAAATTTCCAATTAAGGAGGCAACAGGGAAATCTCTTGAGAGCAAATGCTTACAAAAAGAAGTTCAGCCACAAAATTCTTTCTTAAAAATCAAGTTATTTTTTGAAGGCCTTTTTAAAAATAAGAAAGGCAAGCACCAGGATCCTCTACAAAAATGTCAACCTGCATTAGGCTCTGCCAACTGGCAACGATCATGCCAAAGCAGGCGGATGATGGATAATCAGATACCCGAGGCCAAGGCACTAATGTCAGCTGTGGGACAGATACTCGAGGAGAAAGTAGCACATATGGATAATTTAAATGAGCACAAGCAACTAATAGACTACAAAGCTTATAGGGCTTCACATTCTCACAGGACCCGATTCAACCAAGGTAGCCCAAAGCCGAAAACAGGAGACCGAGAGCACATTAAAAAAGTAAATTTTATAAACGGAAAAGAAAGGATAAATTGCAAGGCCCCTATCCTCAAGACGACTGTGCCCACAGCTCATCCCTGTGCACTTGAACCAAGAGTCCCTGGGGCCCAGAGACACTATCAGCACTGCCCAAGGCACTGTTTCACAAGGAGTGGTCTCTTGTCTGGGAAACATTAAAATAGTTTCCTTATATGGAAAGTAGAGGAAATGAAGGTTTTTGACTAGAACTTTGATGCATATTAGAATATAATATTCTGTCATTATGCAAAGTCTGTGCTGTGAGTTATTATGGGGTTTCTATCTCTCATTTCTGTATGTACTTTGACTCCCTGAAAAAGTGGGAATGGGGAGAAGTTGGCAGTGGTTTTGTGAGTTAGATCTTTGTTCCAAATACTACTTGTCATAATATTATAATTACACAAGAGCAAAAAATCATTTTTAACAAACTAATGTCTGAATGTCCCATCACAGGGTCTGGCTTTCGTCAGCCTTCTTAATTTGAAAGTTAGTCAACTTTTGAGGGCAGGTTTGCGAAGGTAGGACAAGGCTAGACACTGTCCTGTTCAAGCTCAGGAAGCATCCGGGCCATCTGTGCCACACCCCTACAGCAATGGATGAAAGTTTGGGAGTGATGGGTCCTGGCTCCACAGTTGAGAAGAAGATATTTTGCCCTTGGAAACGCTGATTAGAATAGATGCTATCTGCCCTTAAGGATATGTCTTCTTTCTCCAAGGAGTAAATTTATTAAATGGCCATTACAACCAGTTTTCTTTCTGACATGTTGATGTTCCCCAAACTTGACCTCTCCCTTTTCCAATCTTGAGGATATCAGCAAAGATGAGTAAATGAGGGATATTTAGGGAGGTGGGAAACAGGTGGATTTTTTTTGTAGGAGTACTGCTATTTTTTCAGCCACTGATTAGCTGATTGAATTGGGCATGAAATCCACCATAATTTATTATTTTTTCTTTTTATATTTATTTATTGAATCACTGTGGGAAAAGTTACTAAGCTTTCAGGTTTAATTCTTGGTCATACAATAATCAAACATCTTTTCCCTCACCAGTACTCATTTTTCACCACCAAGAACCCCAGTATACCCCCTCCTCCTGCCTCTCCAAATGCCTGTGAGGCAGATGATTTCTACTTAACACTTCTCTATATTGATTACATTCATTATTTTGACAAAAGATGCACCATTATTGCTTAGAATTTCCCCCCAATCAATCCTAATTGCTAAAAAGGTATTGTGAAATATTTTGTTTTTCTATAGCTGGTTATGAGAATCATATGTCATGCGGCCACGATTTTGGATTTCTGCAAAGAGCCAGATAATTACGAGATTGGTTTTTGTGTGCCTGGTGTTATGGCCACCTTGCTGCTAGACAAAAGGTTAAGTCCTTTTGCCTCTGGAGCCATGGCTGTGCCAGAGAGCCACTTGTGGGGGGCAACTCTTAACCTCGGTAGGGCGTGAAGGACGAGCTGGTACTGTCCCCCTTCCCATGAGACTGTAGTTTCCTCTTCACCAACGGTTCATACCTGGCTTTCCAATAAGCTCTAGGGTGGCTGCTACCTTCATGCCAGGGGGGGAAAAGGCAGAAGGGAGCAACACCCTTTCCCTCCCGGGGAGGCATGGCACCGAAGTTTAACTCATGGTCCATTCACTTTTCTGCCACAAGCTGCTGGGTTCTAGATTAAGTCCTTTTGCCTCTGGACCCATGGCCATGCCAGAGAGACGCTTCTGGTGGGCAACTTGTGACCTCGGTAGGGTGTGAAGCATGAGCCCGTACCGCCCTCCTTCCCATGAGACTGCCCTTTCCATGATACTGCAGTTGCCCCTTCACTGCCGGCTCATACCTGGTTTCCCAATAAGCTCTGAGCCGGCGGCCATCTTGTATGCAGTCCAGATGCATTTCTACTAAAAGCCACTGGGTTTCAAGATTTGTTTCAAGATTTGAGTCTCCTGTATCATGGCTATTAATCAGCTTGATCAGGAGAGAGAGAGGCCGTTTGGAGGCGGCGACTCAGGGTCATGTTGGGATGGGGAGAAAGAGTCGGCTCCACCCCCCATGTAGTGAGGCCCCGTGGGTCTCGTCACTGCAGGCTCAAACCTGACTGTCCAGTGGTGGTGGTCACCAGGCCGCCAGGGGAAACACGCCAAGGCACAAAACCTTTTCCCATCTGGAATTGCCTGGCACCAGTAACCTACTGCAGGAACAGGATGCATTTCTGCCTAAAGCCTTAGGTTCTGAGACTCGTTTCTGAGACTCTGGGATCATGGCCATTAAGCAGTTCTATCGGGAACTAGAGAGGCGATGCCTCCAATTATATAGCTGAGCCGGAGGTGGTTTGTGGGTGTGTCTCCCACATACCCAACTTTTGGCCGTTTACTTTATTAGTGGTTTACTTTCTTGATCTCCACCCAGATCCTACAAATTCCAGTAGGCGAGGGTCACACCCACCAACTGGCCCCCTGGTGACGTGTAATCCCATCAACGGCCAAAACTCAGAGACTATAAAACCCAGCTCCCGGAAGAGAACAGCGCAGTCTCCTGCCCTTGCGACTGGCTGTCCTCACCGGGGTTTCTTGGAGGGCAGTGGGTTGAGTTTTCCTGCCTGCCCCGACCAGGGCTCCGGCAGCCGAAGACCTCCAGAACCAGCCACCACCATGCTGAGACCACTCTCCACACACATGAAGGTACCAGCAGAGGAACAAAGGCATGCGGATCCCGGGCTGAGATCTCCAAGCCTACTCAGATCGGGGCTGAGCATCCTCCAACCAGATCCTCCAAATTCCAGTAGGTGGGGGGTCACACCCACCACCTAGCCCCCTGGTGCCGTGTAATCCCATCAATGGCCAAGACTCAGAGACTAGAAAACCCAGCTCCCGGAAGCGCGGCCGCATTCGTGGCCTCACGGCATCTTATCATCTCATTCCTACTTCGGACAAACTGGCAGGCTACCGAATGTAACCTGCCCACATGGCAGAGTCTGGCAAACTCCCCGTGGCGTACCCAATATGCCAAATACCAGTAACAATGAAGGGTCTCATTCTCCTAACTCTGAAAGAGCCTTGAATATGGCACGATTTAAAAATCTCAGGGCTAGGACGAAGGAGATGTTACTGGGGCCTGCTTGAGGTAATTGACGAATAACAGGATGGTTGTGATGTGATTGATAGTGACTTTCTTGGTAAACTTTGCCCCAAGTTTTTGGGGTCTGGCCAAAGGCACAGCACCAATTTTGGGGTATCTTAAAATCTGACATTGCCATCAGGCTGCTGATGCACTCAGCTCACAGGTACAGATTGACCTGCTGGTGGCACCATATGCCCGACAGGTGGATTCTTTAAGCCCCATGCCAAGTAAACTATCTGTTCACAAATTTCCAAGTATTCAATCTATGTTTATCCCAGAGAAGAAATCTGAGTAGGTGGGACAGGAACATGACACTATGCCCTGTTATATCTTTTGTTCGGTTGCTCTAAACCTTGGTGAAGTGGCAGTCAAAAGTGGATTCAGGGAAGGAAAGAAAGTGCCCATAAATGATGCAATTTACAAGGCACCCCCCACATGCCCCATTACCATCCTCAGCCTAGAAGGGAGGAGTTTGGGAGCTCTTAGGTCACTGGAATTACACTTGGCTTGTCTTACAAGCTCCCAAATCAGACTGAAGCCTTATGTTGTGCTTGACTAGAAGAAATTCAAGAATATAAGGCAAGAAAATCTGCATTTAATTAGCTTGCACATTTATATCTCCAGTTGGATAATGGATGAACATAGACGAAAAAGTCTGGGCTAGGGCATTCAATATGTGATCCCCAGTCTGAAAACTAACATCAGCATGACTCAAGGACATGCCTCAAGGGAGAGGTAGAGGCTTTCAAAGGTTGACTCATTGGTGTTGGTTCATATCAGTCTTGCCTAACAAATATTTGGTGCTGCTGACATCGGGCAGAAGAGACTGTTAAATTTGCAGTTTATTCTGGAGTCCGGCTGAAATTGTTTCAATTTTAATTAGTTTCTTGTGTCCTATCTTCTGAATGAACTGAGTTTCTCAATAACAAAATATTCAAAATATTGAATTTATTGTATCACTGTTAATTCAAAAGTTCCAATTCTGGCTAGAAAAGCATGGCGTAATTGGAGCCGAGGCAGTCACAACTAACTTGGAGCCTTTATTATAAAGTTCTTATTAAAAGTGATTTCACAAAACTAACATACCCAATAGGCTGTGGCCTATTGGGTATGTAAGCTGTATGTGTATATATCTATATAGCACATATTACATCTGTATCAACCGAGATTTCTGATCATTTCATTTGCGGGAGATCTATCTCAAGAGAAATTTGACATATTCCTACAAACAGAGCTCCTTTGTTCATTTAATCACTTTCTCAAAGTCACAACTCGTTTGGAAGTAGGGTCAGGCAATAAAATAGGCATGAGATGGTTAGTTTACCAGCAACCTGACTGACAGACTGAAAAGTGGTCACTGTTTTTTTTCAGTGAGTACAAAAATGACTTAAGTTGATTGTTTTGTCAAGTTTCCCTTTCCCTTTCTTTGGCTTTAAATAAGATAGATTCATTAGCCAATTCATCATTTCCATGGCTGGAGGCTGTTCTGGAATGGGATTCTTAACAGTAAGGGTAAGTACTATTGTAGACAACAATTTCCATTCATTAACCTTTTATTATACACATGTGCCTATTATCACATGTTAAACTATTACCAGATACTGATGACCAAGTTTTAAGTTTTGCACCGCTTTTGATTTTCTACCCTTCCACTTCACTAAACAAGTTTGTGTTTTAGAGTTTTTTTTAAATTGTAAAGCATTTTATTATTAACAATTATTATAAATAATATTATTTCAGTTATCACAAATAAACTTTTTGGTGCAAACGAGAGGAATATTTGAATGCTTTTCATCTATTTCCAAAACTCTCCAAATTCCTCTTATAATATCAGTATCATCAAATTTGTAACCTAAACAAAGTTCTTTAGGAACACACACATAAAATACTACCCCGGTAACTGCACTAGATTCCTGGCAAAACCTCTGTTGGGAGGTTCAGCAGTGAGCACAGATATTTAACTTGAAAACACCTTTTCCTCATCTTCCAGGTTTGGGAATGACATCACATCAAGTATGGAAAATAACTCTTCCATAAGAATACCTAAATTCACTACAGGATTTCTTCTGAGAGTCAGAAAAATCCATTAGTTTAGTTCCTTCTGTCAGGATTCCGTGTCAGTCTCGACCTCTTCATCCTTGTCCTGGAGCTTCGCATTTGCCAGGTTGTCCTCATTTATAGCTTCACTGTCTGCCAGGTAAATAGGTGGGAACGGATTCTCCACTACTGGAAGGTGTTATACTGCCAAAATTCTCCCTTGAGCTGGCCTGGCGAGGTCCCCAGTCCTCCCCCGGGTCCTGGCGGCCCACCGGGGGTCCAGATCTCGGCGCTCAGCATCCACCCTCCCCCTCCCTTCCCCCTGCCACCCGGGTCCTCCGGCTCCCTGCCCTCTCGGCGCTTGCTGAGCAACGCTAAGGGCTCGGGCACGGCCCCCCCTTGATTTTGCACTTTAGGGGCAGCTCCGGGTTGCCGCGGGGCTGCCCGGAAGATGAGCCCCCCGGAGGCAGGATCCAGGGCAGAGGAGCCCCCCGGAGGCAGGATCCAGGGCGGAGGAGGCGGCGGCGGCGGCGGCGACTCCTCCAGCAATGCCACACCGGCTACGGCATCACCCGCGTAGCGTTAAGCTACATTAAGGGCAAGAGCAAGTCTCAAGCCCTAGGGCTGGTGGAATTGTGGCCAGCGTCCCCCAACAGGAGGAAAGCGGCCTGAGAGTTCCCGGTGACCCCCCTGGCAGTTCAACGGACATGCTTGGCGTACAGTCTTTTGCCATCTGCTTACTAAGAGCGGTATTGCTACTAAAGAATATTATTAATAGCTTGCGGCTAGTGAGTTAATGTCTTCTCCATTGCTGCTGTTAGTAACAAACTAGGCTATGAGGAAGTACGCTGATATTGGAGAGATAGGAGTCATTGTGAAAGTAGACCATTGAAACTAAGGATACAATGCTTGGCCTCATTTTATACATTTATTGGGAACATTCAAGACATTAATATTTTTCAACTTATTAAGCTGACCATTGTCCCTTCTAACTGGCCTACGTGCCCCTACATGTCTCAGAACGAAAAACATGGGACCATTGCAAAACCCATGCTCCCATTCCCTTGTGTGCTTTACAGTTCATTAACGTAAGACGAACTGCAGGGTTGCGATAGCCTAGGACCCCTTTGTTTGGTGATGATCAATTGACATTTGGATTCAAAAACAGAGCACGTCCCCGGGGGTCTGATGCAATGTATGCTTTGTCAGATGGATTTAAGAAGGAAGCCTTTGGATTGAATAAACTGCAGCAGCTGCAGCACTTAACCTCTCTTGTGTTGGTGTCTGTCTGTCCAATGCGCCGACTTCTCTGCTTTCCTGTATACCTTTGCCGGGTCCTCCCCAGATTGAAGACTCAAGCGGCTGAGTGGTCTGCAGCACAGCAAGTCACAGAGTAGGAGCCACTTCCAGGGCACGTGGAACGGCAGCGACTCTGCTGCAAGCCGCTTGGCCATGTGCCCCGGAGGCAAGGAGGGAACCCGCCCAGCGCGGGTGGCCGAGCCACAAGAGATGTGGGAGCGGAGGGCGAGGCGCGAGGGGGGCGGCCAGGACACGAGTGGCCCCGTGGGCGGCTTCAGAGGCCCGGACGGGCCCCGGGGCAGGGCGGCCAAGGTGCAGCCGGATGATGGTGAGCAACCTGGAAGTCCTGTTTTAAAGTTTTTTCAGTAAGCTGTCAGGTCATCAGCAAATAGTGGTAGTTTGGTTTTCAGTGTGGATGCAGATTAATACCCCTTCTACTGCCTAATTGCTATGACTTCTGGGACAATATTGAATACCGATAGTGAGAGTAGGAAACTCATGTCTCTGATTCCAGGAGAAAGCCCTGAGCATTACTGGGTGTGGCTTAGTAACCCTTTCCCACAAAAGGACAAGCTTTTGAATTTTTAAATATCCTCTAGTTCCTCCAATCTGCAACTACCCATAACTAGACTTCAGGTCCAGGAATGTTTATATATTTATCTTATTGGGGACTTCAGGTCCCCAATAAGATAAATATATAAAGTATCCCACATCTCAATTCTATCTGTAGATCCAATGCATTTTCACTTAAAATATTCACAATGTCTAATGTTTTTACTGCCAACTAAATATATAGATTCCTCTACTTACAAAGTATCTGAAGAAGAATGGTAATGTGCACATTGGAGTGTGTGCCTTACTCCCAACCAGGGCTAGGAAAAATTGAATCATCGAAGCAACATGGTGTAGGTGCTGTAAGAAAAAATAGAAAATATAAAAGCAGTAGAAAAATATACTTTTCCCTTATAGACAAATTCGTTGTTGGTTTGGTTTATTTTTTCAGGTACTTCCTGCGAAATCCAGGGCTATTCATGGCTCTGCATTCAGGATTCACTGGGAAGAGACTCGGGACCAGGTGGGAATTGAATCTGTGTCAGAGACAGGGAAAACCAAGCACTCTGACCTCTGCACTATCTCTTCTGCCCCAGTTTCACTATCTTATTTAACTTACCTGGGAGATGGCTGCCACAATCCCTCCTTGTTATAGCTCAAGCTGTCCGTAATGTTACCACAGTTTGAATCCAATTCTGAGTTCAGGCAGATGCAGTGGATCATCCCTTTGACCTTGGAGTTCTTCAGTGTGTTACAGCTCCTAGTTAGGAGCTCAAATTGGTACACACACACACACACACACACACACCACTAGTGTCCAGTCTCTGGCACTCCCTTACACAGTGTCTGGGTTTATAAAATTCTGTCTCCTCACCCTCGCTTGTTTCTGCTCTTTTGACTCCTTTCTGCCAATCTGGGCACCTGTGTTCAGAGCTTCAGAACCAACAGAAACTCCCAACTGCCACAACTGTCACTCTTCCCTTTGGTGCCCCCTCAGCTATTTCTGCCATTTGATTTGTTGGTGGGACTGGTCAGGTACTACCCAGCTCCTCCTTATGTCCTCCAGACTTGGACATTAATAATTGCTTCCTCCTTATCTGCTCCCTGTCTCATAGTTTCTGCCTCATTTTTCACCTCCCCTCTTATTTCCTCTGTACTGTTTGTGTAAACACAGAAGGATAGCATTAATGCGTGCCTGATGTTTGATAGAACCAACATTATGACATGCCTTCAAGTACCCCATTATGTCTTCCTTCTCCTTAATGGGAAGTAGGATGGCCTGGCAATCCTCATTAGCATTTTCAAAGGCCGATTGTTTAGTCAAATGATCCTGGGTTTCCTTGCCATGAACTTGCTTTTCAATGGCTTCCATCAACCTCCATATGAAGTCTGCATAAGGTTCTGAGGCACCCTAAATAATCTTTGTACAGTTTCCCTTTAATTCAGCATCTGCATCAATCCTCTCCCAGGCCCAGAGGATGGTGTCACGGACATGAGCAAAAATAGCACAAGACAAGGTGACTTGCTTTTTAGGGTCGTGCCATTTCCTTTCACCTATTAACATCTCATAAACCAATCTAATCCCTGAAATTTTCTGTCCAGCATGGCCTAGGCCCTGAAGTTTTGCCTTGGTCTCATCACTGAACCACATCCTCCACTGCATGTACTGAGAACGTCTAAGCACGTCTTAGCAACCACGTGAAAATCTTGAGTTACCCAATGAGCCTTTTTACTCTAGCCTGTAAGACACTCTCTACAGTACGGAGATGTGGGTCCATATGAGGCACAGGCCTTTTTGAAATTACTGAGTGAATCCATCTTAACTCTTCATAAGATGGAGACTGATTCTCCTCCAGCTGGACGGGTAAAAAAGAGATGGAGTTCATGGGGTCTGGGTGGTATTGACCACTTACAGTCAAGAGGTTTCAGCTGTAATCTTCTATTGGGAGCTTGTTCCGAGCAGCCTGGAGGCTGCTTGGCTGAGGAGTGGCAGCTCCTGTGAGAGGCCTTCTGTACTAAGCCAATCTCAGACTCAGAATCTGAGGAACTGGTAGTTGGCTCATCATATGCATCACTTTCCTCTGACGCACTGGAAGTGGAGTCATACAGAGGAGGTGGAGGTCTCTCTCGCTTGACGTCATTAGGGAACATTAATTCATCAGTGGCAGAGAGATTTTTGATCTGAGAGCATGTTTCTATTGGAAATTCCTTTAGCTGCTTTTGGGGCTTGGGTACCGGACTATTCAAGCTTTGAGTATCTAGCTTCTTTCTAGGCTTGGATATGGGAAGAGCCAAGGGTGAGGCTCTCTCAGTAGTAGGAACTTTCATCATTTCATTCTTAATCTTAATATCCTCTCTGTTTACCTCCTGAGGAAAGCCTTCCATAGTATATCTAACATCCTCCTCCTTGGAGGTACCTTCCAAAGTCTTAAGAATGGAATTAACGATTTCCCAAGCTACCCAGAATTGTTTAGGTATCAGAGTCCCTTCTTTAAATTCCCTGAAGACATTACCCTTAATCTTTTCCCAAACCTCAGGTTCCAAAGTACCCATGTCTGGAAACCAGGGATGAAATTTCTAAACCGTTTTTAGGCAGGACCAGAGTTGGTCCTGAGCAACACAATGTCCAGTTTTCTTTGCAAAATGCTTGATCAATTCAATAAAAAACTGGCCACGTTCAGTTTGGCGCAAATGATTTTGAAAGCACTTCACGCAGCACTGTTTTTGTCCCATCTTAGTGTGGAGTACAGCTAGTATTATAATTCACCGCACCACAAAATCTTAGTTCTCCCACTAAACTTTTCTAGAGTGGGGGTCTACGGAACGCTGTTCTTACCTTTAGTTGTGCACTGGTTGGAGGTTCAGGCCCGCCCAAGTATGCCAGACGTGTAAATACAAAAGGAAAGCAGCAGTCTATCTCTCTCACTGCCTGCGTTCCATAGTCTCAGGCCCTTTCCCCCACTCCAGGGAGGTCGATGGCGATGGGCAGGTGAAGGAAGGAAACGAAGGCCAGGCTGGTTGGTCTTAGTTGCTGTTTATTCCAATCCTCTCTCCATTCACTCCTGTCTCTCCTTTGCCTCTCCAAGTCCACTCTTAGAGTCTCATTATATCCCATAAAAGAAATTTATGTCATGGAGGGCCCAGGTTCTCTCAGACCTGTGACCCCCAGGTTCTGTCAAGCCTGAGTTTCCCCTAGAGAGCCCCAAAATCTCCTTCTATTGATCATGATACCTCCAAAGAGTGCAATTCAGTGATGTCATCAAAAGGAGTCACAGAAAGAACATTGAGGCAGCAAAACATACATTGTTTCTTTACATCTGCAGGCCAGTAATTTTGGTCTCAGGAAAGAAGATAGAAAGCCAAAACTGAATCCTTTCTTGGGCTACAAGCACTTGGATTTGCATCCCAAAGACTAGTCTGGTTAGAGCCTGGAATCTCAAAGATCATGCCTGGATAGCACCTGAGATTTGCATGTCTAAGACCAGCCAGGTTTCTGTGAGAAAAGGAAAAAATGCCTCTTACAATATACTGAAATTATTTACTGAAGGCAATTTGAAGGGGAAAAATGTTCAGCCTCATCCAAGCTAGTCAGGACACACAGGAAAGCTGCTTCTAGGACAGCTTCTCATTTAGTGGATCAATCCAACCCAGAACAGAATCCCCTGGGTGTGTTTCTCCTCTCCTTGTCCAACAAACATATAAGCATACACAATATAAATCATTTTGTATGGACACAGTAAGAAATACTCTAAGCTTATAGGATTGCTCTTCTAGGGCCATCTCGATCTCAGACTAGAGTGCTCCGGCCAGGTACTTTTGTATCAGGACAGCATTTGCCTATGATCAAACTCTTAACCTATAGTTAAGAATCGTGGCATTTTGGCCTAGTGCATCTCGATGCCAGGGTAGCACATACCTTACCACTTGCCCTGGTTCCATCCAGTGTCTCGTCGGGACCCTGCTTTTGGGGGCGCTAGGAAATGAGGGCAACTGAGGTTGAGAAATTAAGAAACTAAGATGAGAAATCAGATGCCTGGGAATGGATAATATTCAAAGCCAATTAAATCCTAAGCTACAAAGCATAATATTAACTGTCTTCCTGTATCTATACAAAAAGGACATTGAATTAAAGTAAACTATTCAAAAGACATAAGGAGAGAAGAAAAGCAATATTAGCTTACAATAGAAGTTCAGTGTCCTAGAAGGATCTGACCTTACAAATTGACAGATTCTGACTAGGGGAAAAGCTTATTAACTGGTTGGGGAAGAGAGCACAAAGAAGTGGTTAGAGACAAACAAAGTAATGGGAGTGACTCGGGAGCACTGTGATGGGTGTGACTCAATGAAACTAAGCTCCTTGTGGCAAGAGAGAAAGGACAAATCAATTGTTAGGCCTAAAATATTTGGAGCTATATTCCAACATCGTGTGTGTGGGGTGGGGAAGCTGGGGTGATGAGAGACATTTGTGTTTTTAAGGTCCCTTGGGATCCGGAGAAATATTCCACAGCTAAACTATGCTAATTAGTAACTTTTTTCCCTCCCTCCTCCCTAGTTGAGCCTTAGCTGTGAAACCATTTGTTGACTGTTCCTAATGGTGATGTAGATTCTGCCTCCATTTGTTGACCCTTCCTTATTGGGATGTAAATTCTGTCTCCATTTGTTGAGCCTTCCTTATCTGTACCTCTGTTAGTAACTTTTCCCATATCTGCCTCCACATGAATGCAGGTGCCATGAGTTGTAAATTAAAGGGAGCCAGGTAAACATAGAAGATAAACAAATGTGCCCTAATAGTGTTATCAGTTACCAATAAGAAAATTAACATTGTAAAGGTCAATCTAGTCTAATAATCAGTGTAATTCAAGCCAAAATCATCATGAGAGCACTACTACCTCCATAATTCTGCATGGTATCACTAGAAATGCATAAGAAGCAGCTTGAAAATTTTGAGACACAGAGAGAGGATAAGCGTCATAGTTTGTTTAGCCCTCATACTACACTGTCTTATCATATAACTCAAAGTTCATATTCAAGCTTAGCCTAAGGGACATTATTTTTAGATCAAAAGACAAAAGCTACCAGTAGTTATATTTGAAAGATTTCAAAAGACACATTACTCTCAAGCTTAATGATTGACCTTGTCTTCACTTTACAGACAGAATGTTGGATCAATTTAGCTAAACAGTTAGAGACCACCACTTGCCCTAACAGTAGTATCTGTGTGAAATCATAAAAAGGAAAATATCACATTCAGTGAGTATTCTCAGTCTCCTAGAAAGATTGGAGGGGGAAATTGGTGTGCGTTAAATCTCATATAAAGTGTACAGCATGATAACTGACATAAGTGTAAATGCATAACACTTTTTGCTGAATCTTAAAAGGGACCGTTCCTACTCCCGCCCAATCTTTAACATACTTCTAAATTATACCTTGCTAATGATGCTAATCTAACCAAATTAGCGTTAGCACTGCACAGTCATCCTGTTATTCATCAGTTTGCTCCAGGAAGGTCTCCATTGTGATACTTGTTCTTACTGCTTTTGGCATATCAAATACGCCACTGTGAGGGACAGGCCCAAAATGGACCACGAGAATTAATCCAGCTTAGCTTAACAGGAACCCGTGTTGCAAAATAACTGTTTTTTTCTGCCCCTGAGCAAGGAATTCAGATACAGGTGCCCCGAGTTGCAAGTCACGAGAAGGGAAGGGGGGGAGGTTTAGACCAGGTAACCAGATGTCTCTCACAAGACCCATGTCACAAGACCCAGGATCCTAAAAAATCAGGATCTTCCTAAGCACTGACACAAATGCTGATCTTTGAATCTATAGGCTAAGGAGTGATGTGCTTTTAAATGGATTGGCTCAAAAAGTATATGTTATTACGAATCTATTGGCCATGAAACCTATTGGCTCGGTTGTAACGGCCAGTGGAGGCCTATATGATTCCCTTTGAAGAAGTTCGGGGTCTTGCTTGATGGCTTGAACCTGGCTAGCCAGATCAATAAACTACCTGCTTGCTGGTTGCATTCCTGCATGGTCCTTGCTTGTGGTCAGAGATCCAGAATCATGCCCTAACAGCCACTAGGAGCTTGCCAGGCTCTCCAAAGGGATGGAGGAATTGAAGCCTGGTCAGCCCTGTGCAAGGCAAACACCCTCCCTGCTGTGCTATCACTCCAGCCAGAAAATAAAAACTCAGTAATGACTGAAGGGAATTGAAAAGTTCCTGTAACTGTAGGCACCTTATTCCCCTAATTCTTAAGAAAACCTTTGCCACACACTTTAGGTGCAGATGAAACAACTCTAGGATATAGTAAAGGAAGATCAATGGTATAAAAATGCAAAGTCTCCCTCAGCTTTTGCATGCTCTTTGTGAGGCAGAAAACAATGTCTTCAAGTCAGACTTCTATGGGCCATCCTAGAGCATTCTTCTTCATGCTTTGCAGAGAATTGAGGTTGTTAGGGCAGGGATCAGGATCTCCCTCTGACGACAAAGAGACTCCAGAGACCGCAAACAGCAAGCAGGGTTTATTGTAAGACTGGCTAGCCAGGGTCCAACTGCTTACACAGACACACAGGTCCAGCAGGTTGGGAAAAGACCCCGAGCTTCTCCAAAGGAGATCTTACATTGGCCTTCACCGACCGTTACAGCAGAGCCTGTGCGTTTCATAGCCAATAGATTTGTAATAACAAATACTTTGCTAACCAATCCAATTAAGGGTACATCACTTCTTAGCCTATAGTTTAAAGATCAGCATTTGTATCAGTGCTTAGGAATGTCCTGGTTTTTAGGGCAGTCCTGGGTCTTTATGCCAGACACAGTAACAACAAAGTCTCCAATGGAGACGTTACTGGGCCTGCTCGAGCAAATCGACGATCAACGGGAGGGCCATTACCATTACCTGGGTCTTGCAACATGGAACTTGTGAGAAACATCCAGTTATCTTGTCTGATCCCCACCCTTCTTGTGACTTGCAAGTCACAAGAGTACCTGTATCTGAATTCCTTGTCCAGGGGCAGAAAAACCAGTTATTTTGCAATGCGGGTTCCTGTTAAGCTAAGCTAAATTAATTCTGGTGGTGGTCCATTTTGGGCCTGTCCCTCACAAGGTGATCCTGCAAGTTCAAGGCTATCTGCCTGCGTTTATGCTCTAATCTAGGTGGCCAAAATACTAACAGTACTCTTCATGAAATTATTCTGAGAGGCTTAACTGAAACAGTTAATCTTTTAGAGGCCACTAAATAGCCTTTTTTTCTCAGACTGTTCATGTAGTCTCTTAGTGAATGCAACTCATGTACCTCAACTGCTGGAAGAAAACCATGACTGAAATATTTCCTTTTTTTACTCTGAAAATTGAAGAATTCCCTAAATAGAAACTTAGCTTAAATAGGCAATTACTTAGATAAAACAGTAGCATTTCATGAACCTGATGGTCAATAAAAATAAAAAAATTTCATCCATCCCCTGTCCACTTGCTCTGAAATCAAACACAATCATTCTTGTCTATAAATTTCATCATAAAACGTGGAATGTGTCTGTACATAAATATAGAAACAGTGACTGCAATCACCTTTCTGCTTGTAATCATCTGACAGAAGTGATCTCAAAGCACCGCCGATTTGCTGGTTCTCCTCATATCCACACATGTCCAGGATTATCATTATCCTAGGGTTGAATGCACTTCTTATTCTAAGAATGTGGAATGTTATGAGGAAAGGGAAGTGTAGAAATGAAGGAAAGACAAAAGTGTCCCATCCCGCGGGACTAGTCCACATGGGTAACAGGGAGAGGGTGCGAGAGTGAAAGAAAGAGACAGCAGGATTAGAGTATAGTTAGCAGAAGCTGAAGCTGCTTTATTGTAAATTCAACAGCACTTGTATATGTTGAACTTAAGCTTTGTTTCTCATAGCTTTGGGGCAGAAGCAAATAAGGGTAGTCCTGGGACAGATGAGGGAGGTAAGAGGTTATCAGAGGCTCTTCAGAAGTCTACTCTTTAAACCATAGGCTGACATCAAGAATGTCACATACTGTTTTTTAGTTCCTGTTGGCCAACCAACCTGTTCTCGTAAAATGCCTTTCTTAACCCTGTAAATATTCTATAGGCAGTGTCTTGGGAAAGCTATGCACCCAAGAGCCTGCTCACTACACAAAAGAGTGATGTTCCCTCTTTAGCTTTTTAACCTGTGAAATATTTAATGTCAATATGATATACATTCCAAGTTACCTGAGTTTAGACTTCAATTGAAGTACCTGATGCTAGGCCATGGGGTGAGCACTGTGCAACTGTTGGGGACATATGTGTGGGAGGTTTTTTTGCATTGTATGTAGTACAGAAGTTAGAAACAAACACCTGGATCAATTGTAAACATAATGCTGAAGTGAAGTATTTTCCATAGGATAAAACACAGCAAAACATCATCTATTTTGACAGGCTGTTAGGGTCCGAGCTTAGGACAGCCTCACCTGTCAAGGAAAACTCTGAGAGACCAAGTCCATGCAAAAGCAAGAGGTTTATTCGAGCATGCTTGGACTCACAGCATGACTGCAAACCGTCAGTGTCTGAGAGTCCCGAGCCTCTTCAAAGGGGGCTTTTTATAGGGCATCTTCCCGTGCATTTCAGAAAGCCCGCGCACAAACCACCAAATACATTTGAATTATCACATTAGATGCTGCACGCAGGCAGCCAATCATTTTGCAACAAGCCATCAGCACCAGCCACTCTCTTCTGTACCTGTCACCAGGCCCTCCCAACGGGCAGTCAATTAGGCCTTTTCTGGCCTTATGGCACTATTAGCTGAATTCCAGGGCAAGAAAATACCTCATTAGGCCTTCTCCGACCTTGTGGCCATATCTGGCGAATTCCTGGGGCAAGGAGGAGATGGGGGTACTTGGTGTTGCTAGCTTGCCGCAGCTGCAGGACGGGATATGGGCTGGGACTTGCTTTGCTAGGGCCCAATTGTCATGGGGCTATCTTTCAAGGCAATATTTTGATATAGAGCTTATTTATACTGAAGAATATGGAACAAAACACAGGACATAGTGCTAATCTGTCCAACATACTATGAAATGCATAGTCTCCATTTAAAATGCTGAATGACACACATATTTTGTAAGCATTACTGATTTCTATTGGGGCTGGACTGAGCTGTCAGGGTGGGCCCATGTAGACTGCACCGCACAAAGGGCAGGAACATAGGGAACCATGAAAAATGGGTGAGATTTCTCATTTGTCCTGACTAGTTTGGATGAGACTGAACATTTTTCTCCTTCAAACTGCCTTCAGTAAATAATTTCAGTGTGGATTGTAAGGGGTATTTTTCCTTTTCTCAGACAAACCTGGTTGGTCTTTGACATGCAGATCTCAAGTGCTAGCCAGGCCTTATATTTGGGATATAGATTTCAGGCTCTAGCCAGACTAGTCTTTCAGATGCAAATCGAAATACTTGTAACCCAAGAAAGGTTTCTGTTTTTGTTTTGTATCTTCTTTCTGGAGGCCAAAATTGTTGGCCGACTGACTCAAGGAAACAATGTATGTTTTGCTGCCTCAGTGTTCTTTCTGTAACTCCTTTTGATGATGTCAATGTATTGCACCCTTTAGAGGTACCATGATCAATAAAAAGAAATTTCGGGGCTCTCTACCTTTGTCACAGTCTGAGAGAACCTGGGCCCTTCATGACACAAATTTCTTTCGAGTTCCTTGTGTCAGTGCCTCCTAATGAACGAACGTTCACGCAACAGCTTTCCACACTCAAAAAAACTGTCTGTCTGTCCTCCCGTTGTTCATCGATTTGCTCAAGCCGGCCCAGTAATGCCTCCATTGTGAGACTTCTTGTTACTGTGTTTGGCATATTGAATACTCTGGGTAGCTTGCCAGGCTCTCCGAGAGGGGCGGAGGAATCAAACTCGGCTCGGCCGGGCTGGCTATGTGCAAGGCAAACGCCCTACCACTGTGCTATCACTCTAGCCCAAAAATACTAAACAGCCAAAAAATTGAATAGGAGGTCCATCCCTGCCAAGATCGTATTCGAAGACACTTTATGACGCTGATAAGTATTTTGTCAGTGGTGGTGGTAGTCAGAAAATTTGTCACTCCATGCAGAAAGATGTCTGAGATCTAGCTCCTAATGCACTGAATGCAGGGTAGAGGCCAGCTCCCTCATCTGGCTTAGATGATCACATAGCTCTGAGCAGAGATGTGTTCTTCACCCTGCAATTCCTGCAGAAGCTGCTGCTGTGGGGAGTTAGCATTAATTAGCATTAATCACCAAGTTGGCATTAATCATCTAAAATTACTATAATCATAATAAATCTGTATTTTCAAACATTGACCAAAATATTAGTGTAGACATTTCCCTGGTGTTTCTGTCAACTTCGGTCTGAAGTAGCACTTCCTTGGATGGGTAAGATTAGTTTTTTTTTAATTATCACACTTTTCTAACTTTTTAAAAAAAAGTTAATATTTTGGTTGTTCAAAGAGCCACATAATAATCACTTAATATTTTATGGGTTTAATATTCATAACTTTATTAAATTATATATTACTTTATATAGTTTGATACCCACTATGATAATTACTACCCTTAAAAACTTCTGTCACTGAACACTTTTTAATTTACATTATTTTGGTAACTTAATAATAATGTATTCCTTCTGATGTCGGTGGGCCCCACGGAAGACTTATGTGAAGTGGGGAGGAGAAAGATGGTCACTTTCTCCCCACCCGCCTCTGCCACCCGGGACCCAGGGTTACTGGGTTCTTGTCTCGCCTCTCAGAAAGGAATTTCAGGAGTAGACAAGCAGTGAAACAAATAGATTTTATTTGGAAGATTTTTAGGTGCGGAGGGGCAGAGAGAGAAAGAGAGAGAGAGAGAGAGAGAGAGGGAGGGAGAGAGAGAGAGAGGAGATGAAAGCATGAAAGTACACATCTCAAGAGGGGAGAAGCGGGCGACACATGTGCTCGGGCACCACATGTGCTCAGCCACGTGGGTGTAAGCACACATGGGCTCAGGCAGAATATGCCCGCCCTTCCTTTGTTCAAGGTGGCCTTTATAGGGTTTCTCCAGGCTTCCCCCACGTGAAGCTTCTTCCCAGGTAAAAGTCCTTTGCTAAGGAGGTTACCAGGGAGGTCCAAAAAGAAGAATTTCATGGGGAGGAGGCCTATATTCTCAGGGTCTGCGGATGGTCTTGGATGGTCTTATCAGGCCTTTGTTTTCTGTATCCACAAGGTGGGTCATTCCTAGAATTCTTCTTGCAAAGGGTCTTTCCCTATCTACCTGCCTACATCACTTCTAATGAAGTTTTCAAAACAAAAAATACCTGTGAATGATGTAATGAAAAATCTGAAAAAAAAGAAATATAACAAATTAGTATACTGGGAGATATGAATTTTCTCATTATGCCATTACATCACTGATATAGCACTGACTACCCTAAAATTTTTAATTTGGAAATGTAAGCTGTTCAAGAAAAATGTAGGTTATGTTGAGGCAATCTCGATGTTATTTTTAATACCTACTTTCACAAACAGAAATTATATCAGAGACTTGTTGCAAAGTTAGATAGATTGCTTTAGACTTTTATAATAAGCGTCTTTGTGTTTAAAATGTGTACTGTACATTAAATATTCCTTGAATTTTTCAGGCAGTAACTTTAAAAGTACTTTCTCACTGATTTTATAGCAACAGTAGTGTGCTTTTCTGTCATATTCTTTGATAAAAACGTAGTTATTCCAAACTTAGAAATAATTTTGACAGATATATATATATAATATTATAATACAATATATTAATATATATTAATGCCAAGATAGGACCAAGAAGATCAGTCGATGAACTCCACATCGGAACCCATGGCCTGGAATGGAACGAACAAGGTGACAGACTGTCTGAGTTCATCATGTCAACCAAAACCTTCAACCAAATTCCAAAAGGCTGAATCTAAACGTTGGACATGGGAGTCTCCCGATGGACGGTTCCACAATGAAATAGACCACATCATATTCAATCGGCGGTTTTGCCTAACCGATGTTGCTGTTGTCCCAAAATTTCAAACGGGATCAGACCACCGTCTTCTTCGTGCAAAATTCTACCTCACAGAACGAGGAGAAAAGAATGCAAGGTTTAAGAAGAAGACTCCTAGAACAACCACCAACTGGGAACTCTTTGGCTCTGTTGCAGCAACATGGGAAGATGCCGTCATTGACAACATTGATGAGGAATATGATCGAATGATTCAGCACCTCCATGATTGTGCAAGGAATGCCAAGAGAGAGATAACCACAAAAAACCGTCTTTCTTCGAACACTCTTGAACTTATTCGCCAACGTGGCGTGGCACGTGCCTCAGGCAACCACAAGCAAACGTCCGAACTGGCAAAACAGTGCAGAGAAGCCATCAAGGATGACCTCAAAAACAGGAGAACAGCAGTACTGGTAGATGCAGCAGAAGCTGGGAAAAACATTCGTAATGCCCGCCTGTCCTTCACCAACTACAAAACCAAGATGACTGCCCTCCGACATCATGATGGATCTATCACATCTTCCAGAAGGGCAATGGAGAAGATTATTCATGACTTCTACTCAGATCTCTTTAATAGCCACATCCACTTGCCCACATACCACATACCACATGATGGATATGTCGTTCCCAATGTTCTCCCTTCCGAAATCCAACATGCCATCTCTTCGGTAAAGAAACAAAAAGCACCTGGCCCAGACAAGATCAGACCTGAACACCTGAAGAACTTACCATCAGTACTCATCAATACATTAGCTCGACTCTTCACACGCTACCTGTCTGAATGCAAAGTTCCATCCCAATGGAAAACCAGCAAGACTGTACTACTATACAAGAAAGGAGACATCCACGACATTGGCAACTATCGCCCAATCTGCCTATTGTCTGTCATCTACAAAGTATTCACTCGAGTCATCCTGAATAGGATTAGCAGAACACTAGATGAAGGACAACCATGTGAACAAGCTGGATTCCGAAAAGGATTCAGTACCATCGACCATATCCACACAATAACCAAGCTCATTGAGGTATCTCGGGAGTTCAAGATGCCGCTCTGTCTAACATTCATTGATTTAAAGAAGGCCTTTGATTCTGTTGAGACGGAAGCGGTCATGGAAGCCCTAGCCAATCAGGGCGTACAAACTCAATACATCAGGATCCTTCGTGAGCTCTATTACGGATTCACTACCAAGATCTCACCATTCTACAAAGAAGTAATCATCCATATCAAGAGAGGGGTTCGGCAGGGTGATACCATTTCACCAAAACTCTTCAGTGCCACCCTCGAGAACATCATGCGACGACTGGAATGGGAAAACATGGGAGTGAAGATAGATGGTCGGCAACTACACCACCTCCGCTTTGCTGATGACATCGTTCTAATAACACCAAACATCAGCCAAGCAGCACAAATGCTTGCGGACTTTGACCGTGAGTGTGGAAAGGTTGGACTACAGCTGAATCTTACGAAGACAATGTTTATGAGAAACAGCCTTGTTCTTGACGCTCCATTCGCTCTCAACGGAACCACCATCTCCGAATGCAACAGTTATATATACTTAGGTCGAGAAATCAACATGATGAATGACCTGGCACCTGAGTTACGCAGGAGGAAGAGAGCGGCTTGGAATGCCTTCAAGAGCATTGAAGAAATAACTAAAAGGACAAAGAACCTCCAACTACGAGCACATCTCTTTGATTCCACTATTCTTCCTGCATTAACATATGCCTCAGAGACCTGGACCCTACGAAAACAGGATGAGAACACTATTCGGGTCTCTCAAAGAGGAATCGAAAGAACTATGCTTGGAATATTACGATTCACTCAAATGAGAGATAGAATCCGGAGTTCTGATCTTCGTCAACGCTCAAGAATCAGAGACGCTGTCTCATTTGCCAAGACATCAAAAATCAGATGGGCTGGACATGTAATGAGGTTTACAGACAACCGCTGGACTAGAGCCATTACTGATTGGATTCCACGAGACATCAAAAGATCACGTGGACGCCCACCTATAAGATGGTCAGACTTCTTCGTCAAGACCCTAAATGATCGGTTTGAGGCTCTACATGTTCCTAAAACGAACAGATACCATTGGGCTACGCTAGCACGCAACCAGGATGAATGGAGACGTTACTGGCACCCGCTCGAATAAATCGATGAATAACGGGGATTAAGTGATTAAGTGATTAAGTGATATATATATATATATATGTAATATGCACAAAAGTTTCAACTTTTAACAACAGGTTAATGATATATTATAGAAGGGCTTAATGACCCCTGGGTGAAATACAACAATCTTCACACTCTTTCCTTTAAGGAAACTTTGCAGCACTTTGAGCAGTTTTTCATAACAAAGACTACAAAATAAATTATTTTATTTCTTCTTGGGGTAGGGGTTGGGGTTCAGGAATTAAACACCTAAAATATGGTGGTGGGGAGGTGTAACGGTGGAGGGATTGGAATTTGAATATTAAATGTAATCAGATACTGTGAACTATTGTATAAAATGAAAAATATTTTTTAAAAAGAACGTGGCTATTGATGAGTTGTCAGCATACATTTCTTCCTTAGGTTTCTGGACTATGATGAGTTGAATGAAGTGCTGCTCCCTGAAATCAACTTTAGTCTTTGTCCTCCTGCAAAGTGATTGAGCATCCTAAGGAATGGCTGACTTGGTTTTCCTGAGAAAGGAAGAATTTATTACTATTTGAATTGGATTCTTGGTAAGAAAACTGCAACTTTAACCTTTTTCAAGCAGATTGCATCAAATAAATGTTCTATCTTTAATCTGACTCATTATATTACTATTGCGGTGTTATAATTATACTTTTATAGCATTATTGTTATTGTATTATATTATTAGCAATTTTATTGTGAGAACAACCTGAGTGCTCAAGAACAGAGACTGGATAAAGAAACGATGGTACATATACAAAGTGGAATACTACTCAGATGTTAGGAAAACTGAAGTCATGGAATTTGCTTATAGTTGGATGGACATGGGAAGTTTCATGCTGAGTTAAATGAGTCAGAATGAAAGGGACTGATGGAGAATAACTGCACTCATTTGTGACATATAGAAAATAGTGTGAGACTACTACCAAAGGCCAAGAAAACGGGGACCAAGAGGACTGGTCAGTGGTTGGAAGCTTGCCACAGGTGTATGGGGAGAAAAGAGCAGTTAGGAAAGAGAAGGTACCAGCATGAAAATTATAGTTAGAAATGATCACTCTGGAAAGAACTGAGTGCGGAATATAGGTAAAGGGATATACATGATAACCCTTCAGTATCTTTATTGCAAACCAGAATGCCCAAAAGGAGAGAGAGAGAGAGACAGACAGACAGACAGACAGCTATAAAGAAAGAGACAAAGACAGAGAGAAGAGAAGTACCTGCCACGGAGAAACTGGGGACATGGGTGTTAGAAAATGTACACTGGTGAGGAGACGAATGTTGGAAAAGTATATAACTGAAACCCAACCATGAACAAGCTTGTAACTGTGTATCCCACTGTGATTATTAAAAAATATTTCATGTTACTGTTGCAATGTTACTGTATTATGACATTGTTATTTTGTTGTATTCTTATGGTGGTACTGTTATTCTGTTAGTATTATATTGTTACATTATTGCTGTTTTGAATTTTATGGTGTTATAGTTGTACTATTGTGTCATTGTTTGATGGCTATTATTCATATTGTATTATAGTGTTATTACTTTATTATTGTGCTATTGTGTTGTTATTACTATGTTCCTGATTCTCACTCTGTCTGCCACTAGTTATTGAACGGAACTAGGAATGTGACCAGTGTACCTTTCCTGAATTGCTCCTTTTGAGGGGCCTGAATAGTTTGCAGTCTAAACTGACTGCATCGCAGCCCAGCAGGATCCTGCTGACAAACCCTGGGGTAATAGACAGTGAATTCTTAAGTACCAAACTCCATCCCTTAAACTAGAAAAGCTCCTGACTCATTTTGTCAGAGTAATGAATGAGTTGTTTTAGAAAGAGCATATTAAAAGTTAGTTGTGGGGGGAAGGAATGATAGTACAGCTGGAAGGTGTTTCCCTTGCACATGGCAGGCCAGGACCCTGTTCTCCAGAGGCCCATATGGTCTACAGAGACCCACCCACCATGAGTGATCTATGACTGCATCTACAAGAGTACGCCATGAACACCGCCATGGGTGGTACAACAATATTTTTAGAAAGTAATTTTGTATATGCAGTATCAGTATTGGCTAAAATATGATTGTTCTACCTCTGGTATAGACAGTTCATCTTTCCATGACATAAAAAAACACTTATGGGCTAAAACATGGGTGAGAGAGTTGGATCACATGCTTTGTATGAAATCCCATGGATTCAGTCCTACCACCACGTCCCTATCCCAGCACCAGATGGACTACCACCCCCATAAATCGTTTACGCTTGCGAGATTTTGTTAATGATTTATTGAGCAGCACTGCCACAACTAAAAAGCAATGTAAGTCATCTTATGTTATGCTTAAAATGTCAGTCAAAAGCAAAATGGAACCAAAATTCTGCCTAGTATTACAAAGGACTTAAACCTCCACAGTGTTAACAAGTGAAGGATTCTCTTGAGCCCATTTGAGAGAAGATCACTTGACAGAAATTTCTGGCCTTTTGCACACAGGTTCCCACAATCCATCAGAATTATCTGCCTTCTTGTTTGTTTCTACATATTGATAAGTGATAGATTCCTTATCTAATCGAAAACAGAGATAAAATCTTAGGTCAGAATATACATATATGTTAAACTACACAAATTCATATATTTGAATTATTCTTTCTGCTAATTCATTATATTAGCAGAGAGTATAATTCTGGTTATATTCATTAACCAGTGCCAGACAGCAATGGTGATGATGGTTTTTTTTTTTTTTTTTTTGCTGTTTGGGTCACACACAGCGATGCAAGGGGTTACTCCTGGCTCATGCACTCAGGAATTACTCCTGGCGGTGCTTGGAGGACCATATGGGATGCTGGGAATCAAACCTGGTTCAGCCACATGCAAGGCAAATGCCTACCCGCTTTGCTATTGCTCCAGACCCAGCAATGATTATTTTTAATTGCTGTCTTCTTGAAAAAGCAATATAAAAGCAGAAACATGTGTTAGGCATTTCTTAGCAATTGAATATTTAAATATTAAATAAATATTAAGTAAATATTAAGAGAAAAGTCTAAGTCTAGGAAATGTCAACTGATTATTTCTGATACAAAAAACTTACTTATATAAGTCAAGTACTGGTAACGGACTTCCACCGCACTTCATACTAAAACTTTTTTTTTAATGAATCACTATGAGATACAGTTACAGATTTACAAACTATAGTGATTATGTTTCAGTCATACAATGATGGAGTATCCATCCCTCCACCAGTGCCCATTCTCCACAACCAATGTTTCCAGTATCCCTCCCATCATCCCAGCATTCCACCCCTCTGCCAGCATCTGGCAGGCGCATTCCCTTTTACTCTCTCTCTCTCTCTCTCTCTCTCTCCTCTTGGGTGTTAGGTTTTCAATACAGTTACTAAGTGGCCATCATGTTTATTTTCATCATGCATCTCCCATTTTGAGCGAGTCCTTCAAAAATCATTTACTTAGTGGTCCCTTCTCTATCCAAGCTGCCTTTACCCCTGCTCATGAGGCCTGCTTCCAGTGATCCCCCTGCCCTTATCTCTATTATCCTTAGGTGTTAATCTCCCATTATGTTACTTTCTATGTTAATTGTGGGCTGGAGATATAACAAAGCAGTAGGGCATTTGTTTGCCTTGCATGGGGCCAACCCCACCTACCCAGGTTCAATTCCTCCTCCACACTCTTGGAGAGCCGAGCAAGCTACCTAGAATATCTCGCCCACACAGCAAATCCTGGCAAGGTACCCGTGACGTATTCAACATGCCAAACACAGTAACAACAAGTCTCAAATGAAGACATTACTGGGCCCACTAGAGTAAATCGATCAACAATGGGAGGACAGTGGCAGTGATATGTTTATTGCAGCACTATTTACAATAGCCAGAATTTGGAAAAAACTCCAATGCCCATTAACAGATGACTGGTTAAAGAAACTTTGGCACATCTACACAACGAACAATTCTTCAGTTGTTAGAAAAGATGACATTTGCATATAAGTGGATCATACTAAAACTTTTGCTCTATGTGATTTATCGAATCACACTGCTTTGAACAACCAATGAAGTCACCTCTACTCCTAAAAACCCAGTTATTTGTCACCTGGAGTTCTCCTACCTTTGCCGTAATGGTCCTTTATTACGGCTTGCCTAAGCACACATTTCAGGGCAAAGAGACACCAGTTAATGAAACCCTATGGTAGTCCTACGAATGCAGTACGTATCTGTGGAATTTAACTATCTCTGTATTGACATGCTTCTTTATTTATGGCTTAACCAAGGACATGGTCTAGATGAACAAACTATCAGCTAGTGAAACCATGAGAAAGTGACACGAATTCAGTGCCTGTACCTGGACTCCACTGAAGTTTGTATCAAAACCCTTTGTCCTTATGCTATCTAAAGCACGCTGTGCTGAGCAACAGTTTACACCTAAGAAGAAAGCCACATGGGAGGAGATCTACCTCCAGTTGTTTTGTTTGTTTGTTTTCGTACTATACCAGACAATGCTCAAGACTTACTCCTGGTTCTAGACTCAAAATCACTCCTGGAAATTCTCAGGGAGCCATATGGGATACCTGAGATTGAACCTGGGTCAGATGCCTGCAAAGCAATTGCCCCCTACCCAGGGTAGTGTTGCCTTGGCTCCTGCCTCTAGTTCTGAGTAGGGCCAGAGTGGTCAGCTGGACTTTAATCTCCCCTGGAAGGGTGGTGCAGCAAGTAGAGATTTCTAGGTCAAAGCTTTAGAGCAGCTCAAGTTTCTTTGTGAAGAGCAGTTACAAACAGCATCATAAGTACCAACATTATTAAGTGAAAACCCCTCTGAAAATTCACCAGAAGCTCAACCTAGATAAAACCAATCGATATCTTGCAACTAAAGTATACCTTAAGACAAACCAAGCTAAATTAATACATATACTGCTTCATAGCTTAGAGAAACATTCTAAAAAAAAAAACAAGAAATCTTTCACTCGTGTTGCTTTGGGGCTGCTCCAGAAAATTCATAGGCTTCAAACTCCAGCCTCCCATCCACAAATCTCACTGAGGTATTGTGCAGTCCCTAAACACCAAGATGCCCCTCTTTCTAACCTTACATTGTTCCCCCAATTCTTTTTCCATTTCTTTTTGCTGGTATGGGGATCAAACAGAGCTTTGCACATGCAATTGCTGAGCTGAGACATAACCTGGTCTAAAGTATAATGAGTAAGTGGAAACCAGAGAGATAATTCAGGGGTTTACATCACACTTTTAGTGAGGTCTAATGCAATTCAGTCCCTAACTCTCTCTACATGCATGGGACCAAGCTTTAAAATTTTGAGTTTTATGTTTTTAGTCATTTTTAAAATTTTTTTTGGAGTATTTAGTATTTTTAAAAAATTTTTTGAAGTGTTTACTGAGATACTGTGACTTAGAAAGTTGATCATAATAGACTTCTTCAGATATACATAATCCTAACAAAATCCCACCCCTAGTGTACCCATTTCCCTCTATCCCCCTTCTACCTCCGTGGCAAAATATATTTCATATTAAGTGATCCAATAAAACTTAGGGTATTGACAAATACAACTATCAGAAAATAAATTCATAAAAATCAGTTTGTGATGAGGAATTGCATTATGTTTTTAACCTTTCTCAATCTAATAGAGGACACCCATATACACCAGTACTGAGGGTTATACTCAATGTCACATCCAGGGAAGTTTCTTCAGTGCTTTAAAGGAGCTCTTTAAGCTCTGCTTGCAAAACTGGTTTCAAGGCTATGAATTCCCTAAATTGCTGCTGTGCCTTTGGCCAGACCCCAACAACTTGGGGCATTTTACTAAGAAATTAAATGGCCAATAATTAGTCACATATGGGGACACACCCACAAACCACGTCCAGCTCAGCTGTATAAGCTCATTTATTGGCCTTATTTCAGAGACCAATAAATCTCAAAAGAGATCAAAAGATGCAGTTAGGGACTGTAGTGCAGAGGTAGGCGGGAACCTGTTACAGAGAGTTCCAGACTCACTTGGATCAGGACTGGGCCTCCTCCCCCCAGGTCCCCAATTTTCTGGTAGCTTGGCAGTCACACCCACAAACTGCCTGCAGTGCCATGTAATTTCATCAACGGCCAAGAATCAGACACCATAAACTAAAGCTCCTGGAAGAGAATAACACAGAATTTCCTAAACATTATGATTCTATCCATAACAAACAATACAAAATAAATTGTCTATTATTATTCGATATGCCAGACACAGTAACAACAAAGTCTCCAATGGAGACGTTACTGGGCCCGCTCGAGCAAATCGACGATCAACGGGAGGGCCTTTACCTTTACCTATCTTTTCAGCAGGTTTGAGTGGTGATGAAACTGGTGTCGAAAGTAATCAAAGTAGAGAGAGATATGGGGGAAATTGTGTGCCTCACAGGCATGGAAAGGGGTGGAAAGGCATGGAAAGGCATGGAATGGGGGTGGGGGGTGGGAATACTGGGGATTTTGGTTGTGGAAAATGTACACTGTTGAAAGGATGGATGTTTGATGATTGGACCGAAGCTCAAAAATGAAAGCTTTGTAACTGTATGTCACAGTGAATCAAAATAAAAGGGGGGGAAATAATGATAAAATAATAAAATAAAATTCTGGGGCTGGAGCGATAGCACAGCGGGTAGGGTGTTCGCCTTACATGCGGCCAACATGGCCGACCCGAGTTCGATTCCTCCGCCCCTCTCGGAGAGCCCGGCAAGCTACCGAGAGTATTCGATATGCCAGACACAGTAACAATAAAGTCTCCAATGGAGACGTTACTGGGCCCACTCGAGCAAATCGACGATCAACGGGAGGGCCTTTACCTTTACCTTTAACATTCAGTATGGAATACAAAAAAAGGAATGTATTGTTCATGAACAATTAAATCAGCTTAACAAATGGCTGAATAAACAGCAGTATTCCTACATTATATAAAAAATTGAATTGCCGAGACTTTATTTTTTGACACGATCATAAAGGGGATTACGTTTTGAAATTTTTTCTCATCTAAATTGTTCCTTATCGCATTAGAACAGATTCCTGTGTGTTGATTTTGCAGCCTGCTGCAACTTATCTTTATTAAGTTTTATTATGGAACTGTTTTAGTAGAATATGTGTACAATAGTAACAGTAAGTAGTGATAGTTTAATGATCTAATTCCTTTGATTTCTTTGTCTTGCCCACTTGCTGTAGAAAGGCCTTCCAGTGCTCTGTTGAACAGTTGTGGTCAATATGACAGGCCTCCTTTTCTTATGCATAACCATAGTGAAAGGTTAGCAGTTTTTTCCATTAAAAATAATTCTAACTATGTGTGTGTTGTAAACAGTCCTTATAATATTGAGATAAGTTCCATCAATTCGCATTTTGTTCAGGGTTTTCATCACAAATGGGCATTCCATCTTCTCTAACACTATTTCTCCATCTGTGGAGATGATCACTTGCTTTGTGTCTTTCCTTTTGTTTCTGCTTGTTTGCTCTAGGCTAACACTCATCTGTGCTCCGGACTTGCTCCTGATCTATGCTCAAGGATCATTCCGGGCAGAGCTCAAAGCCTTATATAGTACGAAGAACCTGGGTCAGCCTCATGCAAGACGAGTGCCTTTTCCAGCTGTAATTTCTTTCTACCTTTGTCTTTTATTGATGTAAACCGCCTTTATGACTGTGCATATATTGAACCATACTTTCATCCCTGGGGTAAATCCTTGGTTGTTGTGGGTGATGCTTTTAATGCAGTGTTGGATCATATTCACAGCTATTTTATTGAGGATCTTTACTTCTGTTTCATCAGGAATATTGTCTTTTGTTTGCTATTTCAGAATGTTTCTGTCCGTTTTTGTTATCAAGGTAAAGTTGATCTCATAGAAACTCTTTGAGGTATTTTTGCTTTTACTAATTCCTCAATGAGCTTGAAAGGAATTGTTAGTGGCCGGAGTGATAGTACAGTGGATCGGAAACTTGGCTTGCCCATGGCTGACCTAGATTCAATCCCTGGAGCCCTAAAAGGTCTACCAAGTACCTCCTGGAGTGATCCCTGAGCACAGTTGGGTAAGACTAGAAGCCAAATAAGGAGGAAAAGGTTGAGGAGGAGAGGAGGAAGAAGAAGAAGTGAAGGAGGAGGAGGACGAGGATGAGGAGGAAGCGGAGGAGGAGGAGGAGAAAGAGAAGGAAGGAGCAGAAGGAGAGGGAATAGGAAGAATAGGAGGAGAAAGTTTTCCTTAAAGATTTTGAAAATTTTTCTAGTGGACCAATCTGGTCCATGACTTTTATTGTTGGCAGATATTTAATAAATGTCTTAACTTCCTTTATAGCATACAGGTCTATCAAAGTTTCTACTTTTTCCTAATCTAGTCTCTAAAAGTTCTAGGACTAGTAATCAATTCATTGCCTCTAGGTTCTCCAATTTAGTGGGAAACTCATTCAAGTAATTGTCCTTATTTTGGTTATTCTGAGACGTATATATTAATTTTTCCCATTTGATTTCTTATATGGGTTATAAAGAATTTTCTCTTATTTCTTTTGAGTGTGCCTAAAGGTGTATATAGCTTATCAATTTTTTCCAAAAAAAAGCTTTTGGCTTATTGTTCTTGTGCTTTTAAAATAATTTCCATATAACTGATTTCTGCTATTTCCCTTCTATTTATGTTAGCCCCTATTTTTTTTCTCTTCAAGTCTTTCTTTTCATTCTGTGTTTTGGGCCACAGCTGGTAATACTCAAGGCTTACTCTTGCCTCTGTGCTCAGGGATAATCCCGATATTGCTCAGTGGACCATGTTGGGTTCTGAGGCTTGAACCAGGGTCAGTCATGTGCAAGGCAAGCACTAACTGGCCAGACTATTAGTCTAGCCCCTCTTCTAGTTTCTTGAGGTGTTTGAGGTTAGGTTTTTATTTGCATCTCTTCTTTACTGATGATTATCTGAACTGCAATGAACTTGTCTCTTTGTATAGCTTTTGCTCTGTCCCATGAGTTCTGATAGCTTTCATCTTCATTGTCTTTGTATCAAGGAATATTTTTCATTCCCTATTTCCTTTTTGACACTGTGCTTTTTCACTTGTATGTTGTTCAGCTTCCAAGGTGTTTGAGCTTTTCAATGTTTTCTCTTCCGTGTTTATGTCCAACTTTAGACCACTTTGATCAGAAAGGATTCTTGATATGATTTTTATTTTCTCCATTTTATGGAGACTATTTAGTGATGCAACATGTGGTCTGTTCTTGAGGGTGAATCATGAGCACCAGAGAAGAATGTCCTCGACATTTGGGAGATGGTAAACCAGTATATGTTCTGTAAATCCGTCTCTTATATTTTCTCCTTTTAGGATGCTGTCTCCTTAGTGATTCTCTGTTCATCTATGTAGTGGTGAGGATATGGTACTAAAATATCATACTGTTGTGTTGCTCTCAGTAGTTTCCTTCAAATATGCAAGTGGCTTCAAATGCTTTTTCATTTATTGCATATATTTTAATGATTGTAAAGTATTTGTTCATTATATAGTGTTCATCTCTATCTTTTAACACTTTTTTCAGATAGAAATTAATTTTATTATGATTCAAATAAGACTCAGCATGCTTTTTCTTATCCTGTTTGCTTGTATAATTGCTTTCCAACCTTTAACTCTGAATAAGTATGGGTATGTTCCTACCCTTCATTTCTCCTGGATTACAAATGCCTCCTATGGTTGGGGGACTGGCACTGCCAGGGTTTGATGCTGCTCAAAAATTCTGGCTCTTCCTCACCTCATCTGGGGAAGCCAAGAAGGAGGGGAGGCTGGGCCACTGGAGCTGCCTGTCATCTTGCCCATCTATGGCTGGCAGCAGATTCTAGAGAATCTGAGCCTGTGTTTTCTAGTGGGCCAGGCTAGCTTTCTAGTTAAACATGTTATGATCATTTTCTCTCTAGAAAATGGCTGAGAAGCTGCTGTCACATTGTCTGCAATGACTTGGACATTTACAGTCCATCCTTTACAGAAAAGGTTTCTCAAACTCTGTTCTTGAAGATTGAAGTAGCATATTTCAGAAGATGAATATCTTGCATATATGTCAGATTTATATTGGTTTTAATCTATCAAAGGTCAGTGCTATGGTTGAATGATACCCTGTGTCTATAAATATGAGTGTAAGATATTCTTTAGCACAAATCATTGGTCACATTTGGAAAAAACAAAGATTTATTACAAGTCCTATAAATTACCTAGTGCAGTTGAATCCAATTGAGATGAGAGGAGAGGTCCAGAAAAGAAAAGGAGGTCAGTAGGGTGCTGGGGAGAGAGAGAGTGAGACAGAGGGGAGAATGCAAAATGAAGGAAGGCAGGGTGTGAAATCTGTTCATGGCCCCAGTGAACAATTATCATAGTTACCAGGTTTTGTGCAACAAAGGAACGAAAAGAATGGGTGGCAGCCTGGCTCCTTCAGTCTCTGTCACTAATGATCTAGCTTATGTAATTCTGTGACTGGTAAGTCCTCAGGCAACAAAACTAAAGTTATAAAAATATTCACACTATGATTTGGGATCTTTACATAAGTATTTGGTTGAATGCAATTTGTTTCAATGTTTTTCTACCACTGTTACCCTAAAATGAATGCCCTTCTCCAATAAAAATTCTATTTTCTTATAGTCATCAATCTCTGAAAGTCTTAAATCTCAGAATCAAATGTAATGTCTGGAGCTTAATCTCAATAACCTCTGAATGACATCGGGGTTAAATGTCTGGTGTAAATTGGAATAAAATTCTTAGTACTAAACCTATGAAATCTTTTCTCAGAATCAACTCTAATGTCTGAACTTGTTATATATAACTTTAAATTTAGTAGGGGAAATATTTCCTGTGTATGCTATGACAAAATTTCTGACAATGAATCTATGAAATTAATCAACTTGCAGAATACAACAGAACAATCGTCACAATTACATATATATGTATATATATATACATATTTTTTGCTTTTTGGGTCACACTTGGTGATGCTCAGGGGTTACTCCTGGCTCTGCACTCAGGAATCACTCCTGGTGGTGCTCGGGGGATCATGTGGGATGCTGGGAATCGAACCCGGGTTGGCCGCTTGAAAGGCAAATGCCCTACCCACTGTGCTATTGCTCAGCCTCACATATTTATATTCCAAAATGGGAGATAAAACAGAAACAACAGCCTAAATGACTCTCAGCAAACCCGTAACTTGGTAAGGCAAATTTCATGACATCAAAGACTGAAGCACAGCCCTCTGCTCTTTGTTTCAACATCCAGGGCCCTGCGCGGTGACTGTGCAGTTTCAGTTTTGGGGAGAGGGGACCTTCACAAGTGGTTCTCCACAGCTTCTCTTTCTCCTACAGCCACGGGATGCATTTTGTCTCTGGCACCTGTATTGGGAGGGACAGGCCTCTTAGTCTCTGAATTCCTTCAGGCTTATCTTGCCTTTTATGATGGCTACACCATATTCGCCACCATACACTGCTCTGGTTTAGAAGATCCAAGAAGTCTCTCTTCTTCCTTGGATTCTCTTTACTTCAAATGGACAGTGTCATTGTAGGTATAATTTCATCTCTAATTGGACTGATTAAGTCCAGGTATTAGACTTATTGTTCATTTAAGAAATGATCACTTAATCACTTAACTTCCCGTTAGTCATCGATTTGCTTGAGTGGGCGCCAGTAACGTCTACGTTTCGCTCAAATGAGAGAAAGAATCCAGAGTTCTGACATCCGTCGACGATCAAGAATCAGGGACGCTGTCTCATTTGCCAAGGTGTCGAAAATCAGATGGGCTGGTCACGTAATGAGATTTAAAGACGACCGCTGGACTAGAGCTGTTACCGACTGGATTCCACGGGATGTCAAAAGACCGCGTGGCAGCCCACCTACCAGATGGTCAGACTTCTTCGTCAAGATCATGAACGATCGGTTTGAGGCTCTTCATGTTCCCGGAGCGAACAAGAAATGATAATATACCTAAAATGTTCTCTTCATAAAAAAAGCTTTCTCATGTTTTTGCTTATAGATAACTTAAGATGTTCTAGATTTCTGATTTATAGTTGCCTACTGCTTTGAAATTCTTTCTTAAAGATCATGTTTTTTGCAAAGCATATTTGCATTTTACTATGCTCAGTAAGAAGTATCCAGATCAATATTCATTACCTTTCCTAGAGTTTTCTGCTATTAAATGTGTCAGATCTCAAATGAGATATCTGCTCCTGGCTTATAGAATGGGTGTAATCAAAAAGACAGATCATGAGCTCTGGCAAGGTCATGAAGAAGGAGCCCCAGGGTGCATGGCAGTTTTAGAAATACATTTTATAATGCTCATGTAAGAAGAATCAAAATATGAAACACTGCAATTCATTTGAAAATTTTGCCCAGTTGTCCAGTAGCAACAACTGACACATTTTGAACAACTGAAACATAATTAGCATCATCTGTGGCAGATGGCCCCAGAAAACTGCACGTAGAGTTTAACCTCAGACTGCCAAGGCAGAAATGGATGCTCCAGGCTCACAGGACATTCTGGAGCTCAGCTAAACAGGGAGGCACTCGTCATGCCAGCCACACATGGGCACTGCTGACAAGGCCCCATTTCTCCTCTGTCCACCTTCTCTTCCTCTCCCTATGCTAATCTCTATGTCCTTGTGCCTATCTTCAACTGTGTTTTTCTGCAATATTTTTATTTTGTAACTTACAAAAGAATGTTAAAATGGGGTCAGAGCTGTAGTGCAGTGAGTAGAACATTTGCATGAACTTGACTGACCCAGGTTCGATCTCCAGCATCCCATATGGTTCACGAAACACTGCCAGGAGTAATTTCTGAGTGCAAATCTGGGTGTAACCTCTGAGGATCACATGTGTGGCCAAAAGCCAAAATAAGATGTCTGCCCCCCAAAAGAAAACAAAAAAGAGAACAATCAGAAGTTCTAAAACATACTTTTCCCAAACAATTCAAGATAAAATTTGACTTACCCACTTTTGATCAAGTAATTATGGTTTTCAAATTTTAAAAATATGTGATATAAAAAAGCACAGTTTGAAACTAATACCCAAAGACACTAGAAACAAGGGCCAGGAGGACTGGTCCATGGTTGGAGACTTACCACAAGTGGTAGGATTAGGGCAAGAGGACAGAGAAAGGACCACTGTGAAAATGAGGTTTATAAATGATCATTCATGACAAGAACTGAGTGATGACCTTCACTGTATCACTGTTCGTCCCGTTGCTCATTGATTTGCTCAAGCAGGCAGTAGTAACGCCCCTGCCGCATTCAGGGTCAGGGGAATGAGGCCCATTAGTGTTACTGTTTTTGGCATATCGAATATGCTATGGGGATCTTGCCAGGCTCTGCTGTGAAAGATTCTGCTGATGAACTTAGTAATGAATAAATAATTAAACTATAAATTCCCCAATTTTTGTACACAATATTTTGCTGTTTCATAGTAAATAATGTCCCATCAGCCAATCTACAAAATATATCCAGCTACTTGTAAGTTTCCCAACAGTTCATCACATTACCACACAAAATCCATCTCATCATCTACCCCTATATTGCATCAAAAATACATCACAAATATATATAGTTTATAAGTATATAAAATTTATAGAAAATTCAAAAATGCCATCAATTTGCTCGAGCGGGCCCAGTAACGTCTCCATTGGAGACTTTGTTGTTACTGTGTCTGACATATCGAATACGTCACGGGGAGCTTGCCAGGTTCTGCCATGCGGGCAAGATACTCTCGGTAGCTTGCCGGGCTCTCCGAGAGGGGCGGTAGAATCGAACTCGGATTGGCCATGTTGGCTGCGTGCAAGGCAAACGCCCTACCGCTGTGCTATCGCTCCAGCCAAAAATGCCATAACTAGATAGCTTTATAATTTCAATCAGTTTCGGATGCTGCTGTAGATTCATTAGGAAATATTAACAAATCTAAAATGTGTCAAAGTGAAAGACTGAAAAAGCAAATAAATCAAAGGAGCCCAAGAAAAATTTTATATCTAAGCAAAAATGTCCACATGGAAAATAAAACGCAGGTTCATAAAAATGAAACAGCAAGCCCAGAGAAGTGTGTGGGACACCACCCTTACAATATCACATTCAGCATTTTAAAACTTGAATTATTGACGACGCTCTCCATAACCAGGCCGCCAGACCCTGCACCAGGCTATTTCAGTCAGGGCACCCCTGAGGGGGGCGGGGGGCGAGTGAGACCCCTCTCGCCCCAAGGGACCCAGTTCTGACAGCCAAAAACTTCCACAACTCAGCTGCCAGCACGCTCATGGCCGCTCTCCACACACTTGGGCAGAGCCTCACCCATGAGTGAATCCCTGAAAATTCCAGGTATGCAGGACTAGGTGATTGAGAACACTGGACTTAATGGGATGGGTACAGGGATCATCTGCCTGTGCCACTCTGTCTCTGGTGACTCAGCAGTCGCACCCATAAGTCACCTCTGGCTGGCTCCAGATAATCTTGTCATCGGTCACCATCCACATTGCATATCCTTCTCTCCCAGAAGAGAGCATAATATGACACTCACCATAATTATGGTGCCGGACTCCATACCAGGCTGTTCATAACAAACAATACAAAATATATTATTTCGGCTCTGCTTTGGGGCAGAGCTTGGGGTTCAGGATAGAAACATCTGAAATATGGTGGTGTGAGGTTTAATGGTGGTAGGATTTGTGTTCGAATATTAAATGTAATCAAATATTGTGAACTACTTTGTACAATTTAAAAATTTCAAAAAAATACAAAATAAACCTAGAATTATTCCTCTTCCCAAGATTTGGGGTTTTTTTGTTTCTTTTTTTGTGTGTTTGGGGAAGGGGTTGTACCACAAACAAGAGTGCTCTTCTCAGGAGCACTCCTGATTAGTGCTCACAGGTTGCTCCTGGTGGTGTTCAGGTAATCATGCAGGACGGAAGTTGCACTCAGACTTCTTCCATGAGAGCAGGGATATCAAACCTTTATCCTGGATATAAAACCTTTATCTCATATGTTAAATCCATTCTCATTTATTAATAATCAGTGGACATTTGTGCTATTTCCATTTCTTGATTATTGGAAATAATGCTTAGGTGAAGCTGATTGTATAAAGAGCTCATCATTGATCTCATTAATTTGTGGTATATAAGTTGAATTTCTAACAGCCACAATTTAAAATAAGCTTACCTTACTGGGGCTAGTAGAGTGGTGGATCCAGAATTGATCCCCAGCACCCCATTAATCTTACAAGCCCTGCCAGGATTGATCCCTGAGTTCATAGCAGAACTAAAACCCTGAGCATAGAAAACCTAGGTGCAAAGCGAAAATCAAACTAGCAAACAAAGAAACTTGAAAACAACCTTTAATGTGACACCTGTTTCTGAATGACGTAAAATTCAAATGTAGTTCTGTTTTTCTTATGAACATTTGGACAGCCAGACTTTGTGGACTGTCTGAAGTGTCACTGCTACTGAGAAACAAAGTGTTGGACTATTTTTAATCTTTCAAATTTAATTGTGCAAAAAAAAGTAGGATACAGTTTTTAAACAGAGACATTGTCACTGTCCTTCCATTGTTCATGGATTTGCTCAAGTGGGCCCAGTAACGTCTCCATTGTGAGACTTGTTACTGTGTTTGGCATATCGAATACGTCACGGGTATCTTACCAGGCTTTGCCGTGCAGGGGAGATACTCTCAGTAGCTTGCCGGGCTCTCCGAGAGGGACGGAGGAATTGAACCCAGGTCGGTCGGGTCAGCCTCGTGGAAGGCAAACTCTCTACTGCTGTGCTATCACTCTTTTATTTCAGTTGGTTAACATCAGTTTAATGACTTTCCTGGAGTACTGTTTTCATCTATGAAGTTGTCAGATTACTTTGTCTTCTCATTATTCCTAATGCTTTGTGGGTGCTGAGGGTGTAACTTCACATTCAACTGACCTGCACAGTGCCCCTGTATGCTGTACACTGAATCAAGCTCTATACTCTTATTCCTCTATTGCTTTCTGTCCACTGCCCTGCCATGTGAGCGTTTGGCAGGTGAGAATGGGAGTGAAGGCAGGTTGCAAATTCTTCTGGTGGGGATTGTTAGTGGAGGCTGAGTTCACAGGTGGAGGTTTCACTTCTGGTGTGGGTGGGGAAGAACCCTGTGGTTGCTTGATTTGAAGTGAGGGTGTGGCTGGCCAAACAGAAGAGGTTGAAGGTAGGGGACCTGCCAGCCCCCAGGTGGAGGGGAATCAGCATCTGGATCTGAAATGCCTCAGAACTAAGAGTTGGGAGGTAGAGCTCAACATAGATTGGGTGAACAGACATTAAGGGTATGAATATGAGTCAAAGAACAAACAAGGGAGTAGATGGTCTTTAGAGATGACAGGGGTCTGTATGGGCTGTACTGACTCTCAGAAATAGGGTCATCTTTAAGTCACCAGAATGTAATAGTAAAAGCAATGCTTGATAGAAGTTTAAGATCGAGTGAATGCCTGTGCTACTACATACTGGCAGCACTGCAAACCAATCATACTTAACCATTGTCAGGGCAGGGGACATGGCTCAGTGTGGAGGGCACTTGCCTTGCACACATCTGACAAGGGTTTGATACCAACACTCCATAATGGTACCCTGAACACAACCAGGAGTGATCCCTATGTGCAAAGTCAGGAGTAACCTGAGAGCACCACCATGTGTGCCTACCCCACCTCGAACAATTCTTACCCATTGTAATCTTGGAGTTTGTGTTGCATGTCAAAATCTTCGCGTGTGTTGGACTGATTTGTCAAAAAGCATGTTTTCACTTTAGCCACAATTGGTAAATGTTTTCTTATCATACTTGGTTTTTGTTAGAGTTGTTGAAGACCTGCTCTCCAGAGGTGAATTAAATGAACATAAATGCTTGGCAATTATTCCATCAGCCTAATGCAATTGGTGTCTCCAATGTGTTTGCTTCTTGTGTTTTGCCAGTGGGGTCAGCACCTACCTTATAAAAGACAAGAATGGTTGATCTAGACCTGATTGTACTTCAGGATTATGCATTCCAGAAAGAGAATTGGTGGGGGGGGGGAGGGTTAGGGAAAGGAATTCACAAATGAGCCTAGAACCATTTCCAGGTCCTGGAAGACTGACCAGGGCATGAGTCCGTCATGATTCTTTAATGTGAAATACATAGACACAATCTCGGGCAGAAGTGCCCAACATTCTGTGCATATTGAACTTGCCAACTTCCACCATCCAAAGAGTTATTCGTTGAATGTGCCTACATGAGTTCTGGAAAACATGAACTTTGATACTTGGCACCCATATTGCCCTCAAGTCCCACCAAAAGTGATCCCTGAGCATAGAACTAGGAATAATCCCTGAGAACTGCAGAGTGGACCCCCCAAAAACAAAGCAAAAAGCAAGTTCCATAGATTTCTGTGTGTTGTTTTTTTAGCCTACCACCATGTTGTAAAAGTTTATTGCTTATGAATCTTTTTATATAGAATTTTTGTGGGTTTTCTAAGCATAGTATCATGTCATCTGCAAATAGTGATTGACTTTTCAATCTGAAGTCCTTCATTTCTATTTCTTGGCTAATTGTTTTAATAAGGATTTATAATGCTATACTAATAGTCATGAGTGTGGCAACATTGTCTGTCTGTTTTTCACCACTATGATCTTTTTGTCACCTTTGGGGCCATACCTGTTTGTTCTCAGGGCTTATTCTTGGCTCTGCATGCAGGAATCACACCTGGCAGGCTTAAGGACCTTGTAGGGTATCTGTATCCAACCTTGCAAGGTAAGCACCACACCTACTATACTACATCTCAGTGTATGACTCTCACTCTATTGTTAAAAAACAAACTTTTATCACTATCTTATTTAGAGTTTTTATTACCAATGGGTCTTTGTCCTTTTAAATCTTTTCTCTATTGCATCTTTTTTTTTATTTTCAAATGTCTCTATCTGCTTTGGATATCAGAGTACAGTTTTTCTCATAGAAACTAGGAGAATTCTTATTTCTTTGACTTTCAGGAAAAGCCTGAGAAAAACATTGGAAGTAGATCTTCTATAAAGACTTGGAAGAACTTGTTATCAACTCAACTTGACTTGGGATATTTTTCTTTGGTGATGTAGAAAATTTTGATTACCTTTTCAGTTTCACTGCTGTAATTGGTCAAGTACTCATTTTTAAAAAAATAATTTTACAATGCAATCTGTTTTATCCAATGGAAAAATATATAATTTGGTTTCTAAAATGTAAAATATAAAAATTAATGTAACTTTACATTGACTATTCAAGAAACTGGAAACAATTTTGAATTTTAAAAGTATGTTATTATTGGATTTAACAGTGGTATCAACCATATTTGCTGATTTTGAACATTTTTGGTGAGAATGGTGTTTTTAATTGTTAGCAAATATTTTATATGTACAATTCATGAAAAATAAACAAATATTTGATTCTATTTGAACTAACTTATTAAGTGAAGTAAAGTAAAAAAGTAAAGTAAAGGCCCTCCCGTTGATCGTCGATTTGCTCGAGCGGGCCCAGTAACGTCTCCATTGGAGACTTTGTTGTTACTGTGTCTGGCATATCGAATACTCTCGGTAGCTTGCCGGGCTCTCCGAGAGGGGCGGAGGAATCGAACTCGGGTCAGCCATAGTTGGCTGCGTGCAAGGCGAACGCCCTACCCGCTGTGCTATCGAAGTAATGATTAAATATTCCTTCACACTTGGCAACTGTTGAGCTAGCAGTGTAGAGGGCTTGTTGTCATAAGAGAGGGAAAAGTTATAACTGAACATTCCTTCTGTAATATACGAAGCACAGACTCCTCTCTTTCCTATCCTTTAATTGACAAGAGGAAGGAACCAAGGATAAGCTGTTCAATCTGATCTTCATAGCTAGAGATAATCTCTCCAGGATAAGAAAAATATAATTTTAAGCTTCAAATCTTTCAAACAGTAATGCCTGATTCTGTAGAACTGGCGGTTATTTTTATATGGATATGGAACTTGTCCCTTTTTATGTAACTGGGGAGGGGTGTCTTCTTGTATTCTTGCTAAAAGGATTGTCCTTTGTGTTCATCACCTGTCTGCATAAATAGACACCTAAACTTCAGGAACGAGGAAACAGCACTCAGCTTGCTCTGATGCTGCCTCCAGGGTTTCAAAGCCTCAGGTTTCTTATAATAGTCCTTTAAGTAGTTCAAAGAAAGACTTAAATTTAGTGGTAGCATTGTAGCACTGTCCTCCCGTTGTTCATCGATTTCCTTGATTGGGCCCGGTAACATTGTGAGACTTGTAGGTGTGTTTGAATATGTCCCAGGTAGTTTGCCAGGCTTTGCCGAGTGGGCGAGAAACTAAGTAGCTTGCCAGGCTCTCTCTGAGACGGGCAGAGGAATTGAACACGGGTTGGCCGCATGCAAGGCAAACGCTCTACCCGCTGTGCTATCTCTCCAGCCCAAATCTAGTAGTAGAAACCAGAAATCCTGTCTAACTGAAAGTGCTGAGAAGATAGATCTCTTTTAACTTTTATTCTAAAGAATGGAAGGTAGAGATCTTCATCAGAAATCTTCATACCAGGAATATGTCTTTATGGGATCAGACCATGAGTGAATTTATTGATTACCACGTCACCCCCTGTCTGTAACTATTCTTATAAAATATATGTGCCAGGTTTCATTTTCCTTGAGAAGCTCCTTGAGACCATACAAACCACATGTTTTGGTGGGGTGGGAAATGCATAGATGCATCTTTTCAAGTTTGTCTTTATTCCATCAACACTTATCAGTTGAATATTGATTATCATGCAGTGAACATCCAAAATTATTAGAGGAATCATTTGATAATAATTTTCAAAATCTCTACCTATTTTGATTCCTTTATTTTTCAAACTTGCAAAACCGTGGAAGACCATGAAAGCAGTCGCCCACCACTATGAATTATGCAGTCAATTATCCCTGGTTTGAGAAAATCGCAGGGGTTAGAATAGCTGGAGTATAATGGGTAAGTCTTGCCCCAGGAAACCACCTTCGTGATCATAGTATGTCCCCTGCCAAGTAACTATTCTACGAAATATTTTCTTAAAGTACTTCAGAGTAGTGGCTCATTTCAATCAACAATACAGATATTCGTATATGACTAGGACAAATGTCGCACTGAGTGACAGAGAATGAACAGGGCCCCGTTAGCTGGCAGGTTAAGTGACTCCTAGACCACATATCTCTCAGTTTGACATATAGTCCTTGAGAAATACTAAGGAATACTTTCAGTTCTTAAGGATTTCTGTTCTTAATACTTTCAGTTCTTATGGATATCTAGCTTTTTCTAAATTGGATTAAGATTTTTCCTCAGTTGAGAGAGACTGGGAAAATACGATTTTACTTCCTTTTAAAGAGATTGAAAATCAGGAGGACTTATAGGAAGAGATCATGTATTTTTCCTTAGAATTTGTATGAATTTTCAAAAGTGGGGAGGCCCATATCAACCTTGAACTTAGGGAGCTTAAGGAGAAGGACAAAGAATTAAAGAAATAAAGAAGAATGATGATGAGAAAGGTAAGTACTGGGGGAAGTTGGGTCGGGGCATTCATTACACCAGTGACATGGGGGAGTGGTATAGCCATAATACTGAAAACATGAGATGTGAGCTAAAACCACTGAACTTTGTAGTGTGCCAGTCAAGGTGGCAGGCAGGAATGAGGGGGCAGATGGACTATGAGAACACTGGTGGTGGAATGGGGGTTGAAATAGTTCATGACTAAAACTCAACTACCAATAGCTCTGTAAATCACGGTTCTTTAACAAAAGTCAAGTATTTAATTATAAATGATACACTTACTATTTCATATTAGTTATTATTGGTATTTGTTAATAATAAATCATAAAATCTATACTATGTTTTCAGTGAGAGAAATGTATGAATCAGGTCTCAAACTTTGTATTGGCCTGAAAGTAAGACACATTCATTCTTCACACTAACAAGAGTCTGGAATAAGCCCCCGGAGATATTAGAGTTCCCCAAACTGCCATTACATTTCAGTTTAGTGAGACAAACAAAAGAGTCTCGAAACTGAGCACTCACTGCAGAGATGCCTCCTGACTTTGCAACAGGCTGCTTTCATGGGGCTACTCCAGACGGGAGCAGGTACTGAACCTCCACCTGCCCCCTAGGAATCCCAGCAGCTGCCATCTTCCAGAAACTAATGAAAAGGTAAGGTAAAGGCCCTCCCGTTGATCGTCGATTTGCTCGAGCGGGCCCAGTAACGTCTCCATTGGAGACTTTGTTGTTACTGTGTCTGGCATATCGAATACTCTCGGTAGCTTGCCGGGCTCTCCGAGAGGGGCGGAGGAATCGAACTCAGGTCGGCCGTGTTGGCCGCTTGTAAGGCGAACGCCCTACCCGCTGTGCTATCGCTCCAGCCCAATGCCTAGTCTTATGGGATAGTGAAGGAGCTGGTCCCTCTCACCTCCTCGCCCCGATGGGACCCTGAGATGATGCCTGCAAGCTTCATGTGACTACTATTAAAGCTCCTTAATAGCCATGATCCAGAGACACACAAAAGAATCTTGGAACAGAGCAGCTCACTGCAGTGATCTCTTCCGACCCTAATTATTAAAATACTAATCTTTCCCCCCTCTTTTTATTGATTCACTGTGAGGTACAGCAGCAAAGCTTTCGTGTTTGAGCTTCAATCATGTAATCATGAAGCACTCATCCCTTCACCAGTGCATGTTTTCCACCACCAAAGTCCCCAGTATTCCACCCAACTGCATTCCACAACTCCCCGTGCTTATGTGGCAGACAATTTGCACAATACTCTCTACTTTGGTTATCTTCAATGTTTCGAGACCAGTCCCACCACCACTCATACCTGCTGAAAAGGCAATGCCAGACAATTTGTTTTGTATTGCTTGTTATGGATAAAATATAATGTTGCGTGACTGCAAGAGCAGTCGCACGCTCTAGGAATTCTAAAATTTTAATAGTTAGGGTCTGGGGAGATTGCTGCAGCAAGTTGCTCGGGTCGGAGATTTGTGTTTATGTCTCTTGATCATGGCCATGTGGGAGCTTAAGTAGACAGTGGCCGGATGTGGCATTATCTCAGAGTCCCATTGGGGCAGACTCCTCCCATGTCAAGTGAGGCCTGGTGTTTGCTGCCAACGCCAACCCGTATCTGGAACTTTTGCTGAGTTCTAGAAGATGGCGGCCACCGTGATTCCTAGGGGGCAGGTGGAGTTCCAGCACCTACCCATCTCTGGAGGGACCCAGTGAAAGTGGACTATTGCAAAGTCCAGAGCCATCTCTGCAGCAAGTTGCTCAGATTGGAGATTTGTGTCTGTGTCCCTAATTATTAAAATTTTAGAATTACAGGAGTGTGCAGTGGCTCTCGACATCATATGGTATTCATAGCAAGTAATACAAAATAAATTATCTAGAATTGCCTTTAAAGAAGGTTTTAGTGGTGTCAGGAAAATTCCAAATAATTATGGTGGGACTGGTGTCAAAATATTGAATGTAATCAAAGTACAAAGAGTATTGTGGAAATTGTCTGCCACACAGGTGGGGGAATGATTGAAATGGACAGTGTGGGATGCTGGGGATTTGGGTGGTGGAATATGTGCACTGGTGAAGGGCTGGGTATTTGAACACTGTATGACTGAAACTCAAACATGAGAGCTTCATAACTGTATCTTATGGAGATTCAATTAAAAAATTAGTTTAGCCAGGGGCATAGACAAGAGAGTATTAACAGTGGTATCACTTCCCAAACTGCTTTAGACAACACTGAAATAAACTAAAACACAAGAGGATTCATAGATATTTACACAAGAAGAAATAGGTACTCATTCAGCTGCTCAGATCAACAACTCTTTAATTCCGTACTCTACCCCTAGTTTTGCATCACTAAAAGACAAATTTTAACTGAAACAAAACATTGTTAAGGTTGCAATAAGAAGGGGTGTGTGATAATACCCCTCAAGTATTCCAGTATGTGTATATACTTAATTCACTCATATTCACAAACTGCTCTGTCAATAGAACTGTGTGCAAATGTCCACAGTAGGAATTTCTGACATTATCAGACAAAGGTACACAGTTTACAAAGGCAGAAATAAATGTGCGATGGCAGGGATATAGTAAATTAGACTAAATCTCATTCACTGTTTATTGGAATATCATCTAATTTGGCCTCTCTAGAACGAAGTATGGAGATGTTTCAAATAAAGGAAGAATAGAACTTCCATGCTAGCCTGTGATTCCACTTCTTGGTATCTAACAACAACAACAACAACAACAAAACAACCAAAAAATTATTCAGACTTATGCATCCGAATGTGCAACACAGATGGATGAAGAAATCCTGGTGTGTACCTAGTGAAATACTATAGAAATATAAGAAATGATAAACTCATTCCATCTGCAGCAACACGGATGAAATTTGAGTGTGTCATGTTAGAACAACATAATTCAGAGCTTGGACAAATAAATGATGATCTCACTCCTCTGGGAAATACTTGATCACTTGATCACTTGATACCCCGTTATTCATCGATTTACTCGAGTGGCTGCGAAACGTCTCCATTCATCCCTGTTGCGTGCTAGCGTAGCCCAATGGCATCTGTTTTTTTTAGGAACATGCAGAGTCTCAAACCAACTATTCTGGGTCTTGATGAAGAAGTCTGACCATCTTGTAGGTAGGTGTCCACGCGATCTTTTTTTTTTTTTTTTCTTTTTTATTAGTGAAACAACATGAGGTACAGTTGTAGATTTACAAATTTTGTGCTTGGATCTCGGTCATACCACGATCAAATACCCATCCCTCCACCAGTGCCCATTTTCCACCACCAGGATAATATCCCTCCCCCCCACCCTCCCATCCCCCCATCCCCCCCTGCCACTGTGGCAGGGCATTCCCTCCTGTTCTCTCTCTCCTCCTGGGCGCTGTGATCAGCCAAAGAGGCATAATAAACCCCCACGAATAGCTAAAGCAATTCTTGGGAAAAAGAAAATGGGAGGAATCAACCTCCCGAACTTCAAACTTTACTACAAAGCGGTAATAATCAAAACAGCATGGTACTGGAACAAAGGCAGAACTGCAGACCAATGGAACAGAGTTGAATACACTGACATCACCCCCCAATCATATGATCATCTAATCTTTGATAAAGGTGCAAGAAATGTGAAGTGGAGTAAGGAAAGCCTCTTTAACAAATTGTGCTGGCATCACTGGACGGCTACATGCAAAAAAATGGGCTCAGAATTCTGCCTAACACCATGTACAAAGGTAAGATCAAAATGGATTAAAGACCTCAACATCAGACCAGAAACCATAAGATACATTGAAGACAAAGTTGGCAAAACCCTCCATGACATTGAGGCTAATGGTATGTTCAAAGATGACACGCCACTGGCTGAGCAAGTGAAAACAGAGATAGATAAATGGGACTATCTTAAACTAAGAAGCTTCTGTACCTCCAAAGAAACAGTGACCAAAATACAAAGACAGCCTACAGAATGGGAAAGAATATTCACGCGATCTTTTGACGTCCCATGGAATCCAGTCAGTAATGGCTCTAGTCCAGCAGTTGTCTGTAAACCTCATTACGTGTCCAGCCCATCTGATTTTTGATGCCTTCGCAAATGAGCCAGCGTCCCTGATTTTTGAGCGTTGATGGAGATCGGAAGTCCGATCTCTTTAAAAAAAATGGATGTCTGGGAAATACAGACACAGAAAACAAGTGAACAGATAGTATTGACAACAACAGACCATTGGTCTTGTACTTCAATCGAAAGATAAACAAACTGGGGGTAGGAATGAGTGAATGTGACATGGGGACACCGTGGGAGGGTACACAAGTGGCGTTGGGGTGCAATACTTTTGTATATAGCCATAAGCTCTCATAGTATTGTACTAACCCGAAATATAGTGATAAAATTTAAAGTCATTAAGGAAAGATCACTTGTGTTTTTCTCCTTTAAAAAATATGTTGTGAACCCTCTGGAAAGAAAGATGGCAGCCGTTTGGGAGCCTTGTTGTAAGCCAGGTATGAGCCGGTGGTTATGGGGCGACTAAAACCTCATGGGAAGGGGGGCGTTCCCAGCTTGTCCTTCACGCCCTACCGAGGTCACCAGTTGCCCCCCACCAGGGGCTCTCCAGCACGGCCATGGCTCCACAAGCACAAGGACTTAATGCAGAGCCCAGCAGCTTGCAGCAGAAAAGTGAATGGACTATGCGTTAATCCACTCCACCATGTCTGCCCGGAGGGGAAAGGGTGTTGGTTCCTTCCGCCTTCTCTTCTCTGGAAAGAAAGATGACAGCCGCTTGGGAGCCTTGTGGAAAGCCAGGTATGAGCTGGTGGTGATGGGCTGGCCAAAACCTCATGGGAAGGGGGGGGCGTTCCCAGCTCGTCCTTTACGCCCTACCGAGGTCACCAGTTGCCCCCCACCAGCGGCTCTCCAGAATGGCCATGGCTCCAGAGCACAGAAAACTATCTCTTAATTAATGACTCTCAGTAGGAATACTTCCAGGGTTAATAAGTAAAATAGCAGAAATCCAAAACCGCGCGGCCGCGACATCATTTAATTCTTGAACCCAGCTGTAGAAAGCAAATCATTTCACAATGCTTTTTCAGCATGTCTAATTTAGGGGTGTAAACTCTAAATAATAATGGTACACCTTTTATCGAAACAATGAATCTAGTCAAAGTAGGTAGAGTGTTAATTAGAATTCATCTGCCTCACAGGCATTGGGAGGGGTGGGGGGTGGGGGTTTATTGGGGTTCTTCTTGGTGAAAAATAATTATTGGTAAAGGGAAATGTGTTTGATATTTGCAAGACCAAGACCTAAACCTGAAAGCTTTGTAACTTTTCCCACAGTGATTCAATAAATAAATAAATTATTAAAAAATACGTTGTGAAGCTGGAGATTTAATATAGCAGTTAAGGCACTTGAACATGCCTAAACTGCATCTGATCACTTGTTTTCCTAAGCACCCCCAGGAATATTCCTGAGTGCAAAAACAGAAACAGAGTAATCACAGTAATCAGAAATAACCTTGGAGCATCTCAGAGTGTGAGCCCCAAACAAATGAATATATATATATATGAGGGTATATATATATATATATATATATATATATATATATATATATATATATATGAGGGTTGAAGTGATAGTACAGTGGTAGAATGTTTGCCTTGCGTGCAGCCAGCCTGGCTGAGCAGGGCTCATTTGTTATATGTGTGTGTGTATGTGTGTGCGTCATAATAATGTTAATGATTGTTAATGCTGTTAATAAATACTATTAAGTAAGTTAGGAAGAAGCAACTTCAAATGTAAAACAAGGGTACTGGAGATGAGTATGCAGTTAAGTGAATTAAAACTTGTGTTTAGAAGATGACTGAACATTCTTTTTTCTTTTTTTTTTTTAATTTTTTTCCCTTTATTTTATTTTTTTTTACAATTGTAGATTTACAATTTTTTGTGCTTTGGTTTCAATTATACAATGATCAGATACCCATCCCTCCACCAGTGCCCATTTTCCACCACCATGGATAATATCCCTCCCACCCCCATCCCCCCATCCCCCCTGTCTTGTGGCAGGGCAATCCCCTGTGTTCTCTCTCTCCTTTTGGGTGTTGTGGTCTGCAAAAGAGGCATTGAGTGGCAAACATGTTCAGTCCATAGTCTACTTTCGACATGCATCTCCCCTCCTGGGAGGATCCTCCAAACATCCTTTATTTGGTGCTCCCTTCTCTATCTGAACTGCCCTTTCCTCTAGTATACCCGGCTGGCCTCTAAGTTATGGAGTAATCCTCCTGGTGCTGATCTCAGCTATTCTTGGGTATTAATCTCATACTTTGTTACTTTATATCCCCCAGATGAAAGCAATCTTTCTATGTCTATCCCTCTCTTTCTGACTCATTTCGCTTAGCATGATACTTTCCATGTTGTACCACTTGTATGTAAATTTCATGACTTCATCTTTTCTAACAGCTACATAGTACTCCATTGTGTAGATGTACCAAAGTTTCTTTAACCAGTCATCTGTTCGTGGGCATTCAGGTTTCTTCCAGTTTCTAGCTATTGTAAAGAGTGCTGCAATGAACAAACAAGTGCAGATGTCACTTCGACTATACATTTTTGCCTCTCTGGGATATATTCCCAGGAGTGGTATTGCTGGGTCAAATGGGAGCTCAATTTCTAATTTTTTGAGAATCGTCCATACTGTTGTCCAGAAGGGCTGAACCAGTGGACATTCCCACCAACAGTGAAGGAGTGTCCCTTTCTCGCCACATCCACGCCAGCATCGGTTGCTTTTGTTCTTTTGGATGTGGGCCGATGACTGAACATTCTGAGACTGACATAATCTCTTAGAAACCATCTAAAATTCAAAGTTTGGCGAGTCTACTGATTTGCTTGCTGTAATTCAGTCTACTGGGCTGGAACAATAGCAGCCAGCCTGGCTGAGCCGGGTTTGATTCTTCTGCCCCTCTCGGAGAGCCCAGCAAGCTACCAAGAGTTTCTCACCCGCACAGCAAAGCCTGGCAAGCTACCCGTGACGTATTCAATATGCCAAACACAATAGCAACAAGTCTCAAGATGGAGATGTTACTGGGCCCGCTCGATGCAAATCAATGAACAATGGGAAGACAGTGATACAGTGAATTCAATCTACTAATAAAGTGAGAACTTTAATGTTTTATGTCTCAGGCATAAATTGAATTAGAGGTTATCCATAAGGAATCCCCTAATGCCAATAAAAGGATCCTTAAGATTTACTTTTTAAAATTGCCCTTAAAAATAAAATTGTTGGCTCACTCATCCAGGTACCTGCCCGGAAGCTGGGTCCCTTCCCAGGACTGCATGTCTAACTAGACCCCCAGAGAACTGCCAGTTTTCATCCTTGGTTTGTGGGGGACGAGAATTGAGGCACACCACGTGCAACCAAAGCTGAACCATTCCAGACACTCTCTGCTCACTCATCCAGGTACCCACCTGGTGGCAGAGCCACTTCCTGGGGTGCGTGTCTAATTAGACACCCCCCACCCCCCGAGAACCAACAGTTTTCATCCTTGGTCTGCGGGGGATGGGAATTGAGGCACACTGCGTGCTCCCACAGCTTAATTGTTTCGGGCACCCTCTGCTCACTCATCCAGTTACCCACCCGGTGGCAGGGTCCCTTCCTGGAGGGAAGCAGCTAACGCAGCTGTGAGTTATTCTCCTCCTACGTATCACATAGGAACCACAAGTTACCCTCTTAGATGGAACTTTCACTAGGTTAGCTTAGCCACCAGAAACACATTAGCCAATAATTCATTAAGCCCATCTCAATGTAGTCTACATCATAAGCAGAATAGTAACAGTGAGTGTGAAGGTCTAAACCATAAAGGTCACTATGGTAAAGCAACAGAGAAGCCCAGCAAGCTTACTGATTGAGGAGGTTAGCCCAGAAGACCCCAATAGTAATGAAGTCCTAGACAACCTCTCTGACAAGGAATTTAGAAGGGAGGTACTGAGGATGTTTAGGGAGCTAAAAGAAACAATGGAAAGCAATGGCAATAAAAGACAAGAGGATTTGAAGGGAGAAATGAGGAAAATGCAAACAAAATTACAAACAAAATGTCAGACCTGAAAAACCTGGTAGGCGAATTGAAAAACTCAGTGGAAGGCCTCAGCAGCAGAGTAACACCTGTTGAGGACAGAACCAGTGAGCTCGAAAATGAAGTCCAGAGACTCTCCAGAAAAGAGCAGAAAATGGAAAAGATACTCACAATCCGGGAACAGATCTGGGAACACATGGCAAGAGAAGATCGTCATGAAGCCAAGAGGAGTGAAATAAAAATTATTAGAGTCCCAGAGGGACAGGAAGAAAACACTGATGAAGAAGAAGCTGTCAAAGACATCATTGCTATGACATTTCCAGAGCTGAAGAAAACGTGTGACCACATTCAGGAGGCCCGAAGGTTACCAGCTACAAGAAATATGAATAAAACTACCCCAAGACACATCCTGATCAAAATGACCAAAACCTTAAATAGAGACAAAATTCTAAAAGCAACAAGATCAAAGAAAGGAATTGCCTATAAAGGAGCATCCTTAAGATTCACAGCCGATTTGTCTGATGAAACCCTCATGGCCTGAAAACAGTGGTGGGATATAGTGAAAAAAAAACTCAATGAAATAAATGCCTCGCCAAAAATACTTTACCCAGCGATACTCTCATTCATAACAGAAGGAACAACACACAGTTTCACAGACAAACAACAGCTCAGGAACTTCATAGACTGAAAACCATGGTTACAAGAACAACTAAATGGACTACTTTAAGACAAGACAGGCCCCTCAATGACAGCAAATTTCAACAGAAAAATGGGACAAAACCACATAACAACAATCTCTCTCAACGTCAATGGGTTACATGCACCAATTAAAAGACACAGAGTGGCAGGATGGATTCGAAAATTGAATCCAGCATTCTGATACCTGCAAGACATGCATCTCAATAGTCAGAGCAAACACAGGCTCAAAGTCAAAGGCTGGAAAACAATCCTACAGGCAACAACTCCTATACAAAAGCTGGGTTAGCCATCTTAGTATGAGACCACATTGATTTCAGACTGAAGAAGGTCACAGGAGATAGTGAAGGCCATTTCTTATAGATCAAGGGATCTGTACAACAGGAAGAACTTACAATACTAAATGTAAATGCACCTAATGAGAGGCCAGCAAAGTACTTAAAACAACTACTCATAGACTTGGAGAAAGACATCGATAGCAACACAATACTAGTGGGAGATGTCAATGCTGCTTTATCACCCCTTGAAAGATCAACCAAACTCAAGCTTAGCAAGGACATACTTCATCTGAGGAAAAAATGGAAGAAAGGACTTGGTAGATATATACAGGACACTTCATGCTGAAAAAGCTGAATACACATTCTTCTCAAGTGTGCATAGAACATTCTCCAAGATAGACCACATGCTGAGCCACAAAGCATACTTCAATAAAATTAAGAAGATAGAGATTGTATCAACAATCTTCTCAGATCACAATGCACTGAAATTATAAGTAAATCACATACACAAACAGAAAACTAAATCAAACACCTGTAAATTAAACAGTGCACTATTGGACAACGAGTGGCTTAGAAAGGAAATTAAAGAGGAAATCAAACGATTCCTGGAATGAACAAAATTGAGGACACAAGTTACCAAAACTTATGAGACACAGCAAAAACTGTGTTAAGAGGAAATTTATAGCTCTACAAGCATTGCTCAGGAAGGAGGAGTGAGCCCACATAAGTAAACTAACCTCACAGCTTAAGAGCTTGGAGAAAGACCAACAAAAGGAGCCCAACCCAAACAGGAGGAAGGAAATAATCAAACTCAGAGCAGAGATTAACGAGATGGAAACCCAAAAAACAATCCAAAAGATCAATGAAACCAAGAGCTGGTTCTTCGAGGAAATAAACAAGATCGATAAGTCTCTAGCAAAACTCACATAGAAAAGGAGAGAGAAAACCCTAATAAACCGAATGAGAAATGTAAAGGGGGTCATTACAACAGAAACTACAAAAATTCAAAGGATCCTTAGGGAGTACTTTGAAAGCTTGATGCCACAGAACATGAAAACCTGGAGGAAATGGATAAATTCCTAGATTCCTATAGCCTCCCAAAGCAGAACCAAGAAGTCCTCGAATACCTGAACAGTCTTTTCACCATCAAGGAAATTGAAACGGTAATTAAAAGTCTCCCCAAGCACAAAAGTCTTGGCCCAGTTGGATTCACTAGTGCATTCTTCCAAATCTTTAAAGAGGACTTACTCCCAATCCTCTTTAAGCTTTTCCATGAAATTGAAGTATCAAAAACGCTTCCAAACAGTTTCTATGAAGCAAATGCCACCCTATTACCAAAAGCAGACAGAGATACAACAAAGAAAGAGAATTACAGGCCGATATCCCTGATGAACACAGAAGCAAAGTTCCTCAACAAACTATTAACAACTAGAATCCAACGACTCATCAAAAAGATCATACACTATGAGCAAGTAGGAATCATCCCAGGGATGCAAGGATGGTTTAACATTTGGAAATCGATCAACATAATCCATCATATCAACAAAAGAGAAAATAAAAAAGATATGATTATATCAATGGAAACAGAGAAAGCATTTGACAAGATCCACCACCCGTTTATGATAAAAACTCTCTGCAAAATAGGCATTATAGGAGCTTTCCTCAGTATAGTCAAAGCCATCTACCACAAGCCCACGGCAAGTATCATTCTCATTGGGGAAAAACTAAAAACCTTCCCTCTAAGATTATGCACAAGACAGGGTTGCCCACTTTTGCCACTCCTATTCAATATAGTATTGGAAGTCCTGGCCACTGCATTTAGGCAAGAGAAAGGTATGAAAGGAATACAGATAAGAAAGGAAGAGAAAACTGCAGATCAATGGAACAGAGTTGAATATTCTGTCACAGACCTCCAAATATATGATGAAAACTCTCTACAAAATAGGCATTGTAGGAGTTTTCCTGAATATAGTCAAAGTCATCTACCACAAGCCCACGGCAACTATCATTCTCAATGGTTTAAACTAAAAGCCTTTCCTCTACTATTGGGCACAACACATGGTTTCCCACTTTCGCCACTCCTATTCAATATAGTACTGGAAGTCCTGGCCATTGAAGTTAGGCAAGAGACAGGTATCCAGGGAATACAGATAGGAAAGGAAGAGAGACCTGCAGACCAATGGAACAGAGTTGAATATTATGTCACAGACCTCCAAATATATGACCACTTCATCTTTGACAAAGGAGCAAGAAATGTAAAGTAGAACAAAGAAAGCCTCTTCAACAAGTGGTGCTGGGAAAACTCAATAGCTACCTGCAAAAAAAATGAGTTCTGATCTCTGTCTAATGCCAGGCACAAAAATCAAATCAAAGTAGAATAAAGACTCAACATCAGACATGAATTCATGAAGTACATAGAGGAAAATGTAGGCAGAACTGTCCCCGACATTGAAGCATCACTTAATCACTTAACTTCCCGTTAGTCGTCGATTTGCTCGAGCGGGCGCCAGTAACGTCTCCATTTGTCCCTGTCGCGTGCTAGTGTAGCCCAATGGCATCTCTTCGCTCCGGGAACATGGAGGGCCTCAAACCGATCGTTCATGATCTTGACAAAGAAGTCTGACCATCTGGTAGGTGGGCGGCCACGCGGTCTCTTGACATCCCGTGGAATCCAATCAGTAACAGCTCTAGTCCAACGGTCGTCTTTAAATCTCATTACGTGACCAGCCCATCTGATTTTCGACACCTTGGCAAATGAGACAGCGTCCCTGATCCTTGATCGTCGACGGATGTCAGAACTCCGGATTCCTTCTCTCATTTGAGTGAAACGTGATATTCCAAGCATAGCTCTTTCTATTCTTCTTTGGGAGACCTGAATGGCGTTCTCATCTTGTTTGCGTAGGGCCCAGGTCTCTGAGGCATATGTTAATGCAGGAAGAACAGTGGAATCAAAGAGATGTGCCCGGAGCCGGAGGTTCTTCGTCCTCTTAGCTATTTCTTCGACGTTCTTGAAGGCGTTCCAAGCCGCTCTCTTCCTCCTGCGCAGCTCGGGTGCCAGGTCATTTGTCATGTTGACCTCTCGACCTAGGTACACATAGCTGTTGCATTCGGAGATGGTCGTTCCATTGAGAGCGAATGGGGCGTCAGGAACAAGGCTGTTTCTCATAAACATTGAAGCATAAAACATCTTTTAAGGATGAAACAGCACGGGTGCAAGTAGAAGCAAACATAAACAAATGGGACCACAGCAAACTAAGAAGCTCCTGCACTTCAAAGGAAACAGTGACCAAACTACAGAAACAGGCCACAGAATGTGAAAGAATATTTACCCAATACCCATCTGATAAGGGATTAATATCCAGGATATACAATACACTAGTAGAATTGTACAAGAAAAAAAACCTCCAACCCCATCAAAAATTGAGAAGAAATGAACAGAATTTTAATCAAAAAAGAAATACAAATGGCTAAAAGGCACATGAAAAAATGCTCCACATCGCTAGCTATCAGGGAGATGCAAATCAAAAGAACAATGAGATACCATCTCACACCACAGAGACTGGCACACATTCAAAAGAACAACAGAAACTAGTGCTGGCGTGGATGTGGGAAAAAAGGGACACTCTTTCACTGTTGGTGGGAATGCCCTCTAGTTCAGCCTTTCTGAAAACAATATGGACAGTCCATCAAAAACTAGAAATTGAGCATCCATTTGACCCCACAATAGCACTTCTGGGAATATGTCCTGAGGATGCAAAAAAGCACAGTAGAAATGACATCTGTACCTCTATGTTCATTGCAGCACTGTTCACAATAGCCAAAATCTGGAAACAACCCAAGTGCCCTAGAACAGCTGACTGGTTAAAGAAACTTTGGTACATCTACACAATTGAATATTATGCAGCTGTCAGGAGAGATGAAGTCATGAACTTTGCTTATAAATGGATAGACATGGAGAGTATCATGCTAAAGATAGAAAGAGAGGGACAGACATAGAAGGACTGCACTGATTTGTAGAGTATAAAACAGCATAACAAGAGGCTGACACCTAAGGAGAGTAGATACAAAAGGACAGATAGATTGCTCCATAGCTGGAAGCCTGCCTCATGAACAAAGGGGATAAGGAAGCTGGAATAAGAAGGGATCACTAAGAAAAAGATGGCTGGAGGAATTGGTCGGGATGGAAGATGTGTGCAAAAAGTAGATAAAGGAAAAAACATGATAACGTCTCACGGTCTGTATTGCAAACCATAATGCCCAAAAGTAGAGAGAGATTATGGGGAATCATGTCTGCCATGGAGGCAGGGGGAGGGTGGGAAAGGTGGATATAACGGGGATATTGGTGGTGGGGAATGTGCACTCGTGGAGAGATGGGTGTTTGATCACTGTGTGATTGTAACCCAAACATGAAAGCTTGTAACTGTCTCACGGTGATTCAATAAAATTAAAAAAAATATATATCAACAACAACAGCAAAAAAGATAGTCTTGGGTATTATAGTATATTAATACATGGTGAATATAATATTTGTTAAATTACATGAGGACAAAAATATCTGAGATATCATAGTAACAGCTTCAAGGAAAAGAACAAAAGTCTTTTTAAAGAACTCTGGTGATATTGGAGATTTCTGTGCCATCTGCCATGCCGTTCTGGGTTCCCTAGACCCACGATGCACTGCCCAAAGTCCTCTGGGTCTCAAAACCTCAAAACCTAGTGGACACCTTAGCATTCAGTGACAACTGCACCCATTGATACCCCCAACTCAAGGGTTCTTGAGTTTTATATAGCTCCTCAAGTATATCTATTCTAACACTTCTGTACAAACAGATACAGATTGAACTGCATGACCAGTAAAGTAACATCTTAAGTGCACATATATAGTTAGACTAATACATTATAAAGTCTAGTCACTGTCACTGTCCTCCTGTTGCTCATCGGTTTACTTGAGCGGGCCCAGTAACATTGTGAGACTTGTAGTTATTGTGTATGGCATATCGAATATGTCATGGGTAGCTTACCAGGCTTTGCCGTTAGGATGAGATACTCTCGGTAGCATGCCGGGCTCTCCAAGAGGGGCAGAGGAATCAAAGTTGGAGGAATCGAACTCAGGTTGGCCGGGTTGGCCACGTGCAAGGCAAATGCTCAACCCACTGTGCTATCGCTCCAGTCCTAAAGGGTAGCACTTACTGAAAAATAATAAAGTCACACCTTAGACCATAGATACCTAGCATTTTAAGCTCAAATGTTAGTACCCACAAATCTTTAGGAATAATGGTAAAATAAAATATTCCACCTGCTCTGTCTTACAGGGACAGAAGTCCTTGCAAAACCTGAAGTTCAAATAAGCACTCAAACCTCATTGACTAGGAATGCAAGTCTATGTTTCAAACAATGGACCTTGAACTAAAACAATAACTGGAAAAAAAATTCAACAAACTTAATGAGGAACTGGGATAAAGGAGCTAAAAAAAATACAAAGGAAGTCACAGCAATAGAATTCAACATTCAAAGGACCTTACACGGTCATGGTCCTCCTGTTGTTCATCGATTTGCTCAAGCAGGCCCAGTAACATCTCCATCATGAGACTTGTTGTTACTGTGTTTGGCATATCAAATACATCAGGGGTAGCTTGCCAGGCTCTGCCGTGTGGGCGAGATACTCTCCGTAGCTTGCCGGGCTCTCCGAGAGGGGCGGAAGATTCGAACTCGAGTGGGACATGTTGGCTGCATGCAAGGCAAACGCCCTACAACTGTGCTATCACTCCAGCTCAAACCTTATCAGTGATATTACTATAGCACTGCAGCACTGTCCTCCCATTCATTGATTGGCCTGAGCGGGCACCAGTAATGTCTCGCAACAAATTGTTATGCATGTTACTGTTTTTGGCATATCGAATACACCATGGGGAGCTTGCCAAGCTTTGCCGTATTGGAGAGATACTCTTGGTAGCTTGCTGGGATCTCTGATAGCGGTGAAGTAATTGGACCCAGGTTGGCCACGTGCAAGGCAAATGCCCTACTCGTTGTGCTCTCGCTCTAGTACATCAGGGATATTTAAACAAAAAACAGAATAAACACTGTCCTCCCACTCTTCATCAATTTGCTTGAGCAGGCCCAGTAATGTATCCATTTTGGGACTTGTTGTTACTGTGTTTGGCATATTGAATACGTCATGGGTAGCTTGCCAGGCTTTGCCGTGGGGCGAGATATTGTTGGTAGCTTGCCGTGTTCTCCGAGATGGGTGGAGGAATCGAACCCGGCTCAGCCAGGCTGGTGCACGTAAGGCAAACGCACTACTGCTGTACTATCGCTCCAGCCCATCACTAGTAAATATTAGCCATCACTAGTAAACAAATGTAAAAAGAAAAGTAAACAAAAGGAAGAGAATGTAAGGTTCTTGATAAATAATAATAAGAGAAATAATCTTTGAATCATAGGAATGCCAGAAAGAGAAGAAAAAATAAAGGGAAGGAATAACTTGTCAGAAAGTAATAACCGAGAACTTTCCTGATATCTTGAGAGAGGCTTCTGCATAGATTCAAGAGGCCCAAAGAGTAACAAACAAAATAGATGCAAACAAGAGAACACCGAGGCACATAGTAATCAAAACAGCAATATCAAAAGACAACAGCAGACTACTTAAATGAATAAGAAAGAAGAAAACCCTCACATATAATGGAAACATCATAAGGATCACGAGAAACCTTCCATAAAATATTCTTACAAGCCAGGAAACAGTGGAATCACATAATCAAAATACTGGTTGAAAAATATTTCCAGAAGAAATCCACTATCTTACAAAGCCATCATTTAGATTTGAGGGAAGGATAAGAACCGTTTCAGACAAACTAGAGCTGGCAGCATTTGTAACATCTAAATCAATCCTGCAAGAATTACTGAAAAGTTACAATTTAAAATAAAAGATTTTTCCAAAACAACTGGTTCATACACAAACACACATATACACAGACACATACAAACAGCAATAAGACCCTTTAAGTCAATAACACCTTGAATGCCAATGGACTAAACTCTCTTATAATAAGGCACAGAGTAGCTGGAAATAAGGAAAGAAAATCCATCATTTTATTGCCTACAGGAAATACACCTGAAGTCTCAGAATAAATACAGACTCAGAGTGAAAATATTGAAAGCAATCATACAAGCCAATGGAAGGCAAATAAAACCTGGGACAGCCATACTTATATCAGACTAAAGTCCATTCAATATAAAGAAAGTAATTAGGGACAGTATGAACACTACCAATTGGTTAAGGAACAATGGATCAAGAAGTGTTATCATCTGTGCACCAAAGTACATAATCTTTCTGCTCACAAGCCTAAAGAAAAACAGTGGTGGAAACACAATAGAAGAGGAAACACAATCAGCACATCACTTTTCCCACTAGACAGATTGACAAGACAGAACATCAGTAAAGAGACAAGAGCCCTAAATAAGGAGCTAAAAAACTGGTATTTTTACATATATACAGGGTTCTACATCCCCAAAACAAGAATACACACTCTTCTCTAATGCATATGAAACATTCTCCAGGGTAGATCATATATAGTTGTGTAGGGCACAACTCAAATAGATATACATTTACAAATAGAGAAATTGTACAAACTCTCAGACCACAATGCAATGGAAGTAAAAATTAATCACAGAAAGAAAATGAGGAAATCTTCCAGAACTTGAAAGCTAAAAAAAAAAAAACCACCATTAAACAATATATGAGGCAGAATGTCCTGACACCAAACCAGCCAGTCTTTACTGGGACACTTCAGAGGGGACAGATTGAGTTTCCTCCCGGAAGCCCAAAGCCTCCACAACCCATCCACAACCATGCACAAGACCATGTTCCACACACTCGCATGAGCCTCACCCATGAAGGACTCGACAGAGGAACCCAGGCATGTGGGTCCCATGACTGAGATCTCCAAGCCTACTCGGATTGGGACAGGGCCTCCTCTACCCAAATTCCAGATTTTCAGTAGCTTGGCAGTCACACCCACAAACTTCCCCTGGCACCATGTAATCTCATCAACGGCTACAACCCAGAGACTATAAAATAAAGTTCCCAGAAAAGATCAGTGCAGTATTTCCTGGAGTAATTGAAACAGTAATTGAGATCACCCTAGGAACAAAAGTCCCAGTTCAGATGGGTTCACTGTTAAGTTCTGGTAAGCTTTAATAACCTCAAACATTAATGGCCTTAGGCTCTTCCAAAATATTGAAGACAGAAATTCTTCCTAACTTCCACGAATCTAATATTACACTAATACCCAAAACAAAGAGACTTTCAGAAAAATGATTTTGACAAATATCTCTGATAAACATCAATGCAAAAATCCTTAACAAAATCTTAACCAAATGAATCCAACAATGTATTACAAAAATCATAACCCCGTTCAAGTGAGAATCACCCCAGGGATGCAGGATATGCAAAAATGCAACATATACAAATTGATTAACACAATTTACCACATTATTAGAACCACTGTCCTCCCTTTCTTCTCGATTTGGTCAAGAGGGCTTCAGTAACTTCTCCATTGTGAGACTTGTTGTTACTGTTTTTGGCATATTGAATATGCCATGGGGAGCTTGCCAGGCTCTGCCATGTGGCTGCAACACTCTCGGTAGCTTGGTCTTGACGAAGAAGCCTGACCGTCTCATAGGTGGGCAGCCATGTGTTCTTTTGATGTCCCATGGAATCCAGTCAGTAACAGCTCTAGTCCAGCAATGGTCTACAAATCACATTACTTGTCTGACCCATCTGAATTTTGATCCTTGGCAAACGAGACAAGCATCCCTGATTCTCAATCATCAACAGAGCGCAGAACTCCGGATTCCTTCTCTCACTTGAGTGAAAGGTGATATTCCAAGCATAGCTCTTTCGATTTCTCTTTGAGAGACCAGAATAGCATTCTTACCTTGTAAGCATAGGGCCCAGGTCTCTGAGGTGTATGTTAGTGCAAGAAGAACAGTGGAGTTGAAAAGAAGTGTCCAAAACTGGAGGTCCTTCGTCCTCTCAACGACTTATTCAATGCTCTTGAAGAGAGAACTCTCTTCGTCCTGAGCAGCTCAGGTACCAGGTCATTCGTCATGTTGAGATCTCGACCTAGGTACTTATAAATGCTGCATTCGGAGATGTCGTTCCATTGAGAGCAAATGGAACATCAGGAACTAGTCTGTTTTTTTGTTTTTGCTTTTATTGAGGGGGAATCACAAACACTTTTTTTGGGGAGTGATGCTCAGGGGTTACTTCTGGCTCTGTATTCAGGAATTACTGTTGGTGGTGCTTAGGGGACCATATGGGAAGCTGGGACTTGAACCATGTCGGCCACGTACAAGGCAAATGCCCTACCTGCTTTGCTATTGCTCAAGTCCCCGGAACTAGTCTGTTTATCATGAGAATTGTTTTCATGAGATTCAGATGTAGTCCAACATTTCCACACACACACAGTCGAAGTCGGGCAGTATTTGTGCCACTTGGATAATTTTTGGGAAAGAATGGGTTGCCGACTGTCTATCGTCACTCCCATTCTTTCCCATTCCAGTCATTGCATGACGTTGTCGAGGGTGGCACTGAAGACTTTTGGTGAAATGGTATCACCCCGCCAAACCCCTTTCTTTACGTTGATGATTGCTTCCTTGTAGAATGGTAAGATCTGGTGGTGAATTCATAATACAATTCATGGAGGATACTGATATACTGAGTTTGAACACCCTGTTTGGCTTTGATGACCACTTAAGTCTCAACAGGATCAAAGTCATTCTTTGAATCAATGAACATTAGAGGGAGCGGCATCTTGAACTCTCTCGAGACCTCAATGAGCTTGGTCATTGTATGAATTTGGTCAATCATGCTGAATACTTTTCAGAACCCAGCTTGCTCCCATGGCTATCCTTCGACTAGTGTTCTGCCAATCCTTGTCAGAATGACTCCAATGAATAACTTGTAGATGATGGATAACACACAGATTGGGCGATTGTTGCCGGTGTCGTGGATGTCTCCCTTCTTGTACAACAGGACGGTCCTGCTGGTTTTCCATTGGCACAGAACCTTGCATTCAGACAGGTAGTGTGTGAAGAGCCGAGCCAGTGTATTGACAAGTACCGATGGCAGATACTTCAGGTGTTCGAGTCTGACCTTGTCTGGATTGGGTGCTGTATGCTTCTTTACTGATGGATGAAATGGCATGTCGGATTTTGAAACATTGGGATCAATATATCCATCCTGCAGAATTTGGTATTTGGGCAGGTGGATTGGCTATCGAAGACATTCAAGTAGTATTCGTGGGTAACCTTTTCTGTTGCCCTTCAGGAAGATGTGATGGATCCATCAGGACATGGGAGGGCATTTATCTTGGTCTTATAGCTGGCAAAGGACCGGCGGGTGTTGGGAATACTTTTCTCAGCTTCTGCCACATCAGCCAAAACTGATGCTCTTCTCTTTGAGGTCTTCCTTTATTTCTTCTCTGCACGGCTTTGCAAGTTTGGATGCTAGCTTCTGATTACCTGAGGCTCGTTCCAAACTATGTTGGCAAATGAGTTTGAGCGTTTTTAAAGACAGGTGTCTTTCTGTGGCTCTCTCTCTCTCTTTTTCTCTCTCTCCCTCTCTCTCTTTCTCAGCATTTCTCACACAATCATGGAGGTGCTGAACCAGTCAATCGTATTGCTCATCAATATTGTCACTTTTGGCATATTCCCATATTGCTACAATAGTGCCAAAGATCTCCCAATTGTTGTTCACACTTTGAGTTATCCTCTTAAACATTGCAGTCCTTTCTCCCTGCTCTGTGAAATAGAATTTCTCATGAAGTAGTTGGTGGTCTTAGCCAATTTGGAAATTTGTGACCACAGCAACATAGGTCAGGCAAAACCGTTGATTGAACATGATGCGGTGAATTTCGTTATGGAACTGCCCACCAGGAGACTGATATGTCCAACGTTTAGATTCGGCCTTCTGGAACTACGAGTTACCGTGGATGCTCTTGGTCAACATCCTGAACAAAGACAGTCTCTCACCCTGTTTGTTCTATTCTAGGCTGTGGTTCCCGAAGTGGAGTTCTTTGGACGACCTTCTTGGTACTATCTTGGTGTTAAAATCAACAACAATCGCCTCATAGAAGGTGTGATCTTCTTTATAGAACTCCTCTAGCTCAATGTAGAACTTCTCAGTTTCTTCTTTGTCAGATTTGGATGTTGGTACAGAGACGACGAAGATAGAAACTGCTGGCAAGGAGTCACATCTATTCAAATGTAAGTGCCTGATTTGGGTTGTTGGGCATTGGAATGAATCAATGCTCATAGCCAAGTTTGTGTTGGCAAGGACACCGACACCACTGATGCCTCTAGTGTCGCATGTTCGGAGGAACAGTTCTTCTCCACTGCTGAAAATAGCATTCGGTTTTCGATGCCTTTTTGTCTCAGTCAATCCAATGACATCATACTTGATCTTCTGTGCTAGCACCATCAGGTCCTCAATAGATGCTTCCGATGTCAGTGTACATGTGTTAAAAGTGCAGACAGTCATTTTAGTCCTTCTTTGTTTTGGCAGCCTAGTTTGGCACTGAGATTTTAGCAGCCTCTCCTTGCTCTTCCTTCTCAACATTGCCGTACTGGGGGCTTTTCCAGGGTCAGGGGAATGAGGCCCATTTTTGTTACTGTTTTTGGTATATTGAATACACGATGGGTATCTTGCCAAGCTCTGCCATGTGGGTGGCATGTAGGGACGTGGCCCCCTTTCTACTTTAAGTATAACTCACTTAAAATAGTATCCCTAAACCTCAAGTATTGAGGAGTCAACTTAACAAAAGATGTGCAAGATATATACCATAATAACTAAATTCATTTAAGAAAGATATAGAGGGGCAGGAGTCATAGTACAGCGGGTAGGGCATTTGCCTTGCATGCAGCCAACCTGGTTTGATTCCTAGCATCCCATATGGTTCCCTGAGCACTGCTAGGAGTAATTCCTGAGTGCACGAGCCAGGAGTAACCCCTGTGCATCGCCAGTTGTGACCCCAAAAAATTGCAAGAAAAGGAAAGATATAGAGGAAGATCTCATGAAGTAAAAATATATCCCATGCCCATAGATTAGAAGAATCAATATTATTCAATATTATTAAAAAGACTTACCTAAACTGTTACATAGATTCTATGCACTCCCCATCCAAATTCAGGTGCTATTCTTCCAGTATCTATAAAAGTCAATAATAAAGTTTATGTGGAATCAGAAAATACTGTGAATAGACAGAACCATATTGAAAAATAAGAGCTTGAGAGTTTAACATTACCTAATTTGTAACTGTGTTATAAAGCTACAGTGACCAAACAGCATGTTACTGGCTTAAAAACAGACCCTCTGATCAATGAGTCATAATAATACATCCTATTTAAAATACAACATATTTATGGGCCGTTGATTTCCATAAAAGAAGCTGAGATTGTGAAATGGAGTAAATATAGCATCTTCAACAAATTCTGCATGAATACTTGACAATTGCATGTCAGATACAAAAGCTAGATTCATATCTTATACCTCACAGAGAAGTCAATTCAAAGTGAATCACAGACCTTGAGATTTGACCAATAACTAAAAAGTACATTGAGAAAAATATACTAAGAACATTATATAAAATATACAAAGATTTAGATTTCATAGATGCCTTCCAATATCTGTAACCACATGAAAAGGCATCAAAATAAAAAACAAACAAATGGGAGTACATAAAATTAAAGAGCTTCTGCATGGCAAAAGATATCCACAGGCTAAAAGTAAATGACAGCTAATTGAGTGAGAAAAATATTTGCATTAAACACATCAGATGAAGATTTGATACCTAGGATATATAAAGTACTCACAAAGATCAACAAAAATAAATGAGAAAACCTTTCCACAAATGGGGAGTGGAAATGAATAGACACTTCTCAGAGGAAGATAGGCAGATGGCCAGTAGGAACGTGAAACAATACTCAGTATCACTTATCTCACACCAGTAAGAATGGCGCATATCAAAAAATTTAGAAACCCTTTTTCTTGGTTAAAAAGAGGAACTCTCATCCACTGCTTGTGGGAATGTTGTCAGTTACAACCCTTGTGGAAATCAGTATAGAGAGTTCTCTGTCAACTTAACATTGAACTGCCATATGACCCAGCAATTCCATGTTGGGACATCTCTCCTCCAGACGTAAAAACACTCAGTCAAAAGGTCACATGCATAGCATTATTCACTGCCGCACTCCATACAACAGCTAAGATATGAAATCAACCTTTGTGTCCAAGGACAGATGAATGGATCAGGATGTGATATATTTACAAAATGGAATACCATGCAGCTTCAAGGAACGAGGAAATCATTCAACTTGCTGGGATGTGGTTGAAACTGGAAGGCAATTGAAGTAAATCAAAAGAGGAAAGACACAGTGTGCCCTCACTTATTTGTGGAATATAGAATACTGGATGAAGGCATGCATAGTAGTAAAAGGGATATGCTTAGATCATCCTTGACCCCAGTGATTAAACAGGATACATACATAGGAGGAAAGAATTCAAGGAGGGAGAAGAAAGCTGAAAGTGCCAGGGGAACAGGCACCAGAGCTTCAGTTATACAGGTGGTATGATGGAGGTGTGTAACAGTGGTTATACTAGTGGTATTATGGAGAGGTAGAGTCAGATATCCAAAACACAGAACTGATTCAACAGAACTGAAAACATGAGATCTAAGTGGGAACCACTGAACCTTTGTAATGAGCCTGTCAAGTTAACAGGAAGGGTTTGAGTGGGAATTGGGTTAGAGGGAATTGGAGTACACTGGTGGAGGGAAGTTACACTGGTGGAAAGATTGCTTTGGGTTCATTTATGCCTAAAATGCAACAATCAGTAACTTTTAAAATCACGGTTCTTTAATTAAAAAAATTTAAATTACTGAAGAAAAAAGAATTCTGGTCATATTTTAATATTAGAAGTCTTATTTCTATATTCAGTCATGGATGCAGCTCATTCAAAACATGTAATGTACTTTTAGAATCTGTGTCTGTGAAACTTCTAGGAGAACACACTTTTAAGTGCAGAGGGGAGCTTGGAAATCCACAGACTGAATTCTATTTGTAGATCAACTTATTTCTTTGCGGTACATTTCCTATCATTTGCCCTTCATTTTGCTTTCTTTTTTAATGTTCTCTAATCAGTTAGCAAGACGTTTTTCAATGTGAGGCTCTTATGGTAGTTACCTAGTTTTATTGGAGACAAGACTCACAATAACAATTTTGCACTTGAAGGGATAAGAAAGCAAATTCCAGAAGATCACTAAAACCTTTTTCTCTAACATAAAGAATTCTATGACCTAAACTAATGGATCAAAAATAATTTAATTATTAAATTAGGCCTAGTAGTAATTTAAGTGTTTCGTTTTGAGATCATTAAAATAATCCCTATGGTATGTAAATTAGCATTTCTTAAAGGTAAAAAGGTAAAGGCCCTCCCATTGATCATCGATTTGCTTGAGCGGGCCCAGTAACGTCTCCATTGGAGACTTTGTTGTTACTATGTCTGGCATATCGAATACGTCACGGGGAGCTTGCCAGGCTCTGCCGTGCGGGCGACATATTCTCGGTAGCTTGCTGGGCTCTCCGAGAGGGGCGGGGGAATCAAACTCGCGTTGGCCATATTGGCTGCGTGCAAGGCAAACGCCCTACCCGCTGTGCTATTGCTCCAAAGCAATTATTTTATATTACTTCTAAGATTTAAAAATGCATTACTTTTTAAAAATTGGTGAAGTTTTGTTAATGAGTACATGAAGAGGATGAAGACATCAACTATCATATCCTCCTATGGTGATTGTTCCTATAGGAAATCTCAGGTTCTAGGACTCCAGTTGGCCCCCATGGGAAAACCACAGTAGGTATTCCAAACAAAAGACTCTCTTTTACTAATTAGATATCTGAAAGGGCAACCAATGTAACTGAAAATTCCTATCACAAACCTAACCAAACCAAAGTCATAGTACTACACTAGTATAATGAAACAAGCATCTGAGATAGTTGCTAGGCGATGACTTGAAACCTGTGAGATGACCTGTGACTTATGTTCTTACTATGTTTTTAACACCTGCAGAATCTGTGAAATATAACACTAATATTTTCTAAAAATTCAAATGTCAGAGGCACCTGGTCACTTTCCTAGTTCCATTCACTAACTAGTGAAGAAACGAGCCACACATTAAGCAATGGCCACACTATGACAGGCAGCAGAAATGAGAAAAACCAGGTAGGCTTCAGGCTCAGTTCCTGGTTTCCAGAAATTAAACAATGCGAAGCTAACTAACCAAGACCCCACTTGGAACGTCCCAGAGCCCAGCACGTGGGATCAATCAGTCACCATGTGCCGTAATAGTCTATTGTTAACCACAAAGCATGAGTAGCTTATGTAAGCATATGTTGTATAATGCCCGCTGAAACTAGAGTCTGGGTCCTTCTCTTGAAGCCACTGTCTCGGTGTGGACTTGGACCCTAGCTCGAGTTAGCAATAAAATGTCTTGCATTTACATTACAGAGTGGTCTCTTTCCTTATCCTGAACCCCAGTATTACATTTTAATGCCAGCAGAGTGAGAATCGGCAACAACAACAAAATAACACAACATAAAGTAATAATAAGGTAAAGGCCCTCCCGTTGATCGTCGATTTGCTCGAGCGGGCCCAGTAACGTCTCCATTGGAGACTTTGTTGTTACTGTGTTTGGCATATCGAATACTCTCGGTAGCTTGCCGGGCTCTCCGAGAGGGGCGGAGGAATCGAACTGGGGTTGGCCATGTTGGCCGCTTGTAAGGCGAACGCCCTACCCGCTGTGCTATCGAAAAGTTTTATTCTATAAACAATAGCAGCAAAAACAATAATAGTACAACCATAATACAATAATAGAATACAACAATCATAACATACTAGCAGAATTACGGTAGCACAATAACAACACATGAATACAACGACAATGTACTAATACAATACCATAATACAATAATACCATAAAAGGAATACAGAAAATTATTAATACTATAATATAATAACAATAATGATATAAAATAAAAGATAATATCATACGAATAACACCATAATGAGTCAGATTGAAGATAGAAACGTTTATTTGATGCAGTCTGTTTTGAAAAGGTTAAAATAGCAGTTACCTTACCAAGAAATCCAATAATAATAGCAGGAAATTATGCCTGTTTAAGGAGAAACATACTCAGTCATTACTCAGCACAGTCCATCAGTTTTCAGGGGATAAAATCTAAGGTTGATTTCAGGCAGCAGCACTTCACTCATCTCATCTTAATCCAAAATCCAAAGGAAGAAAATTTTTAATTTAAATTTAATTTTTTTGAATCACTGTGTGATACAGTTACAAGGCTGTTCATGATCAAGATTTTGAGATTCAGTCATACAATGTTCCAACAGCCATCTCTCCACAAGTGTACATTTCCCACCACTAGTGTTCCCAGTTTCCCTCCTGCCCCCTCTCCCTATTACTATGGCAGGCACTTTCTGTCTCTGTCTCTGTCTGTCTCTCTGTCTGTCTCCTTCTGGGACATCTTCTTTGCATCCAGATACTGAGAGGTTATCAACTGTTGGATAAAAATCAGAAGAAAGTATTTTTAAAGTGCTCTTTCTCTGAAAAAATCCAAGGAATATTTAACACATAGTACACATTTAAAGTACAAAGATGCTTATTCTAAAAGTCAAAAGCAATCTATCTGACCTTACAACAAGTCTCTGATATAATTTCAAACTTTCATGAAACTTCATATTGAAATTAACATTGAGACCATCTCAGTATAAACTATATTACTTCTTGACGTTTTTCAGTTCCAAATTGCAACTGTTGGGGTAGTCTATGCTATACTGGTGATGGAATGGAATAATGAGAAAATTACTGTCCTCGGTATATTTGTGGTATTTCTGTTTTTAGATTTTTTTATTACGTAACTCACAGAGTTTTTTATTTTGACAACTTCTCAAAATTATCAAGGAAGCAACACATTATTATTAAGGTATAAAAATAATCACGATCACGATCACGATTATCCTGTTGTTCGTTGATTGCCTCTAGCAGGCCCCAGTAACGTCTTCTTCGTCCTAGCCCTGAGACTTTTTTAAAAGTGCAATATTATAGGCTCTTTTGGGGTTAGGAGAATGAGACCCATGATTGTTACTGGTATTTGGCTTATTGGGTACACCACGGGGAGTTTGCCAGACTCTGCCGTATGGGCAGGTTACATTCGGTAGCCTGCCAGTTTGTCCAAAGTAAGCATGAGATAACAAGACGTTGCTTCCAGGAGCTGGGTTTTATAGTCTCTGGGTCTTGGCCGTTGATGGGATTATACGGTTCCAGGGGGCCAGTTGGTGGGTGTGACCCCTGCCTCCTGGAATATGGAGGATCTGGGTGGAGGATGCTCAGCCCCAATCTGAGCAGGCATAGAGATCTTAGCCCCGGGACCCACATGCCTTTGTTCCTCTGCCGTTACCTTCATGTGTGTGGAGAGTAGTCTCAGCATGGTGGTGGCTGGTTCTGGAGGTCTTCGGCTGCTGGAGCCTTGGTCGGAGCGGGGAGGGAAACTTAACCTGTTCCACTCCAAGGGGCCCTGGCAAGGACAGCCAGGCGTGGGGGCAGGAGATTTTTAATTAGATTAAAAATAATGTAAATTAAAAATGTTCTGTGACAGGAATTTTCAATATAAAGATTATAGTGTATACCCAAAATAATATAAGCAATATTTATGTAAATTCATTAAAAATTATAAGTATTCACCCATGAAATTTAAAGTGACATTATTCTGTAGCTCTTGGAAAAAACAAAATACTCATATGTTTTAAATTTTCTATAATTTTATTTATTGAATCACTGTGAGAGCAGTTATAATGCTTTCGGGTTAAGTCTGGGTCATACAATGAAACACTCGTACCTTCACCAGTGACCATTATCCGCCCCCCAAAACCTCAGTATAACTTTATCCCACACCCTCCCCCTACCTGTAGGGCAGATGATTTCCACATTACTCTCTCTCTACTTTTATTACATTCAATATTTTGAAATCAGACCCACCATTATTATTTGGGATTTTACCCCAACATTCAGATCTGCTGAAAAGGCAACAGTAGACAATTTGTTTTCTATTGCTGGTTATGAATAACATATAATGTCGGGCAGCTACAGTAGTGGCGGTGCAATTTTTAAATTTCAAAATTTTAACAATTAAATCTGGAGGGATTTATGCCAAAACCTGCTGGGTTCTGAGATTTGTTCCTGAGTCTCTTGGATCATGGCCATTAAGCAGCTTGATCAGGAGCCAGAGAGGCTGTTCATTGGCGGTGACTTGGGGTCTCATTGGGGTGTGGGGGGGGAAGGGCCGGCTCCACATGCATCCCATGAGGCCCCATGAGTCTTGTCACCCCAGGCCCAAACTTGACTGTCCAATGGCCTTTAGTGGATGGCTGCCATGGATGGCTGCCACCGAGCCGAGCTACCTAAGGGGAGAAGGTGGAGGGACAGAACCCTTTCCCCCCTGGGGTGGCCCAGCAACAATAGCCTATTGCAAGGTCCGGGCATGTTTCTGCCAAAAGCCGCTGGGTTTCAAGATTTGTTTCTGAGTCTCTGGGATCACGGCCATTAAGCAGATTGATCTGGAGTCAGAGAGGCTGTTCATGGGTGGCGAATTTGGGTCTTGTTGGGACGGGGAGGAAAGGGCCGGCTCCACCCCCATCCCGTGAGGCCCTGCATGTCTCGTCATCGTGGCCCCAACCTGACTGTCCAATGGCCTCTGGAGGCTGGCAGCCACCGGGTTGCCAGGGTGAACAGGTCAAGGCATGAAACCTATTCCCACCTGGGGTGGCCCATTCAAATATAATGTACTAGCTGCAGTTGTTGATTTATAAGAACAGAACTCATTAAGCCTCTATTAAAAATCATGATATTCCACTTAAATAATGTCTTTGACACAATGATCTTAGCATCAATCCAAGTAACATCAAAAGCTCTCTAAGTGTTTTCGTCTCTAACTAAAACCACAACAGAAGTGACATTACAAATAAATGGTACAGCATGAATGACTTTCTTTAAAATGTCTATAACAAAAATATTCCTTAGCCAATGCCTACTGAGTAGCAGTGCTTTTAGCAACAACACACTAAACAAAAATCACTCTTAGATACAGTGATTAGAGATGCAACTGTTATAGCAAAGACACTCTTAGCAACAGCATCCACTGGCAACAATGCCCTTAGCCAGGATGTTATGATAACAGTAATTGTACTCTTCCTTAAAATTCCTTAAATCAAGACCTGTACCATAAAAGTCCTTTAGTGAAATTTTATTGCAAATGCACTTATTGGGGGTGGGTGGGATAATTTAAAATAATATTAATTAAAAGTGTTCTGTGACAGGAGTTTTTAAGTATAAAGATTATTATAGTGGGTATCCATTGTAATTAAAGTAATATTTTTGAAAGTATTGAAAATTATAAATATTTTATACAAACCATGAAATTTCAAGTGATATTATTATGTAGCTTTTTTTTCTTTTTGGGTCACACCAGTGCTCGGGGGATCATATGGGATGTTGCGAATTGAACCCGGGTTGGTCGCGTGCAAGGCAAATGCCCTACCCACTGTGCTATCACTCCAGTTCCTATTATGTAGCTTTTTGAGGAAAATAAATACTCATTTCTTTAAAAGTTGGAAATACACAGGTAATTAAGAAAAGGACTCATCTCATCCATCTATGCAAGTACTACTTTGTACTGAGTTGTCAGAAAGTCATCAGGACATACTGCCTCAATTTTTTTGTTTGAAAATGCAAAGTTAGTAGAATTATAGTCAATTTAAATAATACTAATTTGATTAGGTAAAGGTAAAGGCCCTCCCGTTGATCGTCGATTTGCTCGAGCGGGCCCAGTAACGTCTCCATTGGAGACTTTGTTGTTACTGTGTCTGGCATATCGAATACTCTCGGTAGCTTGCCGGGCTCTCCGAGAAGGGCGGAGGAATCGAACTCGGGTCGGCCATGTTGGCCGCTTGTAAGGCGAACGCCCTACCGCTGTGCTAATTTAGCATCATTAGTAAGATAAATATGTTAGAGATTGGGCAGCAGTATGAATGATCCCTTTAAAGGTCCAGTAAAAAGCTTTATGGATTTAAATAATCATTAGTTATAATGCTGTATGTTGGGGCTGGACTGAGCCATCAGAATGAGCCCTGTAAACTGCACTGTACAATGGGCAGGAACACAGTGACCCATGAAAATAGGTGAGATTTCTCCTGTGTCCTGACTGGTTTGTATGAAGCTGAACCTGGGTTTCTTTAAGCTGCATTGAGTAAATAATTTCATGTATCTCAGTTTAATGAAAAGGGCAGTTTTCCTTTTCTCAAAGAAGCATGGCTGGTCTTTTACATGCAAATCTCAGGTGCAAGCCCAGACTGATCTTTGACTTGTAGACTCCAGGCTGGATCCCAGCCTAGCCTTTGGGATGCAAATTTCAGATGCTTGTCTTTGGGATGGAGATTCCAAGCTCTGGCTCAGTCTAGTCTTTGGGATGCAAACCCAAATGCTTGTAACCCAAGAAAGTTTTCAGTTTTGGTTTTGAATCTTTTTCCAGAGGCCAAAATCCATCCATTGGCTTGCAGACACAAGGAAACTATACATGTTTCTCTGCCTCAATATTCTTTCTATAAATTCTTTTGATGATGTCACTGGATTGCGCTCTTTAGGGGTACAATAGTCAATAAAAGGAGACCTAAGGACGCTCTGCCTATTGTCACAGGATTTGAGTGAGACCAGTGGTCTTCTATGAAATATAATAATTTCTCTCGCATTCCTTATCTCAGCACCTCCTACTGAACTCAGCAGCTACATACTTTATGTGCGATTAATGCACACAAATTTCCTTCAATTCGTTTTAAAAGACTGATTGAGAATGCACACTAAATACTACACTATTACACAGGGAAACTATTGTGAGGGCAAGTGATAGTCACAAAAGGTTTAGCTGATCTGATCCAAAGTTCGGTCTGAACTCAGTTAAAGTGAAGACATGGAATAATCATTTAGCTTGAGAGTAATTTCTCTTTTGAAATCTTGAAAATATAGCTCTCTTTCTCTTTCTGTGAGTTTTGCTAGCGATTTGTCACTCGTGTTTATTTTCTGAAAGGACCAGCTCTTGGTTTCCTTGATCTTGTTTCTTTTTTTTTGGGCGGGGGTGGGGGGTTAGATTCCAGCTCAAAAATTTCTCCTCTAAGTTTGATTATATTCTTCCTGCTGTCTGTTTGGCTTCTTTGGTTGGTCGTTTTCCAAGATCTTTAACTGTCAGGTAAAGTTATCTATGTGAGCCCCTTTCTTCCTTACTGATGAACACTTGTTTAGTTTCCTCCTGAAGCTGCTTTTGCTGTATATCACAAGTTCTGGTATCTCGATCCCTTTTTCGCATTTGTTTCCAGGAATTTTTTGATTTCCTCTTGATTTTGTCTTTAAGCCACTGGTTGTTCAGTAGCAGGCTGTTTAATTTCCAGGCATTTGATTTATTTCTCCATTTCTGTGTGTGATTCACTACTTTTTTCAGTGCATCATTATCTGAAAAGGGATTTTCCATCCTCTTAATTTTATGGAGGCATGTTTTTTTGACCCAGTATGTGGTCTGTCTTGAAGCATATCCCATGTGGTCTATCATGGAAAACAATGTGTATTGAATTTTGGTAGGGGGTTGAAAATTCCAGTGTATATATTTTCTAAACCCTCTCTTGCATTATTTGCCTCAAATAAAGTATTTCCTTGCTGATCTTAATCTGTCACAAGGTGACTAAGCAGTGCTGGAATCTCCAACTACTATTGTGTTGCTATCAATATCTTTCTTCAAGTCTATTAGTTGTTTTCAGTATTTGGTGCTTTCCTTGTGTTAGGACACGGATTGTGATCTCCCTTTAATGACAAAGAGAGTCCAGAGACTGCAAACTGCAAGCAGGGTTTATTGTAAAACTGGCTAGCCAAGGTTTAGCAGCCTACACAGACACGCAAGTCCAGCAGGATGGGCAAGACCCCGAGCTTCTCCAAAGAAGATCTTATACAGGCCTTCACTGGCCATTACAGCAGAGCCCGTTCATTTCATAGCCAATAGATTTGTAACAACCCTCACTTTCCTGACCAATCCATTTTAATGCACATCAGTCTGCCTATAGTTTCAAGATCAGCATTTGCATCAGTGCTTAGGGACATCCTGGTTTTTAGGGCAATCCTGGGTCTGTGAGAGATATCTGGTTATCTGGATTGCAACTCCTGGCACCTGTATCTGAATTCCTTGCTCAGGGGCAGAATAACCAGTTATTTTGCAATGTGGGTTCCTGTTAACCTAAGCTAAATGAATTCTGCTGGTCTATTTTGGGCCTGTCCCTCACACCTTTTAGAGGTAGATATGTTTGGGAGTGTGAGTTCTTCCTGTTATTAAGAAATGACCTTCACTGTTTCTTTAAACCTTGTGATGCCTGAAGTCTATGTCATCTGATACTGTACGAATGGGGGAAATGTAAGAAGCAGAAGATTCCTCAGTATGATCATAAGAAAAAGGGGGATTATGAGTAGCATCTAACTCACCTCTTCTCACCCTGGTTGTAAACATTGTAGGCGGCAGCTCTGGCTAAAAGGGATAAATGACTTAACTGAGTTAATTAGGTTACAGCACCATGTGGTGGGAGACAGCTCTGGTGGTGAAGGATATCAGAATCAACTGAGTAAATGGAAGGTACCATTTGGTGTTTGGCTTTCTTGAGGTATGGGAACTGAGAATGTCTTCTTAATTGGGAATGTTTGTTTTCTGGATAGTTTGTTCTTGTATGCTTTTGTTCGCTTTGGAATGTTTGAAGTTACTTTTGCCTTTGGGCCTGCTCCTGAGGCTTGTGCGCCCAGGATGGCTGTATAAACCCTTGGCTGTAGACACTCGGGATTGAGCTCTGATCTGCTATGTCAGGACACCTCAGCCCCAGCTAGCTGGAATAATAAAATCTCAGTGTGTGGTTTTACATTCCCGCTGGACTCTTTGTCTCTCTGAATACTGAGGGGTGGTCTTGGTCCTAACAATACTAGTTTGCCCTCTCCAGCCTTTTTTGAGGGGGTTGTTTGCTTGAAGAATTGTTCTCCAGTCTTTGAGTTTGAGTGTGTTTTCTCTGACTGTTGAAACATGTCTCTTGAAGACTGCAGAGTGTTGAGTTCAAATTTCTAATTCACTTCACTATTCTGTGTCTCTGGATTGGTGCATTTAGTCCACTGACTTTCAGAGAGATGACTGTTATGGGTTTTTGAAGTATCTTTCTGCAGATTGGTGTGTTTGTAGGGCTTGTCTTATCTCAAAGTAGCCTGTTTCCTTATTAGTATAACAATGGTTTGAGACTATGAAGCTCCTAAGTTGTTTATTTGTGATGTTTTGTATTGTTGCTTCCAACCTAATTGACAGTCTAAATAAAGTGTTCTTGGTGAGGAATTCATTCCTTCTAATTATTTCACTATATTCCACCACTCTTTTAGGATCTGGAGTCTTTCATTTATTAAGTCTGCTGTAAATCTTTTTTTTCCTTTTTGGGTCACACCCAGCAATGCTCAGGGGTTACTCCTGGCTTTGCACTCAGGAATTACTCCTGGCAGTGCTCAGGGGACCATTTTGGATCCTGGGGATCGAACCTGGGTTGGACGCCTGCAAGGCAAACACTCTACCCACTGCATTATTGCTCCGGCCCCTGCTATAAATCTTAAGGGATGCTCCTTTACATGTAACTTACTTCTTTGATCTTGCTACTCTCTGTATTTTATCTGTATCTATGGTTTTCTTTATTTTGATTAGGATGTATATTGTAGTATTTTTATTTGGATTTCTTTTATATGCTATACTCTGACCTCCTGGATCTGGGTACATACTCTGAGTCTTCAGCTCTGGGAACTTCTCAGCTATAATAGTTTTGAAGTTGCTTCTTCATCAGGGTATTCTTCCTATCTTTCTGGTACCCCAATGATTCTTTTGTTGTTCCTCTTGAATTTATCCCAAAGTTCTCTTTCCTTCTGTTGGTATATCTTGAGACTCTTTTCCATTTTCTGCTGTTGCCTGAGGATTTTCTGCAACCCATCTTTGAGCTCACTGATTCTGTGTCAGAGCTGTTATTCTGTTGAGACCTTCCAGTTGAAGTTTCAGCAGGAGCTGAGATGTGGAGCACCAGGTTACTTTAAGTCTCTGCCCAGGGAACAGGAAACCAAATCAGAATGGACAATGGGATGGCTGTGGGTCTTATTTGGCAGCAGATAAAAGCAATATCGAGCCCTAGCTGGTCCTTTGTTGGACCATGCATTCCCTTGACCAACTTCTCTCTTCCCAAACGTCCAGTTCAGGCAGGGCAGTACAATCCCAGACAGCACAGCAAGAAACTCTGCCAGGCAGTGGCAGAATATAGACAAGAATCACGTGCCCAGGAAGGGATAAAGTGCTGACTATTGTTGGAGAGTAGGAATGCTGGTTAGGATAACAGGAATTGCTGGGGTACAGCTGGGAGGCCCGGTGGCAGGTATAGAACACAGAGATCTTGCCCACATGGGTAGTTGTGGCTGGAGAGGAGAAGCTTCCAGGGGACAAGGAGCTTCCAGGGACAGGATCCAAGCTCCGTTCCTGGGAGCATGTAGACTAAATGGGACAGGACAGGGAAGTTGTTCACCAGATGGGGCAGCATTGGGGACGGGATATGGTCATCATTTATGGGTAAAAGAGAAGCCTGGGCATCTGGTGAGGGACCTGGACCCATCTACCTTTACTGTGTAATATATGCTAACATTTTATCTACTGAGTTTTGTATGGAAATATTTCATACAATTCCCAAGAACCCACCAACACAGGAAATAACCACCTTTGTGCTAACACAACACTTTCATTCTAAATTCCTTATCAAATGTCCTGGGGTAAGTGGGGGTGGTTTGTAAGGTTAGGAGGAAAACTGGGGACATTGGTGCTAGGAAATTACACTGGGAGGGGTGGGTGTTTGAACATTGTATGACTGAAACCTAGTCACGTACAGCTTTGTAATGCTTAATCTTATGGTGATTCAATAAAAAAATTGTTATCAGAGAGGTTATGTAGCTCATTATTACTGGTTGTGTCACCAAGATTAGAATCTTACCCAGTAAGCATTGCTCTACCACTGTGACCTTTGTAGTTTGGTGTTGTATCTTGAGTATTGTTGTGTGGTCAGGGGCCTACATTAGGATGTCTTCGTATGTTTCTGGTGTGTAATGGAGAGGTGAAGAAATGGGCAGCCGGGGATTTCAAATGTCATCTATCCCATACTTGTCTCATGTCTAAATGAAAGAAGCTTAAAGAGTTCTAAAGAAAATCAATGAAAAACTCAGAATACAAATATATTAAATGATTCAAAATAAACACGAAAAATGCAATACTGTAGCATTTGTCAAAAAATAACAGAAATGGTCTGTAAGATTATGTGTGTAGTTTTTCCAAAAAAAAAAAATCATAGTTTAAAGAAGGGTATTGCACAAGATAGCACATTTTTTATTGAGTATATTCTATATTACTAGAGTAATATCCAGCATAAAAAGAGTGTGATAGAAATTTTGGGAGGGGAAACAGCAGTTAGGCCAGCCACAGCAGTCTGGTTGACTCTTGGCACTGTGTTCAGAAAGACTTCCTGAGGTGCTCAGGAGACCATAATTTGTTCCATGCATTGAACCCAGGTCTCTACATGCAAGGAAAACATATTAAGTCTTCTCTCTGCAGCCTCAACAATAAAGAATTTTAGAGATAAAAGTGAAGACCTCAATAATAATCAAACTGGTTTTACAAGGAAAAACAAAATATATATTCTGTTGAAGTGTAAGAGAAGAGAGTATGAAAAAAACAAAAGAACAATGACAAAGGAAGATAGTACAAGGAAATGACAGAATAAACACTGGGAAACAAAATACCCAGTAAATAACAACCAGATACCAACTTATTAAGGATTTCTCACTGACACATGATCTGGGTTGCAGTGGAAACACTTGCATACATGTAATTTTGGTTTTTCTTTTAGGTGTAGCAAGGGTTGGGCTATACCTCACAGGTCTTAGGGCCCATTCCTGGTTCTATCTCAGGGTCACTCCTGTTGGTGTTCCTGGGTCCATATGTGATGCTGCAATTGATACAGTTCTACCACCTGCAAGACAAATGCCATAACACTTGCTCTCTTTCTCTGGCCCCAAATGTCCATGTCGGTCTGATGGTGAGTATAGTACTGGGAAGAACACTGAAATGGAAAGATGGGCTTTCTACTCTCAAAAATTCCATTCAATATTGTACTGGAATTAGGACTAGGACTGGAAGGGCTGGAGCGATAGCACAGCAGTAGGGCGTTTGCCTTGCATGCAGCCAACATGGCCGACCCAAGTTTGATTCCTCCGCCCCTCTCGGAGAGCCCGGCAAGCTACCGAGAGTATCTCGCCCGCACGGCAGAGCCTGGCAAGGTCCCTGTGACGTAGGATATGCCAAACACAGTAACAACAAAGTCTCCAATGGAGACGTTACTGGGCCCGCTCGAGGAAATCGATGAACAACGGGAGGGCCTTTACCTTTATCTATTGTACTGGAAGTCACTGCAACTAGGTTATAAAGTGGGTATTCATCTGCATTTACATTGAAAAATAAACTCAGATAACCTGACAGTTTACTAGGAAAACTCTAGAAATGAAAAAAACATACACTAGATAAAAGATGGACTTGTATAGTGAAGTGGCAGGGTATGAAATCAAAAGTGGTACAAAAGTGATCACTTGATCATCTAAAGACATGGCTTCATGTTTGATAGTAGTTTAGTGGGTTATTATAAATAGGCACATGTTTTAAATAAAATGTTAATGAATGGAAATTATTCTTATCAATAGTAGTCAGTGTTACGATTAAGAATCACATAAACAGCTCTGTCGTCTCCATCTTTCCAAGTCCAGAAGTTTCCAGCCAAGAAATTATAAATTTGATAATGAATCTGCCTGATTTAACAAGAAATAGAAAGGGACACTACAAAACAATACCACTGTCAGCCTCCTTCTATTCTCACTCCTTTGGGAAGCCAAAGTACAAACAAAGCAGAGAATAAACAGAAGCTGCCCCCAGAAGTTACAACACAGACAGCTTTATTGTAATGTGTATGGAAGAAATCTGAACTTTTGGGGGCTGGAGCAATAGCACAGCAGGTAGGGCAGTTACCTTGCACAAGGCAGACCATGTTTGATTCCTCCATACCTCTCTGAGATTCTGGCAAGCTACTGAGAGTATCCTGCCCACATGGCAGAACCTGGCAAGCTCCCCATGGCATATTCAATATCTTAGTTCTTCCAACTCCATGTTTAGTGTTCCACTCTCTTTACTGATGTTCTGTCTACTTGATCTGTCTAGTGGGGAAAGTTGTGTATTGACATCTCCCACTACTATTGTGTTTTCAACAATGTACTTCTTTATTTTTTATTTTTTATTTTTTTTAATTTATCTATTTTTTGTGTCATACCCTGCGATGCACAGAGGTTACTCTTGGCTTTGCACTCAGGATTTACTCCTGGCAGTGCTGAGGGGACCATATGAAATGCTGGGAATCAAACCCGGGTCAGCTGCTTGCAAGGCAAACGCCCTTCCTGCTGTGCTATCACTCCAGCCCCAATAATGTACTTCTTTAGACCTGTAAGCAGAAGCTTTGTGAACTTTGCTGAACTTTGGTGTACCAATGTTCATGACCATATTTCTTGAACTATTGTTTCTTGATCACTAAGAAGTGATTTTTTAAATTTATTTTCTCTATATTGAATGGAATTTGGTCTATTGATAAGAATAACTTCCATGAATGTCAAAGCATTTTTTTTCATCTTCAATTGGTTTTCCATTTTTGGCCTCTGAGTCTGGATTTATTTTGTGAGTTTATATGTGTTTCCTGCAGGCCACAAATAGATGGAGTTTCCCTAACTGATCCATTCAGATGCTGTATGAGTTTTTATAGGGGAGTTGAACCCACTGACATTCAGAAAGATTATTTACATAAGTAGCTGTGTTGCCATTTGTGTGTGTATGAGTACTTGTGTGTGTATGTGTGTATGAGATCCAGTGGCTTAGCAAGATTTTTTTCATAAGTGGCCCTTCAGTAATTCTTGCAAAATTGAATTAGTTGCTGCAAATGCTGAAAGCTCTTGTTTATCTGAAAGGGTTCTTATCTTTCCCTGAAGTCTAAAAGACAGCTTTGCAATGTAGTGGACTGGGAGATTTTTTATTCTGTACTCCGAACATGTCATTCCACTATTTACTCGCCTGTAAGATGTCATGTGGAGAACTTCTGGTGATTTTTATGTTTTTTTTTAAAATTTTTATTAGTGAAACACCATAAGGTACAATTGTAGACCTACAAATTTTTGTGCTTGGGTTTCAGTTATACAATGATCCAGTGCCCATCTCCCCATCAGTGCCCAATTATGTTTGTTTTCTTTATATTAAAGCATTTTCTCCTCTCTGGCTGCTTTAAATAGACTGCTTTTGTCTTTCTTTCCCCTTTTAATTACTAGGTGTCTTGGCATTCTTTTGCTTGAGTCTGTTTTATCTGATACTCTTTGATCCTCTTGAATCTGTGTGGGAGCCTCTCTCAAGATACCAGGAATTTCTCAGTTATTATATCTCTGACCAGCAGATCTTCCTTTTACCTTTTTATCTCTCCTTCTAGTATTGTTATGATTTGAAGATTATTTATCTTGCTGTTTTATACTAAGAAACTTACATTCCCTTCCATTTGTTTCCTTTATCACTTTGCTATGGATGATGGCTAGTATTTTGTCTTCACTATCACGGATACTGTCCTCTGCATGTTGAATTCTATTGCTGTGATTTACTATTTTTTTAACTCCTTAAATTCCATTTCTATGGACACTTTAATATACCAGATCATTCATCTTTAAGTCAGTTGAATTTTTCTTCCAGTGGTTGCTTTGTTTCAATGGCCTGCCATTGCCTGGAGCATTGACTTGAGTTCCTCATGGATGAGGCTTGAGGGTTTATTTGAGCTCCATTATTTGTTGGCACTTTTGTCCCTGTGTGTCAGAGCAGGAGAAAGCTTTTTTCCAACATTGTTCCTCAAAATTTGTGGGTGCTATGATTTGAGAATAAAATACCAGGTATCTAAGAAGGAACCCAGGAAGGTGTTGCAGGCAGTTGTGGAGAAGTTACAAGCAGGATGAAGCTGACCTGTATGCTTAATATATGACAAGCAGAACAAGAAACCAGGAAAGCACAACAGGAAATAAAACAAATGAGTTCATGTATTAGCAGCGGAATTAGAGTGATAAACAGTCAGAGAGTACAAGGGCTTTCCCAAAGGTGGAGATCTCTCAGCACACCTCTGCACTTTCTCAAACACAGGTGAGTGTTCTAGACTTCTGGCTGAGGTAGAAACTGATTCTTTTGTTTCCAACTTCTCTTCTGTATGGTCCTGAGGAAATTCTCTCTGGAACTTGGCAAAGTTGACTCAAGAGGATCCCAGGTGCACAGTGTCTGAGTGGGGGCATGAAACTTTCAGATGGGATACAAAAGATTGAGCTTTTTGTGACCTAGAGAGATTGATGGGTTTGAAATGGAGTGTTAGCCCCTACCTGTGTTTGACCAAATAATTTACAATATGTGCTTCTCAAACAAATCTCATGAAGGAATACAAGAACTCACCCATATGGAAGGTATTCACACATTTTCTGGGATGTTTCACATTTCCTGCATTTATCTTTTTCATGTGGCTGCCAGGATTCCAGCCAGCATCACTGCCTGGAAGCCAGGATAGAGCCCCAATCACAGGAATGAAATCCTCATAGATTTGACAAACTTCCTGCCCAGATGGTTTCTCATGGTTTGCTCTACATTTTGATTTAAGCTCCTTAAAATGTCTCTTCCAGATGATAAGTGATGTAGAGCGTTTTCTCATGTGCGTTTTTGCCATTCGGAAGCAAAAGAGAATGCCCTGCCACAGAGGCAGGGTGGGGTTGGGAGGACAGGGTGTGGGGGTGGGAGGGCTACTAGGATCATTGGAGGTGGAGAATGGGCACTGGTACAGGGATGGGTACTCGATTATTGTATAACTGAAACCCAAGTACGAAAGTTTGTAAGTCTACAACTGTACCTCATGGTGTTTCACTAATAAATACACACATACACGTAAACACACACACACACACACACACAAACACACACACATGCTCACTGATTGAGAGAACTGTGTTACCATCTGAATCCACACAGTTCACCCCCAGAATGTGCTCCTGAGAACTTTCTGACTCTTAGGACCCTGGACCCTGAGCCAGGTCCTTGCTGCTCCATGCATTGTTGCTGCTTTCCCCAATGAGTGCAGAGGGTTCTCAATGTCCGGGCTGACCTCCTCCTTGGCATGGTGTAGCCTTCGCTCCCTTCTGCTGTTTTGGTTCCAGACTCTTGGCTCCTGCAGGGCAGCTCCCACTGGTGTTGGAGGAGCCACTCTTGGAGGTTCAGGGTCCACTGGGGAATTTTCATGAAAAATGGAGGCCGCTAGACTGTCATCAGGATGGCCGGAACTGCAGGCACTCAAAACTTCCTGAGATCTTTCTGCAAGTGACAAAGCCCACACACTCTCTAAGTATTTCGGCAACAAGGGCCATTCTGGCCGTGGACTCTCACACTGACTCATTAGTTGTGGTTTATTTTCTTCTTAAGAAAAACCAACTTCACAAAATTTTGATCTTGGCTTGTCAAGTTTGTGTGTTTTGGAGAGAAGTTTGAGCCTGTATCTGATCTATAGTAGGAAGCTGGTGATGACATAGGTTTAGACTTAAATGTTGTGATTGAGTCAAGAGAAGGGACAAGGGTTGTTCCTTGAAGTCAGTGGGGATATATCTGGCTGCATTTGTACTGGAAAGGTGCCCACAATTCCACTGAATATGAGAGTATGAGAATGTATTTCTGAAGAGTGCTTGGAGATCCCGGGAGTAGCCTAAAGATTCACTGTGAATCTCAGACAGGGAAGACCCAAGGGAAGGTGTTTATATTCGAGGTGTATATTGTCTCCTAAGCCCTTGGGGTCTGAGAATTATTGAGACCTGGGAAGCAGTTCTGATTGGCCTTTCATGCTCGAGGATGGTGTGGAGCTCTGGTATTCTCACCACTCAGTGGTTTCAACTTAGTTTCCACAGATTGGAGGTGTTAGTCTCGAAACATTTGTTCTAAATTTGTTCCATTTTCTTTGAAAATCTAGAAAATTTGATTTGATCTTGGCCCCGTGTTTTCTGATTTGAGTAAAGAAAGACTACTGTAGTTTTTCTGGCTCTTTGTGGGCTCTCCCCAGAACAACTTTTCAGGTGATGGACAGGAAATATGATCCTTGCGGGACACCTGAGGTGATGGTGTGGAGATGCACATTGCCTAGACCGTTGCCTTGCACAAGGTAAAGGCTGACATTGGGCAGACTGAGTGGCCAATTCCCAAGATGATTCAGGCCTGAGAAATAGGCCAAGGGGTATGTATGGGGGAGCTCTTTCTCCCAGTGACCTGTGGGAGTGTCAGTGAGTGACACTGGAGAGGACTCTGAGTAGAGATCAGTCATGACTGTGAAAACTCAGCCAGGGTTAGGGGGAAGGACATGTCTCTGCGTTGGGCAGGTGTCCTGGATTGGGGAGAGTGTGAGTTGTTGAGGAGATGAGCACTGCAGTGGGAGTACGTTGGTGGCTGAGAACTCCTCAGAGATGGGTTTGAACTTAGAGTGACTTTTTCTTTGGGCCTGATAGAAAGGGGAGACCTGCCTTTTTGGGTGCTCATTCAGAGGAGCTGTGCTGTCACTGCAGATGTGGCAGGAGCATCTATGTCCATGTCCACGTGCTGCCCTAATGAACTCTGACTTCCAGCAGACACTGTGTCACTTTCCTCACCAGGCTGGTCTTCACTTCAAAGTCAATGTAAGCTAGGGAGATTCGGTCATATGATCAATGGGAGAGGCCTAGATCTCTTACAGAATGTCCCTCGTTGGAGACCTAGGGATTAAATATGCAGGTCAAGATTCAGTGTCTATGGCCCCATATTCTTCCTGAAAGATAAATACTTTTAAAGTCTTATTGTGTAAGAATGTGCACTGATCACATTCCAGTGGAATCTCAACAAGGATAAACAACTGGTTCCTAGACACCATTTAGATCTAGTGGTCTCCCTTTGCAATTCATGTATGATTATTCTATTGCAACCCACATACTCAACTTAGACTTTTATCAGTTTTCTTGTTTCTCATTTCTTTCACTGAAAGTCACAAGTTTGGAAATACTTTGTATTTGTTGGAAGCAGCATCGAGTGCGCAATAGGTATCTTTAAAAAATTACTTTCGTGATATTTGTGAATCAGAGGCTGCAGAAGCTGGGCCCTCCTTGAGCACCAATCAGGTTTTCTTGCAAGGGGTCATTCTGCCTTCTGCCCTGCTGCCCAGCTCCTATCTTAGCCCTGGTATAGTTGCACATTTCCCTCAGTGAAACCAATAATTTTTCCAGGGTGTCTGTCTGTCTGCTATGCTAAAAAAAAGTATAAAACTATGTATTTCATGGTTGCATAGGGCAAAGAGTTTAATTAAATATTCTTTTTCTTAAATTTTTTTCAATTTTTGGGGGGTCACACCCGGCAATGCACAGGGCTTCCTCCTGGCTCTGCACTCAGGAATTACCTCTGGACGTGCTCAGGAGACCTTATGGAATGCTGGGAATCAAACCTGGGTTAGCCACATGCAAGGCAAACGCCCTACCTGCTCTGCTATTGCTCCAGACCCTACTTAAAAATTCTTGAAAGGGTCTTCTAGTGGTACAAACTGCAGGAATTCTTTGTTGGCCTTTAGAGTGCTTTCTAAGTGAAAGAGTGGAGAAAGAATGAAGGAAAACTGCATGTGAATGAAGATGTGTGAGTAGAAATCAAACAACAAATTTGTTGTTTCAGTAGAGAAGGTTAAAGTGGGAGAAACGTACTAGGTTGAGAAGATGCATGTATGTAAAATGATGTATTGTCAAGGGGAATGATCCTTTGAATAAAAAACAAAGCTGTATTATTGACGCAATTCTATTATGAACTGTAAATTATGTTGTCTTAATAAAAAATACACAAAACACAAAAAATGAAAATTATCTCTATGTTCTTAAAGCAGAAAATAAAAGCAGACGTTCTTTCCTAAACAAGCAAGCAAACAAAGATCTCTAGATATGGGTAAACAAAATAATGGATCATTTTCAGAATTTTAAAGTCAAAGAAGGAAGACAAAATATTAACTCTCAGATTAACTTCATGGGCTTACATCAACATGGTTGTGATTTGAAAGAAACTGAATCTTAATTGCAGTATTATATTTTATAATGCTTTTGGCAGCTGTGTCACTATGAAATACTTCGCTTAGTAGTCATAACTTGTATGGCAGTTTTATGAAAATTTCAAGGTTTCAGAAAAACTGGATTCCTAAGAATTATTGACAAATAATTTCTTCATGAGAATGAATAAACTACTGGAGGTGAGTATAATTTGGTTTCAGATCATAGCATATGCTTGTTTTATCCTTAAACAAGTCAGGAGACCCTCGTCTTTGAGCTGAAACAATGCGAAAGAATGCAAAACGTGGGTAGAGAAATACTGGCTTTTCTCTCCGCTATAGCCTTCATGAGGCTTAACCCATTATTGGGATTGTGTTTAGTAGTTCACCGGTAAAGATGGAGAGAAAACTATGTTTCAGCAACTTGCCTTTTTGTATAAATGAAAGCCAAGAACTACATTCCAGAGCAAGTACATTCTAGTAGTCAGATTTTACAGGTATCCCAGTGGATAAATCAAATAACTGTTGGTATCAGCCCAGTTCATGAGGGGAAGCAGGAGGCCAGTGATAAGCAGGAGTCTGAGCTGGTTAGAGTGGACCTGCCCAGCCCTCCGGAGCTCAGCTTACACCAGAGTCATTCTTGACCCAATCAATCTCCTCAACTTGCTGTCAGGAGAGAGGCTTGAAAGCCCCCCCTGGGAGCCCACACCCCCCTACTACCTGTTCTCACCATAAAGCAGAGGCTGTTTAGTCAACACAAGGCAGGAGGTTGAGGAGTACAGCAGGGAAGGTGCTCAGTGACTCCTTCTTTTCTGTTCCCAGATCCTTTCTCTTGCCATGGGGCTGTTGGTTTTTCTCTCCTAGATGGTTTGGCCTTGGAAGGGCCCTGTTGATCTTGCTGAATATTTGTAATTGTATCATTTTCTTCCTTCTGCAATGTAGGTTCTAACGTGGTGAGTGAGAATTGCTATGAGAAAGGCAGAGGTGTAAAAGTTGAGGACATCACTCTATAACTGGCATGCCAGCTGCCAGAGACAACCCAGTCAGCCCCAGGGATACTCTCTTTGCTTGTTTCAAGGCACCTTCCTCTGACTGAATATGACTGAGCCAGAATCTGTGCCCTGGGCTGGGTGTTGCTTCACTTCACACTGGTTCTGGGGAAATATATAGAAGTAATTACAAATATGAGTTTTGGATCTCACAACTGAAATACCTCCTTGTGGCCCCAGTTCCTATCAGCTTTCACAGTTCTAGTTTCAACATTTGAATTTTGGGGCAATAGAGACATTGGATGTATGTGCTATATCCCCTAACCAGACTTGAGTTAGTTTGAGCTAAGGTAATGACCCCATACAGTATCTATTGTGGAAAATAAAACTGGAGGATCAATGATCAGTTCTAAAATAGCTTCGTCAGATGCCTCTAGCGAAGTTTGTAAGCACTATGCAGTGTTCTCTGACTCCCCTCCCATTCCTGCTGTATCTGTGGATTCTTGGATTCAGCATTTAGAGAGAACTTTTTTTTGTTTTTATTTTTTATTTTTTTTGCTTTTTTGGGTCATACCCGGCGATGCTCAGGGATTACTCCTGGCTCATGCACTCAGGACTTGCTCCTGGCAGTGCTCAGAGGACCATATGGGGTGCTGGGAATCGAACCTGTGTCGGCCATGTTGGCTGCATGCAAGGCAAACGCCCTACCCGCTGTGCTATCGCTCCAGTCCCGAGAAGTTTTAGAGTATTTCACAGAAACATTCACAATTATGTCAACCAATTTCATTTCTATAACAAATATAAAGAGAATGACCCATTGTAATTTAAAAATGGCACTTGTTATTCCCCAGTCATGTTTATGACTATTCTGTGTATGAGTGAGACCATTCTGTGTGGATCTCTCTCCCTCTGAGAAACTTTACTCAGAAAATGCTCTCTAGATTCATTCATGTAGCCACAAAGTGCCTGACTTTATGGTTGAGTAATATTCCATTTTTATATGCTCCGTAAGTTCTTTAATTTCTTTATCCAGTTATCTCTTCTTGGACACTTGGGCTGTTTCTAGATTTTGGCTATTGTGGATAGGGCTGCAAAGAACATAGGGGTCCAAATGTTTTTCCTCTGTTTTTTCCCCTTTGAGAATATTCCAAGAAGTGGAATTACTGGGTCAAATGAAAGTTCAGTTACTAGACCCCACTGCCCCAAAATGGAAACAGGAATATGAGAACTGATCTTCAGAAGTAAAAATGCTTCTTGGCAGGAGTGGAGGGGTGAGGAAGATAAGATTGGGGTTAGAACAATTGTGGAGGGAACTGTCAAAAAGGAGGACAATGGGTTGCTGGTAGGTGGCTAAACCCTGGGTATGAAACCTTTTCAGTAACAGCACTGTAAACAACAGTGCTGTTGTTTAAACCTTATTTCTTAAAAAGGTGCCTCTCTTAGAGGTAGACTGGGGGGAAGAATGGGGAGCATTGGTGGAAGGAATTGGATACTGAGGGATGGATTGGCATTGGGCCTGAAACCAAATCCTGAATAAGTTTGTAATTTCACAGATATCAAAATTTATAAAAATTAAAAAAGGAGCCATGTCATTGGGTCTTGTATACCATTGTTACAATGTGTTCTAGTTCCTTGTACCTTTAGCTCCATATGGTGCACCACAAAATGTGCAGGAAAGAAATCAGAGTCGTGGGGGTGGATCCTTGGGAAATATAGTGATCATGTCAGCACCAATGATACCACATGGCCAAAGAATAAAAGTGCTAAGTTGAAGTACAAGTAGAATTAATATGGGATAGAGAGTTAACATCTTCTAATGAGAGAATTCTGGGCAAGACTTCTGGAGGAGATATCATGAAGATGGAACTCTCTTTAGCCTTGGTAGTGCTGGAGTAGAACAGGGCCTAGGAGTCACTCTGTCCATCCTGTAGGAGTCTGTGGCTTCCCTAGTCCAAGTGCTAGTGCAAGTGCGCATTTCTAGAATGATCCAGCAACATTGTTAGCATGTAAGATGAATAGCAGCCATAGAGCACAATGTCATCAGAGCAGGTATTTGGAGGATATGAATGTGAATCATGTCTGTGAATCATGCTTCTGAAAAATCATTATAAATTGAAAAAAATGGGAAGTCATGTGATTCACTCAGATCTACAAAACTCAGATGAGCCAGTCAGCTTGTGAGATGAGAGTTTGTGTTAACCAGTTATATTACTGCTGTAGTATATACCCTTACTGCCCTAGGGTCTGAGATCAACATCTTCTCTGTTATAATGTGAGTATTCAACATACTTTAGCTTATGAGATACACTAGACCTTAAGGATGATGATCATTTGACAAGCATTGTAATGAAGTAGTTCTTTGGAGAACATAAGACATTTCTTTAGAAATTATCTCACAGAACTCATTCATAGAAACACACACCTATTTTTTAAATTTTTGCTTAATTAATGCATTTTAGATTTGTTGTGAATGTGTTAAAGTGCATTGCATTGCTGTACACAGTGGCTGCAGTCACCGCTTCCAATTTGTCCATTTCATCCTCTGCCAAGTCTCCATATGGCACATCTTCACCTCCAAATGTCTCCAAATTGATTGTTAGTAAGTTTTGTGACCTTTGGGCGAGCCCTTGTGAAATTTTAGCTATTCCCTTGCCCTGCCTTGCTGTATTTAACAGTTGAGTAAGATCAATTGTGTTTGATTTATTTCTGTTAACGTGATACCTTCCAGTTCTATCTATGTTGCCAAAAACATGATTTTATCATTTCTTGCAAATTAAAAAAAAACAGTATTTCATCTTGTATGTATACCACAGTCTCTTCAGAGGGATTTTTGCCCCATGAACATTTCACAGGACTCATTCCCCTGACCCTGAAAATAGCCTCCAATCCTTGGGGAAACTGAATAAGGATAGGCTGCTAAAATCTCAGAGCTGGGACAAATGGAGACATTACTGGCACCCACTCGAATAAATCGATGAACAATGGGATGACAGTGATGACAGTGATGCATTTCACATTCGATGTTGATTTTTTAAACACTATTTTTAAGTGGTTTTTCTGATTTAATTTTTCTCTGGATGGTTATTTGTATGTTGAAATGCAAGGTTCTTTGCATTCATTGACTTTGAAACCTGCTCCCTTGCTCTAAGTACTTACCATTATCAAGTACTTTTAGGTGGAATCTTGAGGGGTTTCTCTGTTCATTCTTATATCATTTACAAATAATAAGTGTGTAACTATTTTCTTCAGATACCTTTGATTTTTTTCCTCTTCAGTTGTTTTAATAGGCATTTCCAGAGCTATATTGAGCAGCAGCAGAAAAAGAAGACATTTTGCTATGTTCTCTCCCAATGGGAAGGCTTTCATTTTTATACCCTTGAGTATGATGTTGGCTGTAGGTGTGTGGTAGATAGTCTATACTATTTTGAAATGTTCTCCAATCACTATTATGTTCAGGGTTTTTTTTCTATTATGAATCAATGTCGAGTCTTGTCTTTCTCTGAGTTTGCCAAACTAATCAACATATTGCTGGATTCAGTTTGAAAACTAGGCTAAAACTAAGATTTTATTGCGAATTTAAGCAGGAATATTACCTAGTTATTATTTTATAATTTCCATTTTTAGTGTTATCGCTGTTATTGTTAATAGAGTGACATTGGCTTCATGGAGGATATTTGGAAAGATTGAGTCCAGCCAAGTTAACTGGTATGTGATTCAAAACAACTAAAAAAATAACAAATAGTTTGTGTCAAATACAATAAGGACAAATACAAATCGATGTCAGCATATATTGATTCAAAAACTCAGATGCTTGAGTGCAGGACCAGGAGTTTCAGGTTTCAGGGGAAAAGTAACGTGGGAACCTAGACAGAAAGTCCCCCAAACTAGGGTAATGCTAAGGGAGATAACAGTTTGCACCTAAACTGTAAGTGCCAATCAATCAATAAGGGACAAGGCAGGGGGAAGCAATATTGAAACACAGGTGATGCGGAGAGAGGTACATGGGCACTCAATGTGAGAGACATGCATTATTGTTGATATGCCATTATCAGTATCAGGAACACCACTGTAATTCTATTAACTAAGTTGTAATTAAAATGCATTTACGTCAACTGTAATACAAAATAGAACTCATATTGTGTCTGCCACACCTCACTCTTTATTAATAGTAAACAGTGTGGAGTAGCAGAGAAGGAAAGTTCTATATCAACATTGTCATATTATATAGACATTTGTCATATATAGCAATGTACATTTGAAATATATTCCTGAGATTGAAAACTTCATTTTAATTTCATTTAATTAGCTAAAATGTTACATTTAAATAGACATGTGTTGCTAGTATTGATGATTTTATACAACCTTGCCATAGAAAAGCATCTACAAATTATAAATATAATCAAGGATAGTCACAGTCACAGTCACAGTCCTCCCGTTGTTCATCGATTTGGTAGAGCGGGCCCAGTAACATCTCCTTCGTGAGACTTGTTGTTACCGTGTTTGGCATATTGAGTACATCATGGGTAGCTTGCCAGGCTCTGCCGTGCCAGCGAAATACTCTCGGTAGCTTGCCGTGCTCTCTGAGAGGGGCAGAGGAATCGAACTCAGGTCAGCCATGTTGACTGCCTGCAAGGCAAACACCCACCCGCTGTGCTATCGCTCCAGCCCAATCAAGGATAAGTGTTAAAACATTTTATTTAAATCAGGGAAATTATAGAGGGATAAAAATGAAGCCAAAATGGCAAAATTACGACGTTGAAGAGTTGTTACGGGCATAAGGTATACTGACTTACAGGTTACCAACCCAGTTTCAATCGGATGTACCATATATTTTTTCCTGACCACCCCCAGGAGGATCCCTGAGCACTGCCTTGTGTGTCCCTTACAATATCCCTCAAATATAGCAAAATTTCTGTCCTAAGACCAAACATTTTACTAAATGTAAGAAGGGTAACAACAGTGAAAGCCTTCCCTGTGAGAGGAGACATAGGAAAGAATATCTACTTTTTTCATTGTTGCTCGGTCACAATCAATCACAACCATCCGGTTATTCGTCGATTGCCTCGAGCAGGCCCCAGTAATGTCTCCTTCGTCCTAGCCCTGAGATTTTTTTTTTTAAAGTGCCATATATAAGGCTCTTTCAGAGTTAGTAGAATGAGACCCTTCATTGTTACTGGTATTTGGCACATTGGGTACACCATGGGGAGTTTGCCAGACTGCCGTGTAGGCAGGTTACATTTGGTAGCCTGCCAGTTTGTCCGGTAGAGTTTTAGAAATCCTTGCTACAGGAATGAGGGAAGAAAAAGAAATTAAAGGGATCTAGATGAAAGGGCTAGAGCAATATCACAGCAGGAGGGCATTTGCTTTGCACGCAGCCAACATGGCCGACCCAAGTTTGATTCCTCCGCCCCACTTGGAGAGCCCAGCAAGCTACCGAGAGTATCTCGCTCACACGGCAGAGCCTGGCAAGCTACCCGTGATGTATTCGATATGCCAAACACAGTAACAACAAGTCTCATGATGAAGACGATACTGGGCCCGCTCGAGCAAATCGATGAACAACAGGAGGAGAGTGACAGTTCTAGATTAAAGATTTTCCTTGTGATTAACTGCAGATGCTATGATAATGTACAGAGAAAACCCTAATGGCTCACCTTAAAGACACATTGTAATAATAAATCCATGTAGCAAGGTAAAAGACTACAACGTCAACATACACCCCAAAAAACCCTGTTTGCATTTCCTGTGGAAATAACCGTGTAGAAAGAAAATAACTCAAAAATAGAATTGAATGTAGTTTCTAAATACATCTCAGGAATCAACAGAGTGTGAAAGGCTTATGTGCTGAAAATTCTCTAGTCACTATTGGAAGAAATAGAAGAGGACACCAGGAAATAGGTGTTCCTGGATTGGAAGAATGATCATAGTGAAAACAATCATTCTACCAAAAGCCCATATAAACTCTATGCAATCTCCTATAATTCGCAATGACATTAGCCAAGGACCTATAACACACCCTAGTAAAATTTGTAAATCACTGCAAAACTGTAAAACTGTAAAAATAAAAAAGCAATCCTATCAAACAAGATAAAAGCTATTACATTTTCTGATTTCACATTATACTGGAAGGTACAAAAACCAATGGTGGTTACCGGAATAAGTAGAGAACCTCAAGTCAATGAAATAGTATTGAAAGTCCAGGACAAGGAAAGTTAATGAATAGAATGACTGGACAGAGTAAATTGAAAAATACAGTGCAATTTTTGCAGAATGTGGAAAGTGGGACAACACATTTCACAAAGAGTGTTGAGAACAGTAGATAGCACCAGTCAAGTATTTAAGCGAGGACCATATCGCATACCATTCACAACTGTTTAATTCAAAGTGGATTAAAGACGTTGAGATAAGACCAGAATTCATATAACATATTGAGAAAAACATAAAAAACTCCGGAGAACCTTAGAGTTGTCTTCTAATAAGTTGTTTCTGGAGATAATAATAAGTATAAAAAATAAATACAAACAAAGGCAACTATACATCCAAAGTAAAAGGTTTTGACGGGCAAAAAGGAAGCAGGACTAAAATAAACAGACACCCTGCTAAGGTGGAGTATCCCTGTGCACACAGTATATCAGATAATGGTGTCATACACCAGATATAGAAATAATTCACAGAGTTCTAAATTAAATGTCCATTAATCTAAAACTGAGGAGAATTGATACACAGAAACTTTCCCAAAAGTTATATGTGGATGGCTATTTAGTTAAACACAAAACGAATATGAATGGAAACCCACAACCTCATTAGGGACAGAATGATTTCTAGGCTAGCCCTTGCCCCATTGGTACTAGGCTAAGACTCTTTCCAACTTCCATGATATTTCCTCCCGAATCTTGCTGAGTCTTCTCATGGGAAGATGCTTATTCTATTTTTCCCATGTTAATGCTACTTGTATCTTTATACAGCACTTTAAAAAAACGGAATCACCATGAAACAGAGCATTATAAAATTGTTCATGATTGCCTTCCTGTTGTACAATGTTCCAACACCATCCATCCACCAGTACACAGCATCTTTTATAGTTATGGGCATCATTGACACTATTGTGGTCCCTGAATATGCATAGGAGCTGTGCCATTGACAGAGATTTCTTTGCTGCATGGGCTATTGTACTGCATATGGATCTAGCAGTACAAGAGACTAGAAGGCAGAGCAACAGGAACTTAACACCGATGACATGGTCCCATTTTAACTTTTAATGGGCCTCTCTTTTTCATTATAGTTATTTGTTATTGAGATAACATTGACGTACAGGACTGTGAATGTTTCTATCAAATCTTGTCTTTGTAACCTCCCTTTCTAGATGCGCTAGTCTGAATTGAAGAGTACCCAGATATGGGAGGGGTTGGAGGGAAGTCTGAGTACAAAATAGGACATAATAGAACATTTTTCAGGTATTTGAAGAAGCTTCTCAAGAACTGACTAAGGACCAAGACTTGACCCTCCAGTTTTATTCTCTATCATTAGTACTCTTTGAGGTTATTACCTGAGCTCAACTTAATATATGCTCATTTCGGGGCATAGCACATACCAGAATGTCTTATACATGTGCCTTGGACGTGCCAACCCGGGTTCTATTCCCAGTATCCCATATGGTCTCTCGAACACTGCCAGGTGTAATTCCTGAGTGTATGAGGCAGTAGTAACCCCTGAGCATTGTCAGGTGTGACCCAAAAAGCAAAAAAAAAATGTGGTCAACCTTGTCATGCCATCAGATTTATGAAATTTGGATTATAGTTTTAATGTTTTGTATGTACATTTTCTGATTCAAATGGGAACAAAACTGTATCAAATTTGCAAAAATTGTAATTAAATAGCACTCTAGCACTGTCCGTCCATTGTTTATCAATTTGCTTGAGTGGGCACCAGTAACATCTCCATTGTGAGACTTTTTGTCACTGTTTTTGGTATATCAATTATGCCACAGAGAGCTTGCCGTGCAGGAAGGATACTCTTGGTAACATGCTGGGCTCTCAGAGAGGGATGGAGGTATCGAACCCGGATCGAACGTGTGCAAGGCAAACACCCTATCCACTGTGCTATCATTCTAGTCACAAATTAAATAAAGCCAAAATATTTTTAAATGCCACCCAGAATAACTGACACAAATCACCGTAAACTTCCCTGTATGCCTTAATTTGTGCACACTTTAAAACATATTTCTCCTTTCTTTCCCTGTGACGTACTGAGCAGAACATACAAGAAAATGGCAACGAAACAAAGAGCACCAAGGTGCACACTGAAGACTCTTCCCTCTCCAATGTCTCAGCTGCTGCTTCCACTAACTCTTTTACTCACAGCAGCATGTACTTGCTACAGTCATGTGTAATACTTCCACTGGACTCTTTCATTAGTTCTCTCCTTAAGCAGTAAGGGAGTCAGTTAGGAATAATAACCTTTCATTCATTCATTCATCATCCTGTTATTCGTCGATTGCCTCGAGCAGGCCCCAGTAACGTCTCTTTCATCCTAGCCCTGAGATTATATTCAAGGCTCTTTAGGAGAATGAGACCCATCATTGTTACTGGTATTTGGCATATTTGGTACGCCACGGGGAGTTTGCCAGACTCTGCCCTGTGGGCAGGCTACATTCGAATAACCTTATGGAACAGGAAAAGAAAAGAAAAGTCAAGAAAAAACTACTGACTTCCACAAAATCATATTACTGCTGCAACAGATCAAAAAACAAAAGAGAAGATAAATACAAAGGGACCAAAATACAGAATGTGAAGATACTCATATATTTCAATAAACTAATCTTCTGAAATAGCCTATGAGGAACTGAAGTCAAGCCCATCAAAAATGTGTAATTTTTTCTTACTTTTTACAATGTTTGGGTTTTGAGACTATACCCCAACAGTGCACAGCACTTATTCCTGGCTCTGCACTTAGGGATTCCTCCTGGAAGTTACAGTGGACCACATGGGATGACAGGGATCGGACAGGTTGGCACCAGTACAGGTTGGCACCATACAAGGCAAATGCCCTCCCAATTGGATTATGGCTCTGGCCCCTGCGTTGTTGTTATCATTATTGTTGTTACTATTTTAGTAATGAATATTACCTGCAGGGGGAGAAAAAAATCTATAGGCCCAAGTTTAAATGTCTTCAATCTTTTTTGTCTTGGGGCCACACTCAGTGATGCTCAGAGGTTACCCCTGGTTCTGCACTTGGGAATTGCTTCTAACAATACACAGAAACATATGGGGTGTTGGGAATTGAACACAAGTCAGTTGCAACAAGGCAAATTCCCAGCCCCAAATGTCTTAAATCTTTAGTGAGAAGAATAGAGCAAGTAATTGCTGTCTAGCTAAAGGCCTTGGTAACTTCCCTGGTTCATCTAACGTGAGCCCTCCCGAATTAAAGGTTAGGGCTCCCACCCAGCACATCTCTCTACAATACTGTCTCAACAATACTTCCAGACAACTGGATAGAGGCTGGCTTCCAACATCTTCTCAGGCTCATCTGCAATGTACAGGATGTCATGGATGCTAATAAAATGGGAACTTCCCTTTTGGTCTCTAAGTAGAAATAAGGGACTGTCCTTGTCACAGTCACGGTCCTCCCGTTATTCATCGATTTGCTCGAGGGGGCCCAGTAACATCTCCATCATGAGACTTGTTGTCACTGTGTTTGGCATATCGAATACGTCACGGGTAGCTTGCCAGGCTTTGCCGTGTGGGCGAGAAATTCTCGGTACCTTGCTGGTCTCTCTGAGAGGGGTGTAGGAATCGAACTCGGGTAGGCCATATTGGCCGCTTGCAAGGCAAATGCCTTACCCACTGTGCTATCGCTCTAGCCCTCTGCCCTTGTAAATAAAGGACTTTAAGTTTGGCTCCTGAATTTATGGAACAATATTATGTGGGAAATTTGCAGTTGAGGATAGCCTAGGAATAAAAGTCTCTGGGATATCACTTCAATTTCAATGCTAACTTGAGTTGTTTAAAGGTCATGGCATTCCTGGGCCAGCAATCAAGATCTCTAGGAACAAAGGAAAACCAGGTGGTATGTAGGTTTTAAGTGGAATGAATTGAACATTCGTTAAGGCCTTTCTGACAGAATGGCAGCAGGGGTGCAGAAAGTTATGAAGGCAGGGAGGTCTGAGGGTGTGGGTAGAAGGGAGGGACTGGTGCTGATCTCTATTTTACTGCCCCTCCGCCCATCATCAGGAGCTCTTTATGACAGAGCTACAGTTCTGTGATGCTCCATTGAATCTGTCCACTAGCGCCCTCAGCACTCAGTTGCCTGAGGGCAGCAGTGTGATTAGAAGATGGAAAGTATTACTGCTTGCTGGATGAGCTTCGGTCTCTCATCCAGTGTGATGGATGTCATCCTTGGCATCCTGTGTGGAGTAGCGATCTTCCTTCTCTTACTCCCTTTCTTCTCGAGTGAACCAGCCATTCCACAATGTAGGAAGCACAGACACATCAGGAAGGTAAGTGAGGAAGCTTCGGTCAACAGCAATGAATTGTATCTTTTATTACTTACTTCCACTTTTTGAAAATGACCCAGAAATATTCCTCAGATAGAAAGTCTTGGTGTGGGGAGGGGGGTTAGGTGGGGGAGGGGGAGAAGAAACATCATTCTCCTAGGTTTAAGCTGAACCAGGGGAAAGTTAGAATGGATCCACAGATTTCTGTCTGTAGATGTAGACCAGGTGTAGGCATGTTCAGGTATGGTAGAAGAGTCCAGGGCCAAGTCAGGAAGGTAGTGACCAAGTTAACCACTGACTACTGCAGTTTCTGCAGGAGGACGGGGCCCTTAGGTCTGCCTTACTGCCTCCTTCTTTTACTGTGGCTGGTGCCTCAGGGTCATGTTTTCCTGTGTCAGAGCTGGTCAAAGGGCAATAATGAACCTCTACACAGTCTACAGGAATGTTCTGGCCTCAGCAAAGCAGGGTTCTGATATTTCAGATAGGCCTATATATCTAACAATATGGGTATTCACTGAGTAGAGTACAGTGATTTTTATTAATCCCCAGGGTTTCCCCCAGAGAGACATAGTGTTAATTTCTTTTTAGGAAGATATTCCTAAATATTCATGTATAGAAAAAAATCTTTTTTAAAAATGTTTTGGGGGGTAACCACATCTGGCAATTCTCAGGGTTTACTCCTGGCTCTGAGCTTACCTTCAACCTGGCTGGTCACTAGGTACTTAATCCAGGTTGACCTTGTGCAAAGCAAACTTCATGAATGCTTCATAAACTATCTTTCTGACCAAGAAAACTCATCCGTTCCAGTCTTCAAACAAAAAATAGTTTACTTGCTTTAAGAACACTAAAAGGGAAAAACATAAATCTTCACTCATGAGATTTTGTCAGATTGTTAAAGAACAGTAACGCGAAAACTTGCCTGGAGGAGAATGAGATTGGGTCCTAGTGCTCTCATATTTTCCTCATCTTTCAGCTTCAAAAAGAGTCTAAAGAGAGGAACAAGAAGGCAGAGAAAACTGAGGCTCTGAACGGTAAGCTTCTGCTTTTCAATCCCAAGGTCCCTCGGAGGTAACCTCCATCTCTCCTGTTCCAATAGTCCCACTCCTTGGTCTGAGGGTGTTGGTAAAGAACCCATCACTCAGTGTCCATGGAAGAAGATTAAATCAAGTATGTCTTGATTCTTAGGCAAGTGGTAGCCTGGGAATAAAGGAAGTGGTTTCTTGCCCAGTGGGATGTGTGGGTTGCAGTGGAACAATCATACTTGAATCGGGAGGCAAGACCTCTAGGTACAACAGGTGGCTGGCCACAGCTGGTTCAAGCTTACTCAGATTCCACTGGGAAGTGACCCCTGCCCTGTCTTTCTGTTTCATTAGTTCTAAACATATTCTCCATCATGAGAAATTACATGCCTTTGGACACTGAATCTTGGGCTATAAAACCTAATCCTCTGGGTTTCCCCAGAGGGACGTGGTGGTAACATCCTATAAATGCTCTTGCCTCTTCCCTTCCTCACATGAACACATCCCCTCCTTTTTAGTTGACCTGAAAAAATTTGAGAGGACCTGGAACCAGACTGCACATCCACAAAGGTAAAGTGTCTCCCCTTCCCTTCTTGTGCTGTTGTTCGTCCCAAGGCCTATGGTGTAACCCCATAGCTACTGGCCTGGGGCAGATCTAGGAGGGGATCTAGGAGTCATATACCAAATGGAAAGATGCCCTTGGAGTGAAGATATCAGATAAATGTGGGGGCAGTGGAGGGGCCCTGGGCTGCAGGTTCTCATGGCTGCTCACCCTTCGCCACCCTCCCTGACACCACACCCTTTGCCTCTTGTCTCCTGCAGCATGGAGTGGATGTGCCAGGACAAGGGCAGCCGTTGTCCAATCCCTGTTGAACACAAGCCTGGCGAGGAGTGCAAAGCAGTGTCTGCAGGAACTCAGAGTCTGTCACGACAGCACGTTCCTGCTCAATCTCCAGTGACACCCACAGCTCCTCTGACAGAGCACACTCTAAGGCACCTCTGTATCTTTCCAACAGGCCCCCAAACAGAGGTAGTCTCTCGTACTTCAGATCTATCTGAGAGGAACTCCGAGCTACCACCTGTGCTTCCACTGGGATGCCCTTCTTATCAACTCACATTCTCCCGCCCCCCAGTACACCTGCCTGATTCAGGGACCTCTCCTCCCACTCTCCTGGCTAGTCCTGCATCACAATGGGAGAGACCAACTCAGAGTCACTGGCACTCACCAGCACTTCCACTGGCCGCTGTGCCACAGAGATCCCCCCTATATCCCCGTTGGCCAGCTTCTCAGGCCCGAATCATCTCAGGCATTGGACACTCAATCTGCCCAGTGTCTACCTTTTCCTCCTGCAAGGAAACAGCCCAAACCTTGTCCTTGTGCCTCTCCACACCTTCTCCCCAGGAGTCCCAGCATGAACATATTTCCGGTCCCTCATCTGGCGGATTGTGCTGTGGAGGGCCCACAAACAGGGAGAAAGACTGTGAGAGTCTCTCATTAATCAAGTCAGAGAACATGGGGTCAAGATCAGAGCAAGACATCAACACTATCAGAGAAAATGGAACAAATTTAGAACGAACAATTCCAAACAACCACATCCATTCTCTGGGGATGAAGACCGAAGCTGCATCTCCATCCTGGAGCATCATAGGCCAGTCAGAACAGATTCCCAGCTCTCAACAACTCCCAGACCCCAAGGACTCTGGCAACAATGTGTATTACAAATGTGTGTCACAGTTTTTCTGGGGTCTTCCCTCTCTGCACAGTGAATCGCTAGTGGGTACTGCCTGGCTCTCCAAGAACTCTTCAGGATTGCATTCATCCTCTCTCCTCTTTAATGGCATGTTGGGTACCTCCCCAGGGAAAATGGATCCAAATATCTCCCCACTATTTTCCCAGGCGAAAACAGGATCCCCTCTAAGGGGTCATCCACAACACTTAAGTGGACACTTAAGTGAGTGCCAGCCTCCTCCTTTAGTTCAGATTAAGGCCAAAGCTTCTCTCCAAAACATACCACCACTTTCTTTACTCCAGAAAACAGATTGTGAAAGTGCTGTTTCTTCAGCAGAACATAAAGAAAAATTCCTCACTCAATTCGGTAGTCCACAGCCAAAATGGTCCTTGTTTCAGGAGTCGGAAAGTGGGTGGAGTTTGTCTCCTGCAGCAGAAAGATCTCAGCAAATTTTTAGTGTCTGCAGTTCCAGCTCTCCTGAGGATAATTTGGTGGCCTCTATTCTTCCCGGATATTTTCCGGTCAGTTCTGAACTCCGGCAGCAGCTGGAGAAGCACCTGCAGAAGTGGATCATCCAGCACCAGTGGGAAGTGTCCCACAGGATCCAAGACAGTCTCAAACTGAAACAGCAGCAGGGAACTAGAGACTCGACAGGCCAGGTGGAGGGTAAGGCTGGCAACTCAAAAGCCTCTGCACTGACTGGTGAAAACAGCAACAGTGCACAGCACAGCAAGTATCTGGCCCAGGGTCCTGGGTCTAAAGACTCAGGAAGTTCCCCAGAGAAGACTTTGGTGGCAAAATGTGAGGATTCAGACTCTGACTCAGGTCTCTCCAGCAGTGAATCTGAACGTGACATATCAAGGACCTTAAATGCGAACATAGAGCGAACTCTGAGAAACCATTTGGTCAGGAAGTTTGGCAAGATCTATGAAGATTTAATCCCCGTCGGAGTGCCTCAATCCTGCCTTGCAGTGAGTGATGCTGGCTGGATTCCTGGCAGCCACTTGAAAAGGAAGAATGCCCAAATCTTTACACAGTGTGAAAACTGTAGAAATACTTCTGAGAGAGCTGAGTTCCTGGACTCATTAACACGATCGCTCCTAGAAGAACATATTATTAGGTCTTGGGTCAAACACAGGTGGAGGCTACCACACAAGCTAATCAAAGCCATCAATCTTTTTCGCTTACCGAAGGGTCAACCTTCACACAACCTGAACTTTGCATCTCCCCACTCAGCCACTTGTGCCTCTGGGACGCACTCAAGGGTCAAGTGTGTGAACTTTCAGGGAGAATTTCCACAGAACCAGGTAGGAGAGGAGCTAAAACATAAAGAAGTTTCTAGTCCAGAGAGGCCAGCCCAGGCACCCTCTCCTGTGTCTGAGAAAATCCAGCAGGAGTGCAGAGAGCTCTCATTTGCTGGCAACCATGGCTCCACGGGGATATCCCTGTCTGGGCCCACTAAAGACAGGCCGCCAACTGATTCCTTCCCATCCAGCCTCAGGGCCAGACACTGGCAGAGTGGTTCTGTAGGTAGTGCTGAGAGGGAAAGCTCAGAGTTGAGTCCAAGTTCCAGGAAGGGATCCAGGGTGGAGAGCAGCAATTGGGTGTCACGGGATCCTTGCCATAGGGAACAAGTGGTGGCGATGAAGTTAGGAACTTTGAAGGTCGAAGAGACCACACAGACAGTCGAGGACAAGGACAAGGAGTCTCAGTCGCAGACTAAAGCCACACTGGAATCGTGTCTGCAAAATACAACCAATATTACAAATATGCCCAAGAGGGTTAATGAATATTCACAAACCAGTCCAGACCCATTATTCCCCGAATCATCAATCTTCCAGCATCCCGAAGGTCCATGCCTTCCCACAGGTGCCACAAGTGTGCTCAGACATCACAAACAGGTTCACCAGAGAGCACAGGACTTGCCTTCTTGTGTTCCGCACCATCACATCCCAAGAAACCCCACTGGAGACCCGTTAGCTCGCCCATTTCTCGGTGTCTTAAAAAGAGACCAAAGGAACACACTAGGACATAGAAACCCCGGTAATTTCACATGTCAATGTAAATATCCCAGCCCCCTAAATGAAAAAAGGTTCGAAGAACCAAAGACCCCTCAAGTGAGACAAAGGATACCAAAATTTCCAATTAAGGAGGCAACAGGGAAATCTCTTGACAGCAAATGCTTACAAAAAGAAGTTCAGCCACAAAATTCTTTCTTAAAAATCAAGTTATTTTTTGAAGGCCTTTTTAAAAATAAGAAAGGCAAGCACCAGGATCCTCTACAAAAATGTCAACCTGCATTAGGCTCTGCCAACTGGCAAGGATCATGCCAAAGCAGGCGGATGATGGATAATCAGATACCCGAGGCCAAGGCACTAATGTCAGCTGTTGGACAGATACTCGAGGAGAAAGTAGCACATATGGATAATTTAAATGAGCACAAGCAACTAATAGACTACAAAGCTTATAGGGCTTCACATTCTCACAGGACCCGATTCAACCAAGGTAGCCCAAAGCCGAAAACAGGAGACCGAGAGCACATTAAAAAAGTAAATTTTATAAACGGAAAAGAAAGGATAAATTGCAAGGCCCCTATCCTCAAGACGACTGTGCCCACAGCTCATCCCTGTGCACTTGAACCAAGAGTCCCTGGGGCCCAGAGACACTATCAGCACTGCCCAAGGCACTGTTTCACAAGGAGTGGTCTCTTGTCTGGGAAACATTAAAATAGTTTCCTTATATGGAAAGTAGAGGAAATGAAGGTTTTTAACTAGAACTTTGATGCATATTAGAATATAATATTCTGTCATTATGCAAAGTCTGTGCTGTGAGTTATTACCGTGGTTTCTGTCTCTCGTTACTGTATGTACTTTGACTCCCTGAAAGACTGGGAATGGAGGGAAGTTGGCAGTGGTTTTGTGAGTTAGCTCTTTTTTCCAAATACTACTTGTCACAATATTATAATTACACAAGAGCAAAAAATCATTTTTAACAAACTAATGTCTGAATGCCCCATCACAGGGTCTGGCTTTCATCAGCCTTCTTAATTTGAAAGTTAGTCAACTTTTGAGGGTAGGTTTGCAAAGGTAGGACAAGGCTAGACACTGTCCTGTTGAAGCTCAGGAAGCATCCGGGCCATCTGTGCCACACCCCTACAGCAATGGATGGAAGTTTGGGAGGATGGGTCCTGGCTCCACAGTTGAGAAGAATATATTTCGCCCTTGGAAACGCTGATTAGAATAGATGCTATCTGCCCTTAAGGATATGTCTTCTTTCCCCAAGGAGTAAATTTATTATATGGCCATTACAACCAGTTTTCTTTGTATTTCTGACATGTTGATGTTCCCCAAACTTGACTTCTCCCTTTCCCAATCTTGAGGACACCAGTAAGGATGAGTAAATGGGGAATACTTACGGAGTTGGGAGACAGGTGGATTTTTTTGGTAGGAGTACTGCTATTTATTCAGCCACTGATTAGCTGATTGAATTGGGCATGAACTCCACCTTATTTTTTTATTTTTTTATTTTTATATTTATTTATTGAATCACTATAGGAAAAGTTACTAAGCTTTCATGTTTAAGTCTCGGTCATACAATAATCAAACATGTTTCCCTTCACCAGTACTCAATTTTCACCACCAAGAACCCCAGTATACCCCGTCCTTCCACCCCTCCAAATACTTGTGAGGCAGATGATTTCTACTTAACTCTTCTCTACATTGATTCATTCATTATTTCGACAAAAGATGCACCATTATTGTTTAGAATTTCCCCCCAATCAATCATAATTGCTGTAAAGGCATTGTGAAATATTTTGTTTTCTATAGCTGGTTATGAGAATCATATAATGTCACGCGGCCACGATTTTGGATTTCTGCGAAGAGCCAGATAACTATGAGATTGGTTTCTGTGTGTCTGGTATTATGGCCACCTTGCTGCCAGACAAAAGGCTAAGTCCTTTTGCCTCTGGAGCCATGGCTGTGCCAGAGAGCTGCTTGTGGGGGGCAACTCCTTACCTCGGTAGGGCGTGAAGGACGAGCTGGTACCATCCCCCTTCCCATGAGACTGTAGTTTCACCTTCACTGCCGCCTCATACCTGGCTTTCCAATAAGCTCTAGGGTAGCAGCTATCTTGCTGCCAGGGGGGAAAAAGGCAGAAGGGAGCAATACCCTTTCCCTCCAGGGAGGCTTGGCACCATAGTTTAATGCATGGTCCATTCACTTTTCTGATGCAAGCTGCTGGGTTCTAGATTAAGTCCCTTTGCCTCTGGAGCCATGGCCGTGCCAGAGAGACGCTTGTGGTGGGCAACTTGTGACCTCGGTAGGGTGTGAAGGATGAGCCCGTACCGCCCTCCTTCCCATGAGACTGCAGTTGCCCCTTCACTGCCAGCTCATACCTGGCGTTTCAATAAGCTCTGAGCTGGCGGCCATCTTGTATACCGTCCAGATGCATTTCTGCTAAAAGCCGCTGGGTTTCAAGATTTGTTTCAAGATTTGAGTCTCCAGTATCATGGCTATTAATCAGCTTGATCAGGAGAGAGAGAGGCCGTTTGTAGGTGGCGACTCAGGGTCATGTTGGGATGGGGAAACAGAGTCAGCTCCACCCCCATGTGGTGAGACCCCATGGGTCTCGTCACTGCAGGCCCAAACCTGACTGTCCAATGGCCTCTGGAGGATGGTCGTCACCAGGCCGCCAGGGCGAACAGGCCAAGGAACGAAACCTACTTCCACCTGGAATGGCCCAGCACCAGTAACCTACTGCAGAAACAGGACACATTTCTCCCAAAAGCCTTTGGGTTCCGAGATTTGTTTTTGAGACTCTGGGGTCATGGCCATTAAGCATTTCGATCAGGAACTAGAGAGGCCATGCCTCCAATTATATAGCTGAGCCGGAGGTGGTTTGTGGGTGTGTCTCTCACATACCTAACTTTTGGCCGTATACTTTCTTGGTAAACTTTGCCCCAAGTTTTTGGGGTCTGACCAAAGGCACAGCAGCAATTTTGGGGTATCTGAAAGTCTGACGTTGCCATCAGGCTGCTGATGCACTCACCTCACAGGTACTGATTGAGCTGCTGGCGGCACCATACCCCCGACAGGTGGATTCTTTAAGCCCCACGCCGAGTAAACTATCTGTTCACAAATTTCCAAGTTTTCACTTGATGTTTATCCCAGAGAAGAAATCTGAGTAGGTGGGACAGGAACATGACACTATGCCCTGTTATATCTTTTGTTCGGTTGCTCTAAACCTTGGTGAAGTGGAAATCAAAAGTGGATTCAGGGAAGGAAAGAAAGTGCCTATAAATGATGCAATTTACAAGGCACCCCCACATGCCCCATTACCATCCTCAGCCTAGAAGGGAGGAGTTTGGGAGCTCTTAGGTCACTGGAATTAGATTCAGCTTGTCTTATAAGCTCCCAAATCAGACTGAAGACTTATGTTGGGCCTGACTAGAAGAAATTAAAAAATACAAGGCAAGCAAATCTGCACTTAATTATCTTGCACATTTATATCTCCAGTTGGATAATGGATGAACATAGACGAAAAAGTCTGGGCTAGGGCATTCAATATGTAATCCCCAGTCTGAAAACTAACATCAGCATGACTCCAGGACATGCCTCAAGGGAGAGGCCTATTGGGTACGTTTGCTATATGTGTGTATATCTATATAGCATAATTACATCTATATCAACTGAGATTTCTGATCATTTCATTTGCGGGAGTTCTATCTCAAGAGAAATTTGACATATTCCTACAAACAGTGCTCCTTTGTCCATTTAATCACTTTCTCAAAGTCACAACTCATTTGGATGTAGGGTCAGGCAAGAAAATAGGCATGAGATGGTTAGTTTACCAGCAACATGACTGACAGTTTGAAAAATGGTCACTTTTTTTTATTGAGTACAAAAATGACTTAAGTTGATTGTTTTGTCAAGTGTCCCTTTTCCTTTCTTTGGCTTTAAATAAGATAGATTCATTAGAAAATTCATCTATTCCTTGGCTGGAGGCTGTTCTGGAATGGGATTCTTAACAGTAAGGGTGAGTACTATTGTTAACAACAATTTCCTTTCATTAACCTTATATTATAAACATGTGACTATTATCACATGTTAAACTATTACCAGATATGAAGCTATGCCTTCTGATGACCAAATGATAACTTTTACACCACTTTTGATTTTCTATCCATCCACTTCACTAAACAAGTTTGTGTTTTAAAGTTTTTTCAGTAAACTATCAGGTGATCTGAAAATAGTGGTAGTTTGTTTTTCAATGTGGATGCAGATTAATACCCACTCTTCTGCCTAATTGCTATGACTTCTAGGATAATATTGAATACCAGCAGTGAGAGTAGGAAAACTATGTCTCCAATTCAGTACTCTAGTCTGTACTATACTAACTTACCATTAGACCGACATGCACGTTTGGAACCGGAGAAAGAGTTCAGGTGTTACGCCATTTGTCTTGCACATGGTAGAACTATACCAATTGCAGCACCACATATGAACCCAGGAGCACCAAAAGGAGTGACTCTGAGACAGAATCAGGAGTGGCCCCTGAGAACTGTGAAGTGTGATTGAAACCTTGCTGGCACCTAGGAAAACAAAGATATCTGTATGCAAGTTTCTACCTCAAACCAAGTCATGAGAGAGTGAGAAATTCTTAATAAGATGCTTTCTTTGGTGGGGAATTTTGTGTTCCAGTGTTTAATCTGTCATTTCCATATATTGACTTGTCATTGTTCCTTCATTTTTTTTATACTTTCACCTCTTACATTTCCGAAGAGACATTTTATCTTTCCTTGTGATAACCAGTTTGATCATTATTACGGTGCCTTTCACTTTTATCTATAAAATGTTTTATTGTTGAGCTTGTATTCTCTTCTATACTTTTCTTGTCCCTCTCAGAGAGCTCAGCAAGCTACCAAGAGTATCCCACCCACACGGCAGAGCCTGGCAAGCTTCCCATGGCGTATTCTATATGCCGAATACAGTAACAATGGGTCTCACTCCCCTGAAACTGAAAGAGCCTCAATACTGCACAGTTTGTATGAATGGGTAAGGAGAGGCTGCTAAGATCTCAGGGCTGGGACGAATGGAGACATTACTGGTGCCCGCTCGAGCAAATCGATGAACAACGGGATGACAGTGACACAATGATTGTTGAGCTCGCAGACAGGAGGTTAATGTACTTCCCTTGAATATGGAGACATGGGTTCAATCCCTAGAGCACCCCAAGGATTCTTTCCTGAGCACAGTGCCCAGATAAAGTCTGACTGCTGGGAGTGTTCTAACTACTTCTATATCCCCCCTCCCCCGCCCCGCTTAAAAAAAAAACTCTTTGTCTTTCTTTTTATGCTGGATATTATTTGGGCAGCATAGAGTGTACTCAATTTGAAAACTGTTTTCCTTCACAACATTATCTTGTGCAATCCCCTTTCTCTTATATTGTTCCAATGGGAAAACTACACATATATTCTTCAAGACAATTTCTATGCTATTCATTTTTTCAATAATGCTAGAGTATTGCTTTTCATATATTTATTTTTAATGATTTAATGTTTGATTGTATTCTAAGAATCTTTGAGTCTGTTTCCACTGATTTTGTTTGGAACTCCTTGAACTTCTTTCATTTAGACACTTCATTGCTTTTCCATTTTAGGTACAAGATTGCCTATTATTGATTCCAATGGGATTCCTACACATTTCTGTGGTTTTGCCTTTGCATCTTCTATAATTGTTTTGATCTTTAGTCCTATATAGACCATTACTTGTTTGTGACATTCCACCATTTTTTCTCTACCCCATGAAGGCTATACTTCAGTGTGTTTCACTAACCTTTCTCATTCAGACCTTATTGAGTTCTTGTCACTAGCTTCAACCCCATTTAATGAATTTTTTAGCTCAGGTTTGTAACTTATGCTCATTATTCGTGTTTGAAATTGTTCATTATAAATTTCATCTTTATTGTAAATTTCATGTTTCTAAGTATGGCATAGAATACGTTTGAAATTTCAGAAATGTATTAGTGTTATATCTCACACATTGTGCAGGTGTTATGAAGAAAATGATAAGAACAATAATCATAGGTCATCTCAGAGGTTTCAAGTTGTAACCTAGTAACTATCTCAGATGCTTGCTTCATTATCCTAGTGTAGCTGTGTTTGTGATTGGAATTTTCAGTTAAGTTGGTTGCCTTTTCAGAAATGCAGTCAGTAAGATGGAACTCTTTTGTTTACAATACCTAGTGTGGCTTTCCCATGTGACTGAGTGGAATCCTTGAGACATCTTACATAGGAATAGTCATCTGATGTTTGATATCTTCATCCTCTTGCTGCACTCATTAACATTTCTCCAGCAACTTTTAAAAAATAATGAATTTTAATGATTGCCAGAAGAAATAGAGAATGCCGGCGTGCTTTTGAGGAATGCTGATTTATAGAATTCATTGTTTAAACAATGGGGTTTAATTTAATGTTCTCTAAGGGAAACAACTGAATAAGGTAGCACCAAGCCTAATTTCATGATTAAATTGTTTTTGATCCATTGTTTTAGATCAAGGATGCCTTATGTCAGAATCATTTCAGTGATCTTCTGGAATCCGTTGTTTCAGCCCTTCAAGTGTAAAACTGTTATCATGAGTCTGTCTCCAGGGCAATCAGATGACTACCATAAGAATCTCTTATACATCAACAAAACCTGTTTCTGACTTATCAGAGCACATTAAAAATGAAGGAGGCATCAGAAGAGGAAATGAAGGGGAAATATTGGAAATGACAGAATAGAGAAAGTAGTTTATCTATAAATAGAATTCAGAGAATCTGTGGATTTTCATGCTCCCCTCTCTGCACTTAAATGTGTATTGTCACAAGCAGTTTAAGATAAAGAGTTTACAAGTATATTACATGTTTTGACTGTTTGAGCTGCATCCATGACTGACAACAGAAATTAGACTTCTAATAAAAATGTAACTGCAGGTTTTTTCTTATTTATCAATTTTTAAAATTGTATTAGAGAGCCAGAATTTGCAAAGCTACTGATTCTTGTGTTTAGACATACAGCAATTCAACAACAACCTCTCCAGCAGTGCAACTCCCATCCACCAGAACGCCCAGGTTCCCTTCCTTACTGACCTCCACCCCACCCCCGCCTATCAACTCAACAGGCACATTACAAAGTTTCAGTGGTTCCCCCTTAGATCTCATGTTTTCAGTACTGTTAAATTTGTGTTTTGGATATCTGACTATACTATCCCTCATTATCACTGGTCTAACTATAGCCCTGGTGCCTGTTCACCCATCACTTTCAGTTTTCTTTTTTCCCCCTTGGTTTCTTTCCTTCTCTACATGTCTCCTCTCTAAATGCTGAGGTTAGGGATATCTATGCATCCACCATTTACTACATTTTCTCATCCAGTATTCTATATCCCACAGATAAGTGAGATCACACTATGTCTTTCTTTCTTCTTCTTTCATTCACTCAATAGGATGGCTTCCAGTTCTAACCATAACTGCAACAAATTGTATGATTTCTTTGTTCCTTGCAGCCGCATAGTGTACCAAATCTTTATTATTCATCATCTGTCGTTGGACGCATGGGCTATTCCATGTCTTAGCTACTGTATTGAGTGCAGTAATGGAGAATGGTGTGCATATGTCCTTTAGAGAGAGTGTTTCGATGTCCTGAGGATAGGTATCCCAGAGTGGAATTGCTGGGTCATAGAGCAGTTCAATTCTGAGTTTATACTGTCTCCACAGGGGTTGTACCTGACAGCATTCCCAAAAGCAGAGGACAAGAGTTTCTCTTGTTAGCACATCCCCGCCAACACAAATTGTCCCTACATTTTTGATGTGTGCCATTCTTACCAGTGTGAGGTAGTATCTCTTTGTCATCTTGATTTGAATTTCTCGAGTGGTAAGTGTGGATGACCATTTTTCCATGTGCCACTGGACACCTGCCTGTCATTCTCTGAGAAATGCCTATTCATTTCCTCTTCCCATTTGTGGATTGGGTTTTTAAACTTCTTTTTGTTGATTTTGTGAGTATTTTATATATCCTAGATATCAAAACTTTTTTCTGAGTGTTTAGTGCAAATACTTTTCCCTTTCACTTAGCTGTCTTTCGGTTTAACCTGTGGACCACTTTTTTTTCTTTACCATGCAGAAACTCCTTAAGTTTATGTAGCTCTAATTGCTTATTTTTTAGTTTTTTGCCTTTGCCTATGTATTCAGATCACTGAAGGCACATATAAGGTCGAAATCTTGAAGCATTCTGCCTCAATTTTCCTCAATGTACTTTATAGCTATTCATTAGGTCTCAAGGTATTTGATCCACTTTGAACTGACTTTTGTGCCAGGTGTAAGATATGGGTTGAGCTTTAGTTTCTTACATGTAATTCTCCAATTTTCCCAATACCATTAATTTTAGAGGCTCTCTGTACTCCATTTTATGTCGTTCTTAGTACCTTTTCCCAAAATTAACTATCCATTGCGATTTTGTCCTAGGGTGTTCAAATCTGACCCACTATATTTATTCCAGTACCATGCAGTTTTGATCACTATACCCTTATAATACAGTTCCAAAGTAGGTAATCAAATATCTCCATTTTCATATTTTTCAGTATGGTTCTAGCTATTTGCAGTATTTTCTGATTCCTCACAAACTTTACCCATTAATTGTTATAGGTTCAGGAAAATTGTCATTCTAATAGATGGGGATTGCAATGAATCTATGTAACAGCTTGAGTAGTCATTTAAATAATATTGATTCTTTCGATCCATGTGCATGGGGTATTTTTCTATTTCCCGTGGTCTTCATTTATGTCTTTTTTAAGTGAGTTAAAGTTAACATGATATAAATCTCTCACTTCTTTTGTTAAACTGACTCCAAGATACTTAATGTTTTTGGATATTATATTAAATGTAATAGACTCTTCCATTGCTTTCTCCTCTGCTTCATTCTTTGTACATAAAACTGTGGCTGATTTTTGTGTATTGACATTGTACCCGGCCTCTTTGCTGCATTGTTTTACTGGTTCTAGGACTTCCTTTGTGGACTCCTTTGGGTCCTCTATGTATATTATCATGTAGTCTGCAAATAATAATAGTTGAAGATCTTCTTTTCCAATTTGGATGCATTTTATTTGTTTTTCTTGCTTAATTGTTGTAGTCAGGACTCCTAACACAATGCTAACTAGAAGTGCAGATTGTAGACATCCTTGCCTTGTGCCTGATCTAATGTAGAATTCTTCCAGTCTTTCACCATGAAGTGTGATGCTGGCTGTTGGTTTGACCAAACTTTGGTGACCAATATTATTATTTTGAGGACACCCCTATTTTGTCGATGGTTTTTACCATGAATGGATGTTGGATCTTGTCACAGGCTTTCTCTACTTAAATTTATATGATTTTATGATTTTTCTTTTTAAAAAATTGCATTTTATTGAATCACTGTGAGATAGAGCATTACAAAGCTGTTCATGATTGACTTTCAGTCATACAATGTTCCAACACTCAACCCTCTACCAGTGTAATTTCTCAGCACCAGTACAGATGCTGAAAGTTTATCATACATATCCCTTTACCTACTTTTAACACTCTGTTCTTATCCAGACTGATCATTCCTAACTAGTGTTGTCATAATGAACCCTTTTCTATCTTAATTACCCTCCACCCTCTACACACTTGTGGTAATTTACAACCATTGACAAGTCCTCCTGGCCCATTTTCCCTGGGCTTGGATATTAGTTTCTTATTGTTATGTATATACTTATTTAATATATCTATGTGTATACATAGATATGTACATATATAAATATATACGTCCTACAAACAATGCCATCATTCTATAACTGTCCCTCTCCTTCTGACTCATTTCATTCAGCATTTGTCCCCCAGTTCCATGTAAATTTTCATGTCTCCATTATCCCTAACAACTGTGTAATATTCCGTTGTGTAGATGTACCATAGTTTCTTTACCCAAAAGCTGTACTCGGGCATTCAGGGGATTTCCAATTCTGGCTACTTGTGAACAGTGCTACAATGAACATAGAAGTGCAGATGGTGTTTCTGCTGTGAGTTCTGGGACCCTCAGGGGATATTCTCAGAAGTAATATTGCTGAGCCAAATGGGAACTCAATTTCTCATATTTTGAGGAATGTCCATATTGTTTTCCAAAAAGTCTGGACCTGCCGGCATTCCCACCACCAATGAACAAGGATCCCTTTCTCACTGCAACTTCGCCAGTCCTGTTTTTTTTTCTCGTTCATATTTGGCTGTGTGCCAGTCTCTGTGGCAAGACATGATATCTCATTGTTGTTTTGATTTGCATTTCCCTGATGAATTGTGCTGCAGAGCACTTTTGAGGTGTCTCTTGGTCATTCGAATTTTTCCCTTGAGGATGTTTCTGTTCGTTTGTTCTCCCCATTTTTTGATGGGGTTGAATATTTTTTCTTGTTATGTTCTGCAAGTGCCTGTGTATCTTTGATATTAATTCCTTATCAAATGGGTATTGGGTGAATACTTTTTCCCATTCTATGGACTGACTTTATATTTTGGTCACTCTTTCTTTTGAGATTCAGACGTTTCATAGTATAATGTAGGCCCATTTGTTAATCTTGACTTACACTTACTGGGTCAGTGATGTTTCATCTTTGACTATGGCTTTAACTGCAATGTCATCGAGGGGTTTGCCTACATTTTCTTCCATGTTCCTTATGGATTTAGGTCTGATGTTGAGGCCTTTAATCCATTTTGGTCTGACTATTGTGCATGGCATTAGACAGAGGTCAGAGTTCATTTTTATTTCTTACATTTAGCTCCAGTTTTCCCAGCATCACTTGATAAGGAGGCTTTTCTTGCTCCACTTCATATGTCTTGCTCTCGTATCAAAGATTAGGTGATCATATATTTGAGGTTCTGTGACAGGACATTCATTGGCCTGCATTTTTTCTTTATTCCAATACCATGCTGTTTTATTGACTGCTGCTTTGTAGTCCAGTTAGAAGTTGGGGAAGGTAATGCCTGCCATCTTTGTTTTCCCAAGGATTGGTTTAGCTATTTGTGGGGGTTTATTGTTCTATATGAATTTCAAGAGTGTTTGATCTATTTCTTTGAGAAATGTCATGGGTACCCTTATAGGGACTACACTGAATTTGTATAATCCTTTGAAGAGTATTGCCATTTTGACAATGTTGATTCTCACCATCCATGAGTAGGGGCTGTGTTTCCATTTCCTCACAGCCTTCCTTCTAAGACCAGGTACAAGACAAGGTTGCCCACTCTTGCCACTACTATTCAATATAGTACTGGAAAGATATGCCATAGCAATTAGGGAAAAAGAAGATAGTAACGGCATCCAGATAAGAAAGGAAAAATCAATATTTGCACATTACATGATGCTATACTTAGGGAACTCTAAAGTCTCTTCCCAAATGCTTCTAGAAACAGTATATTTGTATAGTAGAGTAGCAGGTTACAAAATCAATACCACAAAGTCCGTGGCTTTTCTATTGGCAAATAATGAAAGAGAAGAGACTGATATTAAGAAGATGTTGTTGTTCACAATTGTGCAGAAAATCTAGACCTCCGAACCACCTTAACTAAAGGGGTAAAGGATCTGTACAAAGAAAATTGCACAGAGCTACGTCAAGTGATCATACAATATTCATTTTCCTTTTCAGTAAAAGTATGTGATGTATTATGTCAGTTGACTTGCATATATTGAGACACCATTGCAATCCTTGGATGAATCCCATTTGATCAGGGTTTATAATTTTTGTGATGTGGTGTTGAATTCAGTTAGCTAAGATTTTGTTAAGGAGAAATCAGGGAGATTTCTCTAAAATTTTCTGTTCTGAAAGTGTCTTTGTCTGCTTTGAATATTTGTGAATGCAAGCTTCATGGAAGGTCTGAAGAAGGATCCCTGCATTTCAATATTTTGGACGTGCTTAAAGAGTATAGGCCATAATTCATTGAAGGTTTGATAGAACTCACCAATGTACCCATACTGAACTGGGTTTTTCTTCTTTGGGTAGATTCTTAACTATTGTTTCAATTTCCTGGCTTTTCTTCTTTGGGTAATTTCTTAACTATTGTTTCAATTTCCTTACTGGTAATTGGCCTGCTTAGGCTTTCTGTTTTCTCTTCGTTCAGCTTTGAATGACTACAACTCCATGACTCTACCCGTTTTTTCCCATGTTCTCTAGCTTAAGAGTGTAAAGTCGTTCATGGTAACCTCTCATTATATTTTAAATTGCAGAAGAATCTGTTGCAACTTCTCCCTTTTCATCTCTGATCTGATTTATTTGAACATTTTCTCTTTTGTTCATAATGAGTCTAGTTAAAGGTTTGTTATCATGTTTAATTTTCCAAAGAGCCAGTTCCTGGTTTCACTGATTTCTTGAATTTTGTTTTTGGTTTGAATGTATGACTGGAGCGATAGCACAGCAGGTAGGGCATTTGCCTTGCACACAGATGACCATCAGTCGATACCTCTGTCCCTCTCAGAGAGCCCAGCAAGCTACCAAAAGTATCCCGCCTGCACAGCAGAGCCTGGCAAGCTACCCATGGCTTATTCGATATGCCAAAAACAGTAACAACAAGTCTCACAATGGAGACATTACTGGTGCCCGCTCGAGCAAATCAATGAACAACGGGAGGTCAGGGCTACAGTTGTTAATTTATACTCTAATTTATATTATTTCCCTCTTTCTGCTACTCTTTGAATTTATAATTTGTTCCTTCTCTAGATTTTTGAGATTTTTTTGTGTTCAGATTTTTGAGTTTTTTCTTCCTTTTTAATATTAATCTGCCTTGCTATGAATTTCCTTCTTATTACATCTTTTGCTGTATCCCATAGATATTGGTAACTTGTATCTTCAAGCTCACTAGTTTTAAGGAATCTTTTTATTTCTTCCTTGATTTCTCTTTGATTCAATTATTGTTAAGAAGTGTGTTTTTTTTTCAGCTTTCAAGTATTGGAAGATTTCTTCATGTTTTTTTCTGTGATTAATTTCTACTTTCATGAAATTGTCGTCTAAGGAGTTAGTTTGTACAATTTCTGTTTGTAAATTTATCTATGTTTGAATTTGCCCTAATACATGAATGTTCCATCTGCATTAGAGAAGAATGTGTTTTCTTGTTTAAGGGTTTGTAGGTTTCTGTATCTGTCCAACATTCCCAGTTTTTCCACTCCTCGTTTAGTGCTTTTGTCTCTTTACTGATGTCTAGTTGATCTTTCTAGTGAGGAAAGTTGGTGTGTTGAAGTTTCCAGTTTCCCAGTACTATTGTGTTTCTGGAAATGTATTGAAAGAATCCATATTAGGGCATCAAATTTTTGTGTACGTTAGCTAACTTGCAACATTGCTTTCTGTAAAACTGCTTGGCTGCTTTGCACCTGGGGGAGAGGGGACTTGCAAAGTGAACAGGGCATAACTTCTTTCTACAAGATTCAGGTGTATTTACTGTCCCTGAAATGAATTGTCTCAGTAAAGCACCCTGCAGATTTGGGTAAAGGCTAACTCAGGATGCTGGTGGTTGGGGGAAATTGCCCTTTCCTGGAATGTATTGTCTCACTAAAGCACCCTGCAGACTTGGGTAACACAAAACGAGGATGGTCAAGGGAGATTACCTAAGGCTTAATGATTCCAGCTATAACCTTGCTTGTGCTGACAATCGATGTACGTAAATGCTGATCTTTGAATCTATAGGCTAAGGAGTGAGGTACTTTTAAATGGATTGGTTAAGAAAGTATATGTTGTTACAAATCTATTGGCTATGAAATGCGCGGGCTTTGCTGTAACGGCCAGTGAAGGCCTATATAAGATCCCCTTTGAAGAAGTTCGGGGCTCTCAGCCACTGCCCGTTTTTGGGGTATGCTGTGGAGCCCCAGCATGCTGGTCTAAATAAACCCCGTTTTTACTCCTGCAGGAATTGTGTCTATCTGGTCTCTCCGCGCCTCCCAGGGCCAGGGAACTCCCGATCCCAACATTTGGAGGTTCCACCGAGATCACCGAGGACCCTGCCCCAGGGACGCAGGATTGAGCCGCGGGGCAAGTTAAGGCGCCTCTTTCTCTCTCTTTGTTTCTCCGGTACCGTTTTACTGTAGTTACCGATCGGTGACACAAGCACAGTGGTGTGCAAGCACAGTGACAGTGGTGTGCAGCACACTGTTGTGTGTGCGAGCCTTGTGTCTGACAGATGTGTCGGGAATAGACACGGGCCGCAGCCCTGGGGGACGCCCCGGAGGTGGATGAGGGCCAGGGACGCCTGGAGGCCTCTTTTGTGGTAGCCTCGGAGAGGCTACATCTGGTGTGTCAGGAATCATCGGCCGCTCTATTACTTCTCTATTCTTCTTTCCTCTCCAAAAGGCCTTGCGCTTGCGTCATTCTTTTTTTGTAGGTTGGATCACGCTCGTCCTTTTTCTCTACCGAGACACCGTCTTTGGAACCATGGGACAATCTCCGTCCACTCCTCTCACTCACTCTCTCCCACTGGTCAGAGGTCTGCTCTCGTGCTCAGAATCCTTTTCTGATTGTTAAAAAGCCTAAATGGCAGACCTTTTGCTCTGCAGGATGGCCGACGTTCCAGATTGGTTGGCCCCCCGAGGGATCGTTCCACTCGCCGCTTATCTTCCAGGTCAAGGGAGTCATCTACCAGCCTGCTCCCCGGGGGTACCCGGACCAGGAGTCTTAGGCAGGAGTGCCAGGCGGGGGGGGGGGGGGGGGGAGAAGGGGCCCCCACTTACTCTGCTCCTCCTCTGCCCCTGAACCCCGAACTCTCTATTGCCACTCCCGGGCCAGCACTGGCCTTTCCCTACTTCTGATCTCTTCACTTGGAAGAACTAAACCCTCTGGAGGTGAAAAATCATGTGCATGCCCTTTGGGCATATTTGGGAGTCCCAGGGTGACTGGTGAGTGTGGTGCACACCCATGTGAAAGAGTGGACCGGTCCGAGCGAGTGCCTAAGTGTGATCTGTGCGTGTATCCATAGTGTGTGTATTTATTATCTTTCTCCTAATTCTGTTTATTAAGATTGTTTAATACGGGTCAGAATTGATCACTTCTCTGAGATCCACAGGAAAGCTCAGGATCTGGGCTTGATGATCAAGAAAGGTAAATTTGACACTTATTGTTCATCAGAATGACCTTCCTTCGGTGTGGATTGGCCCCCACGAGGTTCCTTCTCTCCAAACCTTGTGGCTCAGATAAAGGAGGTAATCTGTGGAAGATCTGCTGTGAAGTTCTCCAGGCAATAGTCTCTGCAAAGAGGCACCCCTCCTTTGTCTCTCTTCCGTCACCATCCACTATTGGGGGGATGGGAGGAAAGCCCACTAGTGAGAAGATTCTGGGAAACTAAGGCAGATCAATTTACAGGCAGAAAATCCTTTTCCCCACCCAGTCTCAGCTAGAGGTCAATTCAAATGCTAATGAAGGCAGTCCAGATGTAAGGCAGAAAGAAAAAAAAAGGGGTAAAAGGCAGGTAAGAAGCCTAAGAAAAGCAGCAAGCCAGCAAAAGCAGGGAAGATGTAGCAAGCTGAGAGAAGGCAGAACTGTTTTTTTTTTAAGGAGCAGAGTTTTTAAGACCACAGCACTAAGTTCGGCTCAGGCACACAGCTGTGGGTCTGCCCAAAGCCAGGCCCACCCAGGTGGAGATGAGCCTCTGAATAAAGGCCAATTTAAGGGAGGTTAGAGTCCCCTTAGGAGAGGCAAAAGTGATAGACCTGGAGAAAAGTTTTGCCAAGGAACCATCCCTTTTCATAGATTCTTGCTTGCAATTAGGAAATCATCTGAGGACCTTCTAACTAGGTAGTTTTAGATAAGGAGATCTTATTGACCTCTGTAACACCATGTGGCCTGAGTATATTGGGGAAAGATAGCCAGTGAATGGCAGTTTGCATTACCAGATCATTTTGCAGTCAGATCTTTGCAGGTAACAAAAGAAATAGGAGAGTATCAAAGCAGAGGAGGCAGGAAAATGGGAGATCTTATGATTAACTGTTTGACATCAGAAACAAAGAAGCCTATCCCCATGTCTGATAGGAAGGTACTAGTTCCCTGCCTCAGAATTAGCCTTGGCGAAAATATGGTAACATCTTTGTCATAGTTTATTTTGCCGGCTTATATCAACAAAAGCGCTTTCTTGACCCATTTTTAACAAGTGGGAGACTGACTAGTTAGGCTGGGAAATGAGGAGCAGAGTTCCCAATCAGCCGCCCTGGGAGCTGTCCCTTCCTTTCTCAGTCCATCAGTTTCTCCCTGCCATTTTTTTGAAGGGTCAGATTGATCGATCAACTACAGATATGTGCACATGTACGTGTGGTGTTTTCGTCAGTTCACTGTCTGTCTGTCTGTGTCCGTCTGTCTGTGTCTGACTGTCTGTCTGTCTGTGTGTCTGTGTGGAACACTTGAGTGTTGGAACCAGGCTGAAATCAGAAGTAGAAATTTTAGAGAAGTTAGTGACATGCAACCCAGTGATTTAAGAAATGCAGTTGTTTTAGGAACCTGTTAGATAAGGGTTAATCCTTATCAGAAGGTTGAGCCTACAGAGAAAGCAGAATTCTCAATCTAAATTTCTTGTTAGAAGAACATTGATTATATTATTAACAGTTGAAATCCTTTTTGAACTTAAGAATCTTGTACTGTCTAGAAGAGCTATGGAACTAGAGCCTGAAACTAAAGTGAAATAAGAGTTCAAAGAAAGCAAGAACTTGTCTTACAAGCCTCAGCTAACTTTTATGAAAAATTTGTAAGAGGCAGTTTCCCTTTTTCTCACAGAACCTAGCAGGTCTTAGATACGGAGATCTCAGGTGCTAGCCAGGCCTGATCTTTGGGTTGCAGATTCCCAGCTCTAGGCAGGCTAGTCTTTGGTACGAGAGTGGAGAGAGGATTGGAATAAACTGCAACTAAGATCAAGCAGCCTGGCCATAAGGTTTCCTTCCTTTTCCTGCCCATCTCCATCTACCTCCCTGGAGTGGGGGAAACTACAGAACGCTGGCGGTGGGAAAGAGATTGTTGCCATCCTTTTTGTACTCACACAACAATTCAAATATTTTCTTATGCTGATATCAAAGTTAGGTTAAAAAAAAATCCAAAGGGCTTTTTCTGTGTCTGAAAGCATGTTTGTATTTCTGTGGAATTGTTAAAAAGTATCTGGTGTAGAAAGCTCATGATTTTAAATAATTAAGGTACAAGAACTATTGAAATTAAGCCAAAGAAGGTTTTATCATGTTTTATAAAAATTGATTGTTTATAGGTCTTATGCTGTTATGTTAATGTACATATTTGTATCTGCATTGGATTAGAATATTTGACCTAGAAAGAGTTAAAATAACTATGACACATTAAAACTGGTTTAAAAGTAATGGTTTAGTTTAATCATGAGTTTCTAGAGTTATAAAATTGGTTACAAAGTTTGTCCTACCAGTGCTCTATCTGATCTCTGAGACTCTTGGTAACTAAAATTTCTAGGGCTACTTAGTAATAAGTTGTATTGAATTAGTCTCAGATGTCAGCCTGACAATTTGAAGCCATAGCATTGCTTGTCTAGTGCTTGAAAGTGCATGCTATTATTTTGATAATTTTATTTTATGCCAAGGTTTGTCTCCAGGTATCAACCTAGCCCTGACCTGAGATGCTTTCTGTTTCATGGTAATATATGAGTGTTTTAATCTTTTTGTATTTGTGTTTTCCTCTAAATCAGAATTTTAAGATGTCTCCTGGTTAGTTTCTAATGTAAAGTGATCTTTTGCCCAGTGGATATACCTTGTAAAAGCTTTAATTGTGAGCATTTTTAAGCATTTTGAATATCTATGGAACTGATCTAATGCTTTTGAAATAGTACTGCAGAGTACAGTTTTGTCATGTTAAGTGAGATGGTTGGTAACTTGTGTCTAAATTTGGGAGATCACATTGTACATTGTACTACTATAGATGTATGCCATAAGTCAGAAAGATAATGGATGGAGATATCGTCAGTGGGAAGAAAGGAAAGGAATTCTGTTAAAGTGAAATTGATTTTTAAATGAATGAAAGTTACAGAATGTATGTAAAGGAATGTGTAGAAGGTTTGAGGTTGTTCTAAAGAAAAGGAACTGGTCAAACTGTTATAAGAAACGCTTTAAATCACATGCAGAATTCTTCTAGCACCTTTGTGGTAAGATCTATGGTAAAGATGATTGATGGATTATCTGGACTCCTGTTACAGTGCTCTTAAGATCATTGAATTTTTCAAAAGTTGCAGAAATCAAGGGTTTTGACATGGGATTAAAAACATGTTAAACGGTATGCTTTATCTCTACAGATTTTAGCTTCTCTGACTAGGACCCACAGCAAACAGGTGTATTACATCTCTGTGAGTAAAGTGAAATACTTGCTTTTCTCTTCTTTTGTACCTTCAGTATGTTTTTTGATGTTTCATGGCACTATGTTGGTTTGCATAAATCCAGATAAGTCTTTCCTCTCTGTAATAGGGTCTACCCCTCATGCAGACAGGAAAAACCAGCCATGGGACCCCAAAGCCCTCTTCCAGGGAAACAGTCAGGGGATCTGTCTAAATGACAGGATTTAACAGGTACTGTTTCAAGAACCCTACAAACCTCAGAGCGACCCTAGAGGCAGGCTGGCTCGAGAAAAGACTGGAAACCATCACTGCTATGGAGAATGAGGAATCTAGGACTCTGCAATGACTAACTCAGTCTGGGCCTACTCTCAGCGTCAAGGAAAAACCTGGAAACCAGGATTTCTCCCAGCCCTGAAGAAGGGATGGGATGGATTCCTTTCTGCCAGGACATCTCTGTGGAAAACGAGGACCAAAGCCACAACCCAAGGGCTCGAGACATCGCGGGACATCTTCTGGCCAGGCCTGGGTAGCTCTGACGTGCCAGATAAGATTAATGAAGATTAATGCCACTATTGTTGTGTCTCCTGTCTTTAGCTGATCCCCAGGACTTCTCAGTAAATAATTGGGTATCCCAAATGGAGAGTTCTCTAATCTTACTGTGTTTATGCAAAAGAACAAGCCAGGTTTGTTAAACTATCTTGCAACGTTTTAAAATGAAGGTGGAGAGAAAACCATGTTTCTGTAACTTGCTTTTTGTAAGAATCAGATTCTAATTCTACAGAGGTGATTGAATAAATGTATTCTAATCTTGATCTAAAAGGTACCCCCTTTGGGGAAATTTAGATAAAACTTAGTTTACTGTCTGTAGGTAAAACAGCCTAATCTGTAAAGGGAACTCAATATTATACATGCTGTCACTAGTCTGATACGAGCATTGAAAGCCAGAGCTTTACTAGGGTGAAGCTCATCTCAAAGTGCAGAATTGCTTTCCCCCGGTCTGAATTGGCCAAAGTGTCGAGAAAGGCATCTAAACTGGTCAAATTAGAGTAGATTAATATCTAGTTCTAAAATACTGTGAATTTTCTTTCTATACTTTATTGCATCTCATTTTCTGTGAACAGTCATTTGGAGAGAACAAGAATATTATCAGCTCTTAATTTCTGTTGCATCATGGGATTAACAACTCCTGAACCAATGCAATGGAATATTATTAAAGGGTTATGTTTTAACACTAGTGAGAACCATCTTCCATGGGGAGGAACTGAACAGCAAGTAAGATAGAAGTAATTCAGAACTGTGCTTTCTGTGCCATTAATGAACCTAGTGGAAATCCTGAGCCTCCTCTCCTAACACCTGTTCAGCATCAAGGAACTTAGAGGTGAATCGGCAGCTTGACCTTATACAAATGATCAAATGTTCATATGTTCAAGGTATAAATATATGTTGGTTCTCATTGATAGCTTCAGTATATGGGCAGAAGCTTTTCCAGTCTGTACTAAGAAAGCCAGAGAATGGCTTGGTGTTTCTGTGACCATTAGAAAAATCTGAACACAGGAAGTTATATTATCAACCAAACCTGTTTGTAGAGTTAATCCTTTTCATTGTTTTAATGATAGAGATGGGTATGGCATTATGTTGCTTTGGTTTCTGTTGCTTTAACTCTTTTTAAGACCTCATCGAGAAATCTCTCACATCCCTGTTCGAGATAGTCTCCCAAAACCTGAGAGGACTCGACCTTCGACCTGTTGTTCCTCAAGAACAGAGGGCTTTGCTCTGATCTGGTGGAGGGATGCTGTTTCTACGCAGACCACACTGAGGTTGTCAGAGACTCTATAGCCAAGCTACGGGAAGGCCTTGAACGACGTCGGAGAAGCCTGGGAGAATTGGTTTGAGTCTTGAAGATCCTCCTAATTCGGGGCAACAATACCGGACTCTACCCACTGAGGGAAGCTACTCTTACCCACGGGTCCTTGAATTAGACCCCGACCCCCCCACGATCTCTAGGATTAGAGATGCTCATGAAAAGAAGTGGGGAATGAAAGAATCCATATTAGGGCATCAAATTTTTGTGTACGTTAGCTAACTTGCAACATTGCTTTCTGTAAAACTGCTTGGCTGCTTTGCACCTGGGGGAGAGGGGACTTGCAAAGTGAACAGGGCATAACTTCTTTCTACAAGATTCAGGTGTATTTACTGTCCCTGAAATGAATTGTCTCAGTAAAGCACCCTGCAGATTTGGGTAAAGGCTAACTCAGGATGCTGGTGGTTGGGGGAAATTGCCCTTTCCTGGAATGTATTGTCTCACTAAAGCACCCTGCAGACTTGGGTAACACAAAACGAGGATGGTCAAGGGAGATTACCTAAGGCTTAATGATTCCAGCTATAACCTTGCTTGTGCTGACAATCGATGTACATAAATGCTGATCTTTGAATCTATAGGCTAAGGAGTGAGGTACTTTTAAATGGATTGGTTAAGAAAGTATATGTTGTTACAAATCTATTGGCTATGAAATGCGCGGGCTTTGCTGTAACGGCCAGTGAAGGCCTATATAAGATCCCCTTTGAAGAAGTTCGGGGCTCTCAGCCACTGCCCGTTTTTGGGGTATGCTGCGGAGCCCCAGCATGCTGGTCTAAATAAACCCCGTTTTTACTCCTGCAGGAATTGTGTCTATCTGGTCTCTCCGCGCCTCCCAGGGCCAGGGAACTCCCGATCCCAACAGTATTTGCTTTTGTTTCTGAGCAGATGCTTTATAAACTTTGCTGAGCCTGCATTTAGTATGTAGATGTTGATCGTGGTATTTCTTGATCTACTGTTCCCTTAACCAATAGGTAATGCATATCTTGTTCCTAATTACTTTCTTTATATTGAATGAAAATTTGTCTGATATAGGTATGGCTGTCCCATCTTTGTTTTCTTTACTTGCTTTCCATTGTGTGTATGATTGTTTTGCATCCTTTCATTTTGTGTGTATTTATTCTGAGAGTTTAGGTGTATTTCCTGTTGGCAGTAAGAGGAAGTATTTTCTTTCCTGATCCATTCAGCTGCTCTGTGCCTTTTGACAGAGTAGTTTAGCCCATTGACATCCAGAGAGACTATTGACATAAGTGCTTTGTTGCCCTATGTGTGTGTGTATGTGTGTGTGTGTTTGTGTGTGTGTGCCAGTTGTTTTTGTGAGTGTCTTTACTACAAGAATTTTTATCATAAGAATTTTAGTATTTCTCGCAGGGTTGCTTTAGATGTTGAAAATTTTGCCAGGTTTTGTTTGTTTGAAAAATGTTTTTATCCTTCCCTCAAATCTAAATGATAGCTTAACAGGATAGTAGTGGACTGTTGTGTGGATATATATTTCAGCCAGTCCTTTGAATTTGTCATTCCACTATTTCCTGGCTTGTAAAATATCCTGTGGAAGGTTTATTGTGCTTCTTATGTTGTTTCTCTTGTATCAAAAGGTTTTTTAACCTGGATCATTTCTTCTCTCCTGCTCATTTAAGTATTCAGCCTTTGTCTTTTGATTTTTGCATTTTGATGAAAATACTCACTGTTTACTCTGTGTCTTGGTGTTCTTTTGTTTGGCCATTTACCTCTTTTCTCTCCTACTTGTATTCCAATGATTCAAAGATATTTTTCTTATCATTATCTATCAAGAACTTTACTTTCTCTTTCATCTTTTTTAAATTTTCACATCATTGTTAGTGATGCCTAATATTTATTCTTTCATATCATTGATAAGGCCCTCTGCATGTTGAATTCTATTTCTGTGACTTGCTTTGCAATTTTTTTAATTCCTTCAGTTACATCTGTGTAGTCGTTTTTTAACCTATATCATTTACTCTTTAAGGTGGTTAAATTTTTCTTCCAGTGAATGCTTTCATTTTATGACCTTTGTTGCATTCCTAGTCAATGAGGCCTGAGGGTTTATTTGAACTGTGCTTTGTCAGGATTTCTGTGCATGTGTGACAGAGCAGGAGAAATCTTTTGTTTCAATCCGTGTTCCTAAAAATTTCTGGGTGCTAAAATTTGAGTTGAAGGTGCCAGATATCTGAGGTCGGACCTATTTATTATTTTTCAATAAGTATTACCCTTCATAATCTGCTATTCTTACAATATATGTACACTTAAGATGTTACCCCATGGGTCATTCAGCTCAGTCTCTAACGTATCTGTATAGAAGTGCTAAAAGAGACGAATTTGAGGAGCCATAAAAAATCCAAGAAACCTTGAAGCTGGATGATGAAAGGGGTTCTGTTGTCACCAGACGCTATAGTCTTCACGTGGTTTGGGTTCCAAAGGGCTCTGGGAAGGCCTTCGTGTGTCCAAGGGATGCAGAACTGTTTGGTAGATGATACAGAAATTGCCAATATAACCAGAGTTCTTCCAAAAGAACTTTGTTCTTTTCCTTGAAGTTGTTACTATGATCACTCAGATATTTAGTCCTCATGTAATTTAACAAATATCATCATACCATGTATTAACATACTGTATTACCCAAGACTATTTTATTTTTAAGGACAATTTTTTAAATAAATCTTAAGGATCCTTTAAAGGAATTAGGGGATTAGTGATATTTTTAAAAATTGTTGTTTTTTAAATGTTCACTCTAGTGTCTCAGAAAATCAAGTACTTTGAAATCAGCTTCATTTAGCAGGTAAAGGACCTGTACAAAGAAAACTACAAAACGCTGCTTCAAGAAATAAAGAAAGACAAAAGGAAGTGAAGACATATCTGTGGACTGGGAGAATTAACATTGTCAAAACTCCCCAAACAAGTTATACTAATTCAATGTGGTCCTTATATGGATACCCAGGGAAATTTTCAAAGAAATTAATACAAACACTCCAGAAATTCAGATGGAACAATAACCCCCCAGCAATTGCTAAAGCAATCTTTGCAAAAAATGAAGCTGGGAGGCATCATCTTCCACAACTTCAAGCTGTACTACAAAGTAGTAGGTAGTAAAACAGCACGGTATTGGGATAGAAACAGATCCTCAGACCAATAGAATACGGTTGAGTATAATCATTCACACCCTCAAATATATGATCATTTAATCTTTGATAAGGGAGCAAGAACCTCCTTAACAAGTAGTGTTGGAAAAAATGTGACAGCCACATGCAAAAGAAAAAAACTCAGACCTCTAATGCCACGCACAAAAGTCAGATCAAAATAAAGACAACAACATTCAACTAAATTCCATAAGGTACATGGAAGAAAATATAGTTTGTTAAACTCTCCACAATATTGAAGCTAAAGGTATCTTCAAAGATGAAACGCCACTGACCAAGCAAGTAGAAACAGGGATAAACTAAGAAATTTCTGAACCTCAAAAGAAATAGCAATGAAGATACAAAGACAGCCTACCAAATGGGAAAGGTTATCAAAGAACCCTTCTGATAAGGAGTTAATGTTAAAGATATAATAGTCATTGGTTCAACTTCACAAGAGAAAAAACAAACTCCACAAAAGATAGGGAGAAGAAATTAACAGGAACTTTCTCAAAGAGATTTGAATGGCCGATATGGACATGAAAAAACTAATCATTCAAACTAATCATCAAGAGAGGTAAATCGAAAGAACAATGAGATGTCATCTTACACCACAGAGACTGGCACTTATCCAAAAGAATAAGGGCAAACATTGCTGGTGAGTATGTGGGGAAAAGGAACTCTCCTTAATTGTTGTTGGGAATGCCAACTGGTCCAGCCTGTTTATGGATGTTCCTCAAAAAACTAGAAATTGAGTTCCCATTTGACCCCACAATTTCACTTCTGGGAATATACAGTGGGACCCCAAAGCACAGCAAAAACACCATCTGCACTCTTATGTTCACTGAACCACTATGTACAAAAGCTAGAATCTGGAAACAGCCTGAGTGCCTGAGAAAAGACAAATGGTTAAGGAAATTACAGCACACCTACACAGTGGAATACTACTGTTAGGGTAAATGAAGTCATGACATTTGCCTATAAGTGGTGGACTTGAAGAGTTTCATGCTGAGTGAAATGAGTTTGAAGGACAGTGACAGAGAATGACTGAAATACACACACACATACACACACACACACACATAGTTGGAGACATGTCTATAGCCAGGGAAAACAGGACTAGGAGTACTGGCCAATATTTAAAATCAACCACAAGTGTGTCTGGCACTTAGGGTAGGTAAGATAGGTAAGGGACCACGATGACAACAGTATCTGGAAATGATCATGCTGGACAAGATTTCACTGTCACGGTCACGGTCCTCCTGTTGTTCATTGATTTGCTTGAGCGGGCCCAGTAACGTCTCCTTCCTGAGACTTGTTGTTAGGGCTAGAGCGATAGCACAGTGGGTAGGGAGTTTGCCTTGCACGCAGCCAACATGGTCGACGGAAGTTCGGCTCTTCCACCCCTCTCGGAGAGCCCGGCAAGCTACCAAGAGTATCTCACCGGCACGGCAGAGCCTGGCAAGCTACCCATGATGTACTCAATATATTCAATATGCGGGACAAGAACTGAGTGTTAAAAGTAGGTGAAGGGATATACTGGATAACCTTTCAGTATCTGTATTGCAAACCACAATGCCCAAAAGGAGAGAGGCAGAAAGAGAGAGACAGACAGAGAGACAGAGAGATACAGAAAAGAGAGAAAGAGAGAGAAAGAAAGAGATATGAGTTAAGTGGCTGCCATAGAGGCAGGCCAGTTGGAGTTGTTGGTGGAGATGAGAGGGAAACTGGGGACACTGGTGATGGGAAATGTACACTGGTTGAGGGATGGGTGTTGGAACACTGTGTGACTGAAACCTAGTCATGAACAATTTGTAAGGATCTATCTCACAGTGATTCAGTAATAAAATATTTAGTAAAATAAAATAAAATGATGAATGTTTTTTGTAGGGTTGGTGTCACACACAAATTCTGGGTTTGCTGTTTCATGTTTATGAACCTGAGCATTTTTCCATGTGGACATTTTTGCTTGCATATGCACTTTTGCTCAATCTTCTTTGATTTCCTTGATCATTTAGTCTTTTGGCATAATTTATATTAGATAATGTGCCCTAGGGAACAGCATTCAGAGTTACTTGAATGAAACAGTAAGGGTCCTAATGTTCCGTGAATCTGCACCAGCATCTGCAACTGATTAAGATTTTAAGCCTATAAAAATGAGACATTTTTGAGTTTTCAATCAAATCTATATATTTTTAATTTATTTTTGTGATGGATTTATCATGCAATATAGAGGTGGATCTCTTTGATAGCCATGTCCACCTGTCCACATACCAAATTCCGCAGAAAGAATATGTCGTTCCAAACGTTCTTCCTTCCGAAATCCGATATGCCATTTTGTAGGTAAAGAAGCAAACAGCACCTGGCCCAGACAAGGTCAGACCCAAACACCTGAAGAATATGCTGTCGGTACTCATCAATACACTGGCTTGGCTCTTCACATGCTACCTGTCTGAATGCAAGGTTCCATCACAATGGAAAACCAGCAGGACTGTACTACTGTACAAGAAGGGAGACATCCACGACATTGGCAACTATCACCTGATCTGCCTATTGTCTGTCATCTACAAGCTGTTCATACGAGTCATCCTGAATAGAATTGGCAGAACACTAGATGAAGGACAACCATGCAAGCAACCTGGATTCCACAGAGGATTCAGCACGGTCGACCATATCTACACGATAGCCAAGCTCATTGAGGTTTCTCGGGAGTTCAAGATGTCGCTCTGTGTAGTGTTCATTGATTTAAAAAAGGCCTTTGACTCTATTGAGACGGAAGCAGTCATCGAAGACCTAGCCAAACAGGGCATTCAAACTCAATACATCAGGATCCTCCGTGAGCTGTATTACGGATTCACTACCAGGATCTCACCATTCTACAGGGACATGATCATTGACATCAAGAGAGGGGTTCGGCAGGGTGATACCATTTCACCGAAACTCTTCAGTGCCACCCTCGAGAACGTCATGCGATGACTGGAATGGGAAGGAATGGGAGTGAAGATAGACGGTCGGCAACTACACCACCTCTGCTTCACTGATGACATCATTCTTATAACACCCAAACATCAACCAAGAGGCACAAATGCTGGCTGACTTCAACCGCGAGTGTGGAAAGGTCAAACTACAGATGAATCTAATGAAGACAATGTTTATGAGAAACAATTTCGTTCCTGGCATTCCATTCACTCTCAACAGAACGAACATCTTCGAATGCAACAATTATGTGTACCTAGGTCGAGAAGTCAACATGACAAACATGGCACCTGAGTTGCACAGGAGCAAGAGAGCAGCTTGGTACACCTTCAAGAGCATCGAAGAAATAGCTAAGAGTACAAAGAACCTCTGGATCCAGGCACATCTCTTTGATTCCACTGTTCTTCTTGCATTAACATACACCCCAGGGACCTAGGCATATGGAAACAGGATGAGAACACTATTCAGGTCTCCCAAAGAGGAATAGAAAGAGCTATGCTTGAAGTATCATATTTCACTCAAATGAGAAAAAGAATCCTGAGTTCCGATCTCTGTCAATGATCAAGAATCAGGGATGCTGTCTTCATTTGCCAAGGCATCAAAAATCAGATGGGCTGGACACATAATGAGATTTGGAGATGACCGCTCAACTAGAGCCATTAGCGACTTGTTTCAACGGAACGTGTGGAAAAAGATCGTGTGGCTGCCCATCTATGAGATAGTCAGACTTCTTCGTCAAGACCCTGAACAATGGGTTTGAGGCTGTTCATGTTCCTAGAATGAGCAGATACTACTGGGCTACACTAGAATGCGACAGGGATGAATGCAGATGTTACTGGTGCCCGCTCGAGAAATTGATGAGTAACGGGATGTCAAGTGATCAAGTGATAGAGGTGGAGGATGAGAATATGGACTTTTTGTTTTAATGTGATGAACTATTGGGAAACTTACAAGTACCTCAATATATTTTGTAGATCGACTAGTGTTACATTATTTATTGGGAAACAGCAAAATATTGTGTAACACAATTGGGGAAATATTAGTTTAATTATTTATTCATTAGTATTTATTTTTAATTCATTACCATGAAACACACAGTCACAAAGTTGTTCATGATTGGATTTCAGTCATACAATGTTCCCAAACCATCCCCTCACCAGTATATTCTTCCCACAACTACCAATATCCACAGTTTCCCTCAAGTATCCTCCCCCTACTACATTTCTTCTCTCTCTCTCTCTCTCTTTCTCTCTCTCTCTCTCTCTCTCTCTCTCTCTCCTTATGGACAGGTTCATTTGGGCTTGCAATATAGGTTATCCTGCATCATCCTCCATATACACTCTGATGTAAATTATAAACTACAAAAAGTAGCAGAAAACAATCTTTAAACAGAGTTGAGGACATGGGCAAGAACATGGGAATGAGAATAGGGAAGAGGAGAAAAGAAGAGTAATGGGGCCTTGTCAGCAGCGCCAATGTGTGGTTGACGTGATGAGTGCCTCCCTGTTTAGTTGAGTTCCAGACTGTCCCTGTGAGCCTGGAGCATTCATTTCTGCATTGGCATTCTGAGGGTAAAATCGTCATGGTGCTCTTCACTCCTCACACTGCGCTGATCTTGTCCCAAACTCAGGTCAGTTCATCTGCCAGTACTTGAACCCGGGACTTGGATCTCTCCCTGCAAGACCCCAGCGTCTTCCCAGACACCTGGAGAAAAGCAGCTCTGAGCGTCTGCCTTCCTCTCTTCACTCCTCATGCTGCGCTGATCTCATCCCAAACCCAGGTTCCCATGGGGGCATGGCCTCTTTGCCAGTGGGCGTGGATTCTGTGGAAGTGGGCGTGGCCTATTTTCATAGGGCGGCCACCTCCATGGTCGCAGGTAGTTTGGCCATACTAAGGAACCTAGTCCCTAAGGAACCTAGTCCCCGACCTACACAGCAATATGATAAAACAATGCAAATCCCACACCACATCGGGAGGACAATGGAAAGAATCCAGAGTTCTCTGTTGATACTGCACACCTAAGGGACCTCTCTGACATAGAATTCAGATACAAAGTCATGATGATATTCAGTCAACTCAATGAAACAGTCAGACAGACATCCAGTAACATCACAGAAAAAAATCGACAAATTACGCGAAGAAATGAGAGCAGAAATGTCACAATTAAAAGATTCTGTAGATGAAATGAAAAACTCAGTCTCTTCTCTCAATAATAGAATGACTGCATTCGAACAGAGCATCAGTGAGCTGGAAGATCAGCTGCACCAAACCAAAAGGCAACAACAAACAGTGGCAAGAGACCTCAAAATAGCTCAAGAGTGAATCAGAGTCCTAGGGGATGATTCCAAGAGGAACAACATTAGAACCATTGGACTTCCGGAAGCTCAGGGAAACAATCCCAACGGGAAAAAAAAAACACGGTCAGACAAGTCATTGCTGAGAAATTCCCAGAGCTCCACAATGCAGCCATTTAGGTTCAAGGAGCCCGAAGGGTACCAGCTAAAAGAGACCCTAACAAAAACACTCCAAGACATATCATAGTTAGAATGATGGATGCTGCTGATAGAGATACAATACTGCAAGCAGCAACGACAAAGAAGGAAATCACATACAAAGGAGCACCCCTTAGATTCGCAGCAGATCTATCAGAGGAAACCCTCCAAGTCTGAAGGCAGTGGCGAGATATAGTGAAAAAACTCACTGAAATAAATGCTTCACCAAGAATACTCCATCCAGATAAACTCTCACTCAAAATCGAAGGAATGGTACACTATTTTCTAGACAAACAGCAGCTCAGGAACTTCATTGATTCAAAAACAAATCTGAAACAAGGGCGAAAGAGGCTACTATAAGACAAGACAAACCCTACAACAACAAAAGACCCTCACAGAAAGATGACACAAAACCACATAAAATTAATCTCTCTCAATGTCAATGGTCTAAATTCACCAATTAAGAGACACAATTAAGAGACACAAAGTGGAAAAATGGATTGAGAGACAGAACCCAACATTCTGCTGCCTACAAGAAACCTATCTCAACAGCCAGAATAAACACAGACTCAAAGTCAAAGGATGGAAAACAATCTTACAAGCAAACAGCTCCCTCAAAAAACCTGGGGTGGCCAAACTAGTATCCAACAGCATTAATTTCGCATTGAAAAAGATTAAAAGGGACATTGAAGGCTATTTTCTCTTCATCAAGGGATACGTACAACAGAAAGAAATCACACTCTTAAATGTATATGCACCTAATGAGGGAACAGCTAAATATTTAAAACAACTGCTAAAAGATTTTAAGGAGGACATTGCTAGCAACACAATAGTAGCTGGAGATTTCAACATCGCCTTATCTCCTCTGGATAGATCAACAAGAACAAAACTCAGCAAGGAAACATTGGCTTTGAAAGAAGAAATAGAAGAGAAAGGGCTTATAGACCTATACAGGGCTTTACACCGCAAAAAAGAAAGAATACACATTCTTCTCCTGTGCGCACAGAACATATTCCAAAATAGACCATGTCCTAGGCCACAAAACATACCTCAATAGAATCAGGAAAATAGAAATAGTATCAACAATCTTTTCAGACCATGATGCACTGAGAATAGTAGTGAATCACACACAGACAAGGAGAACCAAATCAAACACCTGGAAATTAAACAACTCAATGCTGAATAACGAGTGGATCAGGAAGGAAATCAAGGACGAAATCAAAAGGTACTTGGAAACAAATGAGAATGAAGACATGAGCTACCAGAACTTATGGGATGCAGCGAAAGTTGTTTTAAGGGGAAATTTTATAGCTCTGGAAGCATACCTCAGGACAGAAGAAAGGATGCACATAAACAACTTGACTTCACAGCTCAAGATATTAGAAAAGAATCAACAGAAAGAGCCCAAATTGGGCAGAAGGAAAGAGATCATAAAACTTAGAGCAGAAATCAACGACATGGAAACAAAAGAAAGAATCTGAAAGATCAATGAAACCAAGAGCTGGTTCTTCGAGAAAATAAATAAGTTAGATAAACCACTAGCAACACTCACAAAGAAACAGCGAGAGAGAGAGAGAGAAACCTAATAAATCAAAACAGAAATAAGAATGGGGATATCACAACAGAAACCAAAGAAATTCAAACGATCATCAGAGACTACTTTGAAAGTCTATATGCCACGAAACAAGAGAATGTAGAAGAAATGGATAAATTCCTGGATTCCTATCATCTCCCAAAGCTGAATCAAGAAGATATAGAGTACCTGAATAGTCCTATTCACATCAAGGTAATTGAAACTGTAATCAAAAGTCTTCCCAAAAACAAAAACCCAAGTCCAGGTGGATTCACTAGCGAATTTTTAAAGAGGACCTACTGCCAGTTCTTCTCAAGCTTTTCCAGGAAATTGAAAAAACAGAAACTCTCCCAAACAGTTTCTATGAAGCCCATATCTCTCTAGTACCAAAAGGAAACAAAGACTCCACAAGAAAACTAAACTACAGGCCGATATCCCTAATGAACACTGATGCGAAGATTCTGAACAAAATACTAGCAAATAGAATTCAGCAACTCATCAAAAAGATCATACACCATGACCAAGTGGGATTCATCCCGGGAATGCAAGGATGGTTTGGCATTCGGAAATCAATCAACATAATCCATCATATCAATAAAAGAAAAGATAAAAACCATATGATCATATCAATAGATGCAGAGAAAGCATTTGACAAGATCCAGCACCCATTTATGATGAAAACCCTCTCCAAAACAAGGATAGAGGGGACTTTCCTCAATGTAGTTAAAGCCATCTACCACAAGCCTACAGCAAACATCATCCTCAATGGGGAAAAACTGAGAGTCTTCCTCCTAAGATCAGGGATGAGAGAAGGATGCCCACTCTCTCCACTACTGTTCAATATAGTACTGGAAGTACTTGCAATAGCGATCAGGCAAGAAAAACATATTAAGGGCATCCAGGTAGGGAAGGAAGAAATCAAGCTCTCACTATTTGCAGATGATATGATAGTATACTTAGAGAACCCTAAAACCTCTACCAAGAAACTCCTAGAAACAATAGACTTGTATAGTAAAGTGGCAGGTTATAAAATCAGTACCAAAAAATCCATGGCTTTCTGATATGCAAATAGTGAAAGAGAAGAAAGTGACATGAAGAAAACAATCCCATTCACAATTGTGCCCCAGAAAATCAAGTACCTAGGAATCAGCTTAACAAAGGAAGTAAAGGACCTGTACAAAGAAAACTACAAAACGCTACTTCAGGAAATAAAAGAGGACACGAGTAAATGGAAAAATATCCCCAGCTCATGGATGGGGAGAATTAACTTTGTCAAAATGGCAATACTTCCCAAAGCACTTAACAAATTCAATGCAATTCCCATAGGGATACCCATGACATTCTTCAAAGAAATGGAGCAAACACTCCTGAAATTTATATGGAACAATAAGTCCCCACGAATAGCTAAAGCAATTCTTGGGCAAAAGAAAATGGGAGGAGTCAACCTCCCTAACTTCAAGCTCTACTACAAAGCAGTAATAATTATAACAGCATTTTACTGGAACAAAGGCAGAACTATAGACGAATCGAACAGAGTTGAATATACTTACATCTCCTCCCAAGCATATGATCATCCAATCTTTGATAAGGGGGCAAGAAAAGTGAAGTGGAGCAGGGAAAGCCTCTTTAATAAATTGTGCTGGCAGAACTTCATGGCTACATGCGAAAAAGTGGGCTCAGATCCCTGCCTAACGCCATGCACAAAAGTAATATCAAAATGGATTAATGACTTCAACATCAGACCAGAATCCATAAAGTTCATTGAAGACAAAGTTGGCAAAACCCTCCATGACATTGAAGCTAATGGTATCTTCAAAGATGTCATGCCACCGGTCAAGCAAGTGAAAACAGAAATAGACAAATGGGACTATCTTAAAATAAGAAGTTTCTGCACCTCAAAAGAAACAGTGACTAAAATACAAAGACAGTCTACAGAATGGGAAAGGATATTCACCAAATACACATCCGACAAGGGGTTGATAACAAGGATATACAAGGTACTGGTTGAACTCCAGAAGAAAACACCCAACCCCATCAAAAAATGGGGCAAGGAAATGAACAGAGACTTTCTCAAAGAAGAAATCCAAGTTGCTAAAAGGCACATGAGAAAATGCTCTACATCACTAATCATCAGGGAGATGCAGAATAAAACAATAAGATACCATTTCACACCACAGAGATTGGCCCACATCCAAAAGAACAAAAGCAACCGGTGCTGGCATGGATGTGGCGAGAAAGGGACCCTCCTTCACTGCTGGTGGGAATGCCGACTGGTCCAACCCTTTTGGAAAACAGTATGGACGATTCTCAAAACATTAGAATTTGATCTCCCATTTGACCCAGCAATACAACTCCTGGGAATATATCCCAGAGAGGCAAAAAAGTATAGTCAAAGTGACATCTGCACTTGTTTGTTCATTGCAGCACTCTTTACAATAGCCAGAATCTGGAAAAAACCTGAGTGCCCAAGAACAGATGACTGGTTAAAGAAACTCTGGTACATTTACACAACGAAGTACTATGTAGCTGTTAGAAAAGATGAAGTCATAAAATTTGCATACAAGTGGTACCACATGGAAACTATCATGTTAATCGAAATGAGTCAGAAAGAACGTGATAGACACAGAAAGACTGCATTCATCTGGGGAACATAAAGTAACAAAATGGGAGACTAACACCCAGGAGTGGCCGAGATTAGTGCCAGGAATTTTGCTCCATGACTTGGAGGCCAGCCACACGTGCTAGGGGGAAAGGAAGCTCAGATAGAGAAGGGAGCACCAAATAAAGGGTGTTGGGAGAATCCTTCCAGGATGGGAGAAGCATGCTGAAAGTAGACTATAGACCAAATATGATTGTCACTCAATGCCTCTCTTGAAAACCAGAGGACCCAAAAGGAGAGTAAGAGAACAAAAGGGAATGCCCTGCCACAGAGGCAGGTTGGGATGGGGAGACGGGGGGGTGGGAGGGATGCTAGGACCCGTGGTGGTGGAGGATGGGCGCTGGTGGAGGGATGGATATTTGATTATTGTATAACTGAAACTGAAGCACAAAAATTTGTAAGTCTCTAACCGTACCTCATGGTGTTTCACTAGTAAAAAATAAATAAAATAAATAAATAAATAAATAATTGGGGGAAAAAAGAAATACTGCCATCAATATTTATTCACCAAATGAAAGTTCAACAAAGTTCTTAAAGTTTCTGCTCATATTCTAGAGCAATAGTATAGTGGGTAAGGCATTTGCCTTGCACACGGCTGACCAGGGTTTGATTCCCAGTTTCCTATATGATCCCCCAAGTACCAACAGGAGTAATTCCAACAGGAGTGCAAAGCCAGGAGTAACCCCTGTGCATCGCCAGGTGTGACCCAAAAAAGAATTTATGCTTAAAAACCTAAAAAAACACATTTATGGGGGCTGGAGCAACAGCGCAGCAGGTAGGGCATTTGCCTTGCATATGACCAACCCAGGTTCAATTCTCAGCATCCCATATGGTCCCCTGGGTGCCGCCAAGAGTAATTCCTGAGTGCAGAGCCAGGAGTAACCCTTGAGTATCTCCGGGTGTGACCCAAAAGGCAAAAAAACAAACACAAAAACCCTCACACATTTATGAAAACACAGTAGTAGTCTTCAGCACACAACTCTTGCCATGGAATATTAGTAAACAAGACAGAGTCCTACATGAGGAGCTAAAACACTTGGACTGTGGGACATATACAGGGTTCTGCACCTTAACAGACAAGAATACACATTCTTCTCTAGTGCATCTGAAACGCTCTCCATGAAATATCACATACTATGGCATAACTTTATGAGCACAGAAATTCATAAATATAGAAATCCTACCAAACATCCTCGAAGACACCGATGCCATGAAGATAGAAATTAAACATAATATAAAGAGGTCCAAAAATTCCAACACTTGTAGTTGATAAAAACATTAAATAATAACCAATTCAAAGAGAATTTTAAAAAGTCATTTAAACTAATTAGAATGAAGAAAAACTGTCATAATCTCTGAACACAGAGAAAGCAATACTAAGGGAGAAACTCATAGTGTATAGGCTTACATTAGAGAAGAGCAAAATACTTGTATCATACATATATACACATATATAAACACATATGCATTTTAAAAGCCTAAAGAAGAATAAATAATTGAATCCAAATACTAGAACCACTAGCAGACGGAATATAATATTAAAAACTACATCAAAAATCAGTTACACAGAAATCAAGAAAGCAACGAGTCAATTAAACCAGGAGCTGGTTCTTTACAAGAACAGATAAGTTTAGAAAGAAACACAGACACACACCACACACACACACACACACACACACACACACACACACACACACACCCTTTGGTTTGACTCATAGCATCACTGTATCATTTAAACAAATGCTGTTCATTTAATAGTGAATAAAATAACACCGATTTCACTGTATCACTGTCATTCTGTTGTTCATAGATTTACTCTAGCAGGCACCAGCAACATCTCCATTCGTCCTAGCCCTGAGATTTTAGTAAGTGCACATTGGAGGCTCTTTCAGGATCAGGGGAATTAGACCCATCATTGTTACTGGGTTTTAGCATATCGAATATGCCGTGGGGCGCTTACCAGACTCTGCCACGCAGGCAGGATACTCTCAGTAGCCTGCCGGGATCTCTGAGAGCGAGAACTAGACAATAAGAGGTCGCTTCGGGGAGTTTGGTATTAGTCTCTGAATCTTGGCTGTTGATGAGATTACACAGCACCGGGGCAGTAGGTGGCTATAACTGTCTAGCTACTAGAAGATGGGGGATCTGGGTGGGGTAGGCCCAGTCCTGATCTGAGCAGGTTTGGAGATCTCAGGCCCAGGTTCTACACACCTGGGTTCCTTTGCCGGTTCCTTCATGCGTGAGGCTCATCTGAGCGTGTGGAGAGTGATCTTAAGCATGGCTGTGGCTGGGTTCCAGAGATCTTCAGCTGCCAGGGCTCTGCTCAGGGTGGGGATGGAAACTCCACCCACCCTTCTCCAAGGGGCCCCGGTGAGGACAGCCAGGCGTGGAGGCAGGAGACTGTGTTGTTCTCTTCCGGGAGCTTGGTTTTAGGGTCTCTGGATCTTGGCTGTTGATGGGATTACACGGAGCTGGGGGCAGTTGGTGGGTGTAACTGCCTAGCTGCTGGAAAATGGAAGATTCAGCATAAAAAGAGTAAATTCCTAGATAAAGTGGATCAGAGACAAAGAGGAAGAAATTACAATGGTTCTCTCAGAAATTAAAAATGTCAAATGAAACCCTATAAGTAACGTACTATTGAAGAAACAGGAATCCTTCTTATTAGCTTCTATGTTATACTGACACCCATAAAAGGTAGAGACACTACAGGAAAATTTGAGATCAATTTCTCAATAAACATCCATTAAAAATCTCCAATTAAAATAGCAAACTGAATGCAAGAATATATCCAAAAACTCATACACCATAATTAGCTGTGATTTACAACAGGGATGCAAAGATGGTTTAATATATGCAAATCAATTCACATAATGCACCACATTTTATGATATTTTTTCATTTATCTTTCCAATTAATGGAAAGATAAAAATCATATGAACCTATCAATAATGCAACGAAAGATTTCACCAATATCCAGCATCTACTCATATTAATAACTCTCAGTAAAACAGGGTTATAAGGAAGCTTACTCAAGACAGTAATGGTCATCTCTAACAAACCCACAACCAGTATCATTCTCAGTGGTAAAAAAATAAGAACACAGCACAAGGCAAGCACATGTACTTTCTGTTTTTATTACATGTGTTATGAGATATCTTAGATATCTTAGAAGATATCTAGACATGAAGAAATAAAGTGGTACAAATTGGAAAATATAAACTTAAACTATCACGATTTGCAGATGACATGATATTATATACTGAAGATCCTAAAGAGTCCACTATAAACCTCCTATGTACAATAAAGCAAAGTTTCTGGCTACAAAGTCAATGCATATAAATCTGTCACATTCCTTTATACAAATAATGATCTATAACTAAAAGAGATCAAAAGTCTACTTCATTTTAAAATGTCCAAAACCATTCAAAACAGTCTCCAAAAAACTATATGCCTAGAATCTCGTCATCGGCCACCATACATATCACACAGCTGCTTTTCCCGAAAGGGAGCATAACATGAATTCCCCATAATCATGCGACCAGACTTTGCCTCAGGCTGTTTCACATGGGGCGCCCCAGAGGTGGGGTGAATGAGAGCACTCCCCGCCCCAAGGGACCCAGCTCTGGCAGCCAAAAACCTCAACAACCCAACCGCTGCCAAGCTCAAGGCTGCTCCCCAAACGCTCAGGCTGAATCTCATGCATGACTGAAGTCCTACGGAACACAGGTAACGAGGACCATTGTGAACTTGGACTCTGGGCTCAATGGGACAGGGAGGAGAGATCCTCTGCCCGCTTTCCCCAGTCTGTGGCGACCCAGGGGTCACTCCCATAAACTACCTCCTGCCAACGCCAGAAAATCTCATCATCGACCTCTGTCCAGATCACATAGCTGCTTCTCCCAGAAAAGAGCATAAGATGAGGCCCCCACAACCATGCCACCAGACTCAGCACAGGCTGTTTCACATGGGGTGCCCCAGAGGGGGAGGGTGAGAACCCTCCTCACTCCAAGGGACCCAGCTCCAGCAGCCAAAAACCTCCACAACCCAATCACCGCCATGCTCAAGGCTGCTCGTCACGCACTCGGGCCAGGGATCACATGAGTAAACATATTCCTGGACACACCATAAAACACTCCTACCCATTTTCTGTAATTATCACACCACATTTGATGGGGTTCAGATAGTAGGCAATAAATCATAGAGGAAAAATATATATGCATATATATATATATATATATATATATATATATCTCAAAGCTCACATCACCCAAACTTCAACAACATGTTAGTGATATCCTATAGAATGTCTTAATGGCTCCTGCCAAAATAGAACAATCTTACACTGTTTTGTATATGAACATTTTTTAAGCATGTTCAGCAGTTCTTAACAGACAATACAAAATATATTATTTAGGTTGTGTTTTGGGACAGGGATTGGGGCTTGGGATGGAAACATCCTGAATTTCATGGTGGGAAGATATAATGGTGGTGGGATTGGTGTTTGAATATTGAATGTAATCAAACATTATGAACTAATGTATAACATAAAAAACAAAAATAAATAAACTCTAAAAAAATAAATTACATGCCTGGCAAGCTACCCATGACTTATTCAATATGCCAAACACAGTAACAAGTCTCACAATGTTATTGGGCCAGCTCAAGCAAATCGATGAACAACAGGAGGATAGTGACAGTGACAGAAATATACTCATTTTCATACTCATTTTCCCAAAACACAACCTAAATAATCTTTTGTTAAGCTTAACAAAAGATATGAAAGATCTATACCATGAAAATGAGTAACTTAAGAAAGTGGTAGCACTGTCCTCCCATTGTTCATCGATTTGCTTGAGCGGGTCCAGTAACGTCTCCATTGTGAGACTTGTTACTGTGTTCTGCATATAGAATATGTTACGGGTAGCTTGCCAGGCTTTTCCATGTGGGCGTGATACTCTCAGTAGCTTGCCAGGCTCACTGAGAGGGGCGAAGGAATCGAACCTGGCTTGGCCAGGCCAGTTGCTTGCAAGGCAAATCTCTACCACTGTGCGACCACTCCAGCCCAAGAAAGTGGTACAAGAATATATTAGGAAATGGGGGGGAAACCATGTTTACATATTAGCAGGAAACATACTATAACACATACCGTTTTATACCAATTATTAAATGCATTCAGTAGAGACCCCATCTGATATCTAATGACACTCTTGAAGACCTTAGAACAGTTAATCATAAAATTTTATGGAATCATAAAATATTCTGAATGGCCAAAATTCATACTGAAAAATAAAAATAGGGAGATATCTCATTACTTAACATGAAACTATACTGTAAAGCCATAGTGATCAAATCATCAGGGTACTAGAATAAAGACAGACTCTATGACCAATGGGTTAGAATTGAGTCCCCACAGGCAAACTACCAGGTTTGTGGTTAACGTTCAGCTAAGAAACCTAACATGGAGTAAATGTAGCCTATTCAACAAATGGTGCTGGGAAAACTGGATAACCATGTTATAAAATGGTACTGGATTCATAAAACCTTACACACAAGTTAATTCAAAGTGGATCAAAGACCTTGATATCAGAGCAGAATACATAACATAAATTGAGGAAATAACGACAGAATAAAATTTTGGACCCCAAATGTGTTTTCAATGATATGATTCCATTGACAAATAAAACAGGAACAAAAGTATACAAAACTATTTACGTATCTATTCACAGAACATAAAAGCATTCATTCAAAACTACCTATGCACATCAATCTACATTGCAGCTCTTAGCAAAATAGCTAAGACATGGAATCAACTCTGTGCCCAACAACAAATTAAGCTCTGATGGAATGGGAGATTATCATGTTGAATGAACTGAGTCAGAATAAGAATGACAGGCACAATATAATTCCACTAATCTGTGGCATATCAGGGGGAGGAATTGCATAGGGAGGATAAGCAGATCACCCTTTTCCTTGGCTAGAGAAATGATAAGTCCAGGGAAAGAAAGAATCTACAGGAGGTGGGGAGTAAGCAGAGGTGAAGAGGGAGGAAGTAGTTCGAGTTCAAGTCCTTGAGCTCATTGGTTGTATTTAGGTGTGGAGTAGGCATAGATATGTACATATGTGGCATATGTATAAACATACACACATAACTACAAAGACAAAAATCATGCAAGCATGAGATCTAAACTACAACAATTAAACTTGAAAATGTACTGGTCAAGGAGACGCACTTGTAGGTGAATGGAAACCTGGGGACTCCGGGGGAGGGAAATCAACACTGCTGGTGAGACTGGTGCTGGAACACTGTACTCGTGAAATTCAACTATTAGTAACTACATAAACCGTGTACTTTAATACTTAACAAAAATAAGTCAAAAATCACAGTTTCATTTAAGGAATAAAGAAAATAATGTTTGGTTCATTAAATGAATGTAGACAATTAGAGGTTAATTATTGAAATTAATTACTATAATTCTTAAAAATAAATTTCTACAAATTATAAGAAGGAAACCAAACTGACATTCTAGAATTGAAACCAAGAGTAACTGAAATGAAATATTTGAGAGGTTTAAAGGCACATTTGACATAGCAGAAAATAGTGAGCATAAAGATGGACTAATAGAAATACAATCTGAAGAATAAAGCCTTCAAAGTACATCAATATATGTAGTCTGAGAGTTTCAGAAAGAAAAAAAAATAAAAAAGAAATGTATTTATAAAATGTATGGTTAAAGTCTTATCAGACATAAAAAACTTGAACCTACAAATTCAAAATTTACAGCTCATAAAATAATAATCAAAATACACACTCTTAAAAATATTATAGTCAAACTGAAGAAAAACAAATGGATAATTCTGCATCATGAAGAAGGGAACTGCAGTAGGATCAAACAGTGACTTCAACTAAGCATCTTTGAACTGAAAGCAGTGGAATGATACATTCAAGGACCTAAATTCATCAACCAAGTCCTATTTGTCGGAAATTTGTCAAAAATTAAGGCAAAATGTATTTAGTTCTAGATAAAACAAATTAGCAGATAGTAGTAACTCTACTTACAAGACTAAAGGAAGACTTTTAATATAAAATACTGGATGCTTAGATTTGGAAACAATGAACTGTGACACAAACACAGTGTTTGTGGTCGAATATCTGTCCGTGTATTGTAGCATTGTAGCACTGTCCTCCCGTTGTTCATTGATTTGCTAGAGCGGGCCCAGTAACGTCTTCAATGTAAGACTTGTTACTGTGTTTGGCATATTGAATATGTCACAGTAGCTTGCCAGGCTTTGCCATGTGGGTGAGATACTCTTGGTAGCTTGCTGGGCTCTCTGAGAGGAGCAGAGGAATCGAACCTGGGTCGGCTGGGTCAGCTACAAGCAAGGCAAATGCCCTAACACTGTGCTATCACTCTAGCCCCATGTCTGTATATTACAAAAGTTTAAAAAGAGTTAGAGATTTCAGAAACAAAATACTCTAAAATTAGAAAAACCTATTCAAAAATTTTTTTATCAATTTCAATTTGTTTTATACTTTAGATTTGTAAATTAGGAATAATAATTAACATAAAATTCCCTTTGGTTGAAAACAGATGATGGAGTATAGTGAAATGTATGTTTCAACTTTTCAAAATGTGCAAAGCTGAATATATAAACTAAATTTGAATCATATATGATATAATAAAAATTAGTAGGGTGTATAATAAATCAAAACCATTTATCTGGGTTACTGCAAAGAAAACCATATTTTGTGGAGAAGTTATAGGTAAAAAACACAGGGCATTCTGAAGGAACATGCCCCACAATTTAAAAGAAAATAATGAGGGTCAACTCCACAGATTTTTCAGAGCATGGAATTGGTATACATAAAATAGAGATCTCATTAAGCTGGGGAATAACATTAGTTCCAAGTAGGTCTTCTGGCAGTGAGAGATCCTGCAGGAAAGAGAGGGAGGGTGCAGGAGCTGAGGGCGGGGCTGTGACTATCCACCTCCTCTTGCTGTAACCATTGTTGCTGGCAGGTGTCCTTTGTGACAAGGTCTCAGAGCAGTGACAAGGATCTGAGGTTTAAGTCCTCAAACTGAATCCCAGAGCTCATTTGCTTACTAACAGCCATGCAATTCAGATGGAGAATTTTTTCTTTACTCTGAAAAGCCACCTTCTTGCTTGGTTAAATCGGAAACCCACTAACTGGGTGACTAATGTAATCTTTCCCATCTTTTGTGCAGTGACCATCTTCTTTGTAATATGGCCCTTTATCCAGAGAAAACAATCCGTACCACCACTTGCAACTTGTAGAAACATCCATGAGGTAAGAAACCATAGGTAACCCAAGAAAACAAGCTTCTCTATTCTATTTTGCTAAGGTTTCTGCTTTTCCAAACTAAGTGGAGACATTCTTGGGATGAAAAAGATGAGAACAGCTGTTCTTAGGGAAGAATAAACTGGATCTTTCTGGAGACAAACCAGCCTAGGCAGAGTTGGGGAGAGCACTAGAATTTCTATCCAAAGATACCACAGTGGGTGTCCTGAGAGGCCCCTGGGAATGACCCCAAACTTAGTGAGCAGCAACCAAAGCTTAGAGTCGGGTTCACTGTGGCAAGCCAGGCCCCCAAACCCATGGCAGGTGTCTCACCCCTAAATTTCCCCAGTGGTAGTCAGCAGACGACATTGGTGAGAGTCTCTGAGCACTGGCAATGAAATAGGTCCAACCTTACAGATCTGAGCACCCAGAGTCCTGAGAACATATGTGTTTCTTGAGCAGCTAGGCAGGGAGGGAAGGAATCCATAGGGGTCTCATAGAGAGCCTCCCCTGGTGTTTCACTCTAGAGATAAGTGAAGGGAAGAAAACCACAGTACTCCTGAATTAGTAAAGATCCAAGTTGTTCATGAACACTAGGGTCCTTAGCTAGTTTAGAGAGGGAGCAGTGAGAAATGAGTCCCAGAGTCTGTCTTTTCTGCCTTCTCAGGGTCCAAGAAAGTCCTGTAGGAGGAGCAAGAGAAAGACCCACGAAATGGTGAAAAGTAAGCTGTTGCTTTAGCCAACACCTGAGGTCACCCCTCCCCTCCTTCCCCTGGGTTTGGCTTCTGGTCCACACGAGTGGTCAGTGACAGAGTCCTCCTACTGGAAATAGAGCCCTATCAAGGTTCCAGGACAGAAAAATGAACTCGACAAATCCCTGATATCCAAGCGCAGAACCAGGCCCAGAGCATCCTGGCAGTGGGGCTGCCCAGCAGGATGTGTGACTGGAGTGGACCTGCAGTTCCTGGCCATGGACTTAGGACTCAGTCCCAGTGGGAACAATTTGCTTAGCTTTCCTCATTCTTTGAGCAGGAGTGGGCGATGGCAGCCCTGCTCACTGTCCCTGCCTCCCCAGGATAAAGTCCTCAGTGAAAACCAATGTGGAAGCAGTTCTTACATGACAGGAAAACCTCATGATAAAAAGCCCAACACCGAGAGGCCATGTGACCTTGGACACTGACACCGGTCTTCAAGTCAGATCCCCCAAAGATCTCCCCTGTAGAGACATAATAGGGGGCCACCTGGTGGGGTCAGGCTTTAACTTCCCTCTGTGACCCAGTCTCCTGATGTGCAGTTTGCAGGGACTGTCGGAAAGAACTAGAAGAGATTCGGGAACTGGTTTTAACTGATCAAAGGTAAGGAATCTTTCTCTGCACCCCTGAGTGCTCTCAGAAGTTTATGGGGAGTTGGTTGGGGTCACTGGATCCCAGGAACAAAGGCAGCCTGCAGCTGACCTGGAGGGAGAGTCCTGGGGACAGGGTGGCTCAGCACTGGGGTGAGGACATCAGGCTCATTGTGAAATCGTAAAGTCAGTATAGCGCTCTGGAGGGCTGTGGGCTGCAGGCGCCTGCATAGCCTGCCTACACTCTGGGGTCCATGAGGCCCTGTCTGACACTGGTTCCTTCAATTTCCCACAGACACTTAAGAAAGCATGCAAAAATGAAAAACCTCCCAGATCATAAACCTCCCTGGCCAGACCCAGACTCTGATGAAGATGCTGCAACTGTGAACTCTCCACCGCCTCCCTGTCCTCCCCCAGCCCAGTTCGCACCAGCTCGGACCTTCACTCGCAGCCCCAGCTCCGCATCCTTCTCTACTTCCGTCCATTTGCTCCAGAGAAAGTTTACACATTCCATTTCCCAGAAATACCTCTCACCACCACCACCACCACCACCACCACCACCACCACCAATGCCACCTCTCTCCTCTCCCTTCTCAGAACCCAGGGAACCAGAAAGCCTCCCTCCCTCTCCCACAGCCTCTGTCCACTGCACCTTGATCTCGAACTTTACCCAACGAGAATCTCAGGCCCTCCCACTGGCCAGCATCCCAAATGACTCCTCCCCCAGTTCACTTGCCTTCTGGCCAGCTTCTTCCATCAAAACTATCTCAGACCTGGGCCAGTCAAAATGTTCTGGGCTGAGTTTGTCCAGATGGGAGATGAGGACCAAGACCCTGACCCTCCCATCTTCGTCACCTTCCGAGTCTCACGAGGAAAAGATTTACCGAGTCTCACCAGGATCCCTGATCTACAGAGAGCCCATGAACCAACAGGCTGAAGCCGCTCACCTGTCTTTCATCAACCCTGACTTCCGAGAGTTGCTGGAGACAATGATCAAGAAGAAATTGGAACTGAGCATCGGGAAGAGGGGAAGAACTAGAGAGTTTTCCAATGGCCCCTTGCATTCTTTAGGGAAAATGTTTGCATCACTGGGCGGAGAGCAGGACTCTACAGTTTGGCAGTCCTCCTGGAGCATGAGAAGCAGATCAGAACAACAATTGGATGCTGAGAAATCCCCACACCCTGATGATTGGAGAATCCACTTAATGCAGACAGTCAGACAGCTCTACTGGGGTCTCCCCATTCTTCACAGTGAATCCCTAGTGGCCTCTGTCAGGTTTTCTGACCCTATAATAAGACATCCTACTATTGTCTTTAACCCATGCATTCACATCACAGAAAAAAAGGTTCAGGAATCAGAGCCTCCTCACTTGGAACTATCTCAGACCTTGCCCAATGCTGCAGCCCCACTTCACCCTAAGATTGAAGCCAGGTCCCCGTGCCAGAGTCAGATTCAGATGGACACTGAAGTTCGTCCCATATTCACACCACCTTGCTCAGAATCAGGGGAGTTACATAAATCTTTCCCTAATATGCAAAATAAGGCAGGACCTTCTTTCCCAAGTGCCCCACAGAATAGAGAATGTCACCTGTTGAATAAAAAGATAGGAAGTGGACGGATCTTACCACCCATAGTTCCAAAACCTCTAAAGACTTTTATTCAAGACCCCCCTGACCACCTCCACCAGCACTCTGGTGAATCCCAAGCCCACTGGCCAGTGTCTGTCCTCCCTACGGTTTTGGACAGTCCGGAACTACAGGAGAAACTGGAACAACTGTTTCATAAAAGACTCTTGTGTAACCAAGAAGACAAAAATGTCCAAGTAGCCCTAAGCCAAACGCAAACTCAGAAGAGACTGCCTGAGGAGTATAAGGCACAGGACAGTTACAACCGAAAAAACAAACAAGAAAAATATAATGGGTATAACTGCCCACATCTAATGGAATTAGAAAATAACCTGGGACAGGATCTAGGGCACAGGGTGGGTCAGATCGTAAGGAATGTCTTTACAGGATCAGCCAGTTTACCAATAGAAACTGTGGATACAAAATCTATGATAAGGAGAAGAGAGTTTCTGAAACTTCCCACAATGGAGCAACACAAGAAGAATCTAGAGAAATTTCTAACAACAAATTCAAACATAAAAAGGAAGGAAATAAAGGAGCATGAGATCTCTAAAGACGTTCAAAGCTCCAAATATGTTACCTATGATGGTCAATCAAACACTGGCAGAAAAATAGCATATCTCATCTCCTCCGAGGGTCAGGTGCTCGACACAGATGAGACCCAGGGACTGTCAGTGCTTATGCCACACTTCCTAAAGGTGTTGGAAAAGCATATTGTAAAGCTTCAGGTGAGACACAGGTGGCTCTTACCTCTCAAAGTCCTCAGGTTGATAAATATGTTGAAAATAAAAAAGCTTGACCGCTTGCCCAGGCCACAGTCTGTCTGTGCCAGCCCACCCAGACATTTAGCAGGCCCTGACTGGAAAGTCAAGTTAGCCAGGGTCTCTGAGAAACCTCCTGTGGCCTGCCTGGGAGACAGGGAGATAATAAAAGAGTCAGGGAGTTTCCTCCCAACCCTGGCAGGTCCTCGGTCTGGGCATTTTGACATCCGGAATATGAGGAAACACCACTCGGGATCTGTCCAAGAGTTCGAAAGGTCTCAGAAGAAGCCTCCAGAACCTGATAGTAACATTGTCCTTCAGGACTGCAAAACCGGAGAACTCTTAAAAGACTGTGTCACAGATACACTTCTCCAAGACTACCAGGCTAATGTATTTCTCATTGCAGATGTTTTGGCATTAGAAGCACATAAGTCTGGCTGCCACAGTGTCCCCAGAGAGGATTCATCAACTTCCCAGGTGCTGCATGACCTCACATTAAGCAGAAAGAGCAGCCAGGGCCATCAGGAATCCTCCAAACTGGGACAAGACAGTATGTCTGTTTCTAAGCATGAGAAAATGGATTACAAGTGTCCCACAGTGGGACAACTAGAAAAAAGGTGTTCAGGACAGATGAGCTTGAGTGACCCAGGTCAGAGTGTGGATATCTCAGGGAGAGAGTCCAACAATCTACAAGAGGAGAAACAGGAATATCCTGAAAATTACTTCAAAAATAAATGTAAAATCTTTCTGCAGTGGCTTTTCCCCACAAAGGACAAAAAACCGGAACAGCTGCAAGCTAAATGTAGCCCCACAATACCCCCTGCCCAGAAACACAGGAGACAGATAAAAAGCAGATCACTCATAGCTGAAGCAGAATTAATTAAGGTTGCTGTTGGTAATATTTTGGAGGAGAAAATTACACTTCAACAAGCACAACCTGCCTACAGATCAAGCTGGTGCAAGGAGAAACATAAAGATGGTCACCTATGCTTCAGGAGAATTCTAAATTACCAAGAGCCAAAAGGAATGTTGTTGGACATCTATCCTAAGCACAAATACATACTCAAGGATCATGTTGATAATAACAAGGATGAAATTTCTAGATATAGCAATTTGTCTCCCAAGGTGATGAAGAGAGTAGACACACCCTCTGAGGACAACCAAGGAAGACAGGAGACTCAGACCACCATTGTGTAAGACTCGCTCACCATAAAAGATGACCACATTGCAGTTGGGCACGGAAAAGCCCACCTCATGGAGACCACTGCTCACGTCATCTTCCCCTTCATCCACAAGAGGATGACTTTTGCCTCAGTGCTCATTAATGATAAAATGAACCTCATGGTGTCATGAGATATGGTGGCCTCTGTCTATTCTTCCATGGGGAACGAATGAGTGGGACCACTCTTCCTGAGTGATTGCAGTTACTCTGAAGGGAGGGGGGGGGGGTCATAGAGAGATGCTCTTCTGAACCTCTTAAATGATTACATCTCTGAACCTCATATTGCACCTTAATACACTCCCTGCAGAAACAAAGGCAGCATTTGTCGAGAAGCAAAACCTAAATGCTCTCTAGCATACCACACTCCCAAACACACACACGCACACACACACACACACACACGCATGCACGCACGCACGCACACACACAAACAAATTGACTCAGCTGTCCTCTTTCATAAAATGAATATCTCTAGGGGTTACAGAGGCTGGAATTCCCTAGTCTCTGGTTGACATGTCGCAGACTGGGGGTGGGGTTTGGACTAGTCTAAAAGTGTCAGAATTCTGCCATCCAACCCTTTGGGGAGTGGATGGCGCATGATCTAGGATCTCCCTCTCTCCCTGATTGAGGAATGGAGGATATTTAGTAGGGGTGGGTAAATGCTGTGGGCCTGTCTCCCAGAAGAGAGGCCCGCTGGGGAATGTAGCAGGGGTGTGACTGTGCTGTCCCCATCTCACTAGAGACATGGACCTAGGTGGAAAGAGAGAAGGCACGGGCTCAGGTGTGCTCAGGCACAGATACTAAGCCAGTGTCCTTCCTGCAGGCTTCCAGGAACCACTCTCCATCTCTGTGACCATGAGACTCACAGCCATTCCCACTTAAGAATCCATGTCTGTCCTGAACTTTCATATATGGGTGAAGGTTCTTTCTTGCATTAGATTGTCCCAATTGCTCTCCTGAATTACATATGGTCCCCAAAGTACGGCCAAGAGTAATCCCTCAATGTTGAGCCAGGACAACGCCCAAAGCACCATCAAGTGTGGTCAAAAACAAAAGGACGTGTATCCAGTATGACCACAATAGTTGGAGATGATCACTCTGGACAAGAACTGATTACTGAAAGTAAGTAAATAAAGGGATATACATGATAACCTTTAAATATCTCTATTGCAAACCATAATGTACAAAATGAGAGATGAGAGAGAGAGAGAGAGAGAGAGAGAGAGAGAGAGAGAGAGAGAGAGAGGAGAGGTGCCTACCAGAGAGGCAAGCTGGAATGGTGGTGAGTTGGGGCAAAGGGTCCCTCCCACTGGGCACATCGGTGCAGAAAAATTACACTGATGGAGGGATGGATGTTGGAACATTGTATTAGTGAATCCCAATAATGAACAGCTTTGTAATGTTTAATCACCTGGTGATTCAATTCAAATAAAGAGTATCTCCAGTGATATTTCCTCCTCACCTTAATGCCATTGTGTTTGTGTATGTTTACCAGCATTAACAAAATCTTCATTCTAACCTAGAATGTCCTCCCCAGATGTTTCTTGGCTGACTCATTTCACTATCCTGGGTTTTATTTAATTAAGCACATTTTTATTTAAAAAAAAAATAGCACCTCCACTGAGTGGTCTCTCTATCTAACACTGCTCATCACAGCAAAACAAAGTGTATCATTAACCCTATTGTGGTTGTTCCAATGACTTTATTTTTTTAGTTATAACCAACAAACTTGGTAAGAGACTAGACCTTAGTTAACCCAAACATTTGTTTTTTTGTTTCCTTTATTTATTTTTATTTTTTAAATGAATCACCCTGAGGTACAGCTACAGACTTACAGACTTTCATGCTTATGTTTCAGTCATACAATGATCGAGTACCCATCCCTCCACCAGTGCCCGTTCTCCACCAATGTTCCCAGTATCCCTCCCCCCACCCCTACCCCATCACTCCCCACCACCCCCACCCCTGCCTCTGTGGCAGGCACATTCTCTCTCTCTCTCTCTTTCTCTCTCTCTCTCTCTCTCCCTTCCTCCCTTTGGGTGTTGTGGTTTGCAATATAGGCATTAAGTGGCCATCATGTTCAGTCTATAATCTAACTTTAGCACACATATCCCATCCAGAGCAGGCCCTCCAAGCACCTATCCTTGGTGGCTGTTTCTCTATCTGAACTGCCTTTTTCCCCAGCATGTGAGGCTGGCTTCCAAGCCCTGAAGCAATCCTCCTGGTCCTTATCTCTACTCTTATTGGGTGTTGGTCTCCCATTCTGTTACTTTGTATTCCACAAATGAGTGTGGTCATTCTCTGTTTGTCCCTCTCTTTCTGACTCATTTCAGTTAGCATGATACTCTCCATGTTGGTTCACTTATATGTGAATTTCATTACTTCATCTTTTCTAACAGCTGCATGGTATTCCATTGTGTAGATGTACCAAAGTTTCTTTAACCAGTCATCTGTTCTTGGACACTGAGCTCCCATTTGATCCACCAATACCACTTCTTGGAAAATATCCTGGAGATGAAAAAAAGTATAGTAGAAATGACATCTGCACTTGGATGTTTATTGCAGCACTGTTTACAATAGCCTTAACCCAAACATTTTAAATAGGGGAATTATACTACCTAATATAGATATTAACTATCACCAAAATGAAAGTCACATTGCAATATAACCAGCAAGTCTTATACCTTATATTTCCATTATATATCGAATATATTTTTATTTTAAAACTTTTTTGCTATTTCTGCATGTAGTTCTTTGTGCAACAGCTGATCAATGCTAAGAGTGTCCATGTGTGTGCATGTGTGCACCTGTATTGGTGCTATCATCTATATGATAACCCCAGTATTTGCATGTAATACTTGGGACTCCCACGAAGGCCATTCAAAGAAGAAAACATCCCAGCATGGTGTTACAAAAATGGCTTATTTCAGGGATGATTTCTAGAAACCCTAATAGTACATTAAGAAGACAGACAGGGAGAGAGAAAGTATAGGATGACATTTGGAGAAACCAGGTTTTTTTTTTATCACACTACAGACCCATCCATAAAAGCTAAATTATGTAGCTAGCCAATAAATCACCCAGCTAAAAGGGCAGGTGCTGGTATAGAGATGGTGAGGGTCAAGTGAGGGGAGCAACAACATCTGCTACTGCATCAATGATGCTGCTATATAATGGTAAATCTAAGGTATAAAACATGCCAGTTATACTGCAATATGACTTCCATTTTGATGATAGTTAACATCTTTATCAGGAAGTATAATTCCCCTATTTAAATGATTACTATTTAGAACCTCACACAAACTTAGCTTCCTCATACCACATAGATTCTGTTCCCCTCTAGACTCTGTGGGGTTTTCAAAAAAGATCCTTCTCCCAGAAAAAGAAACGCTGGACCTAAGGGAGTTTTTGCTGAGTTTACATGGGTACCTACCACTTGTTCATGCCAAAGGCCCTGTAAGGGCCTCAGTCATACATGGAGTCTCAGTCTTTACTTGCCCAGGGTAAAACTACATTCAACTTCTGCCCGTCTGGAAGAGGGTACGTGCCCATTGAACTCCAGGGTAGTTGTCTTAGTCATTGACTATTACAAGATCTTCAGAAGAAATAATCTAGATACTTTCTATACAGTGTACACAATAATGAATCACAGATATGGCATTAAGATGAACAACTCTTTAAAAGTCTCAGTATTTTCAAGGGTCATTGTGAAAAATGAGAAGTCTGTTTGAATATTGCTAATATATATCGTCTATGTACTCATCACCAAAAAAAAATTGTTGGTGTGGTTAATAACAAATGTTCACTAGACTTCTGATCATTTTGAAATTTTAACAGACATCACTGTCACACTGTCCTTTCATTGCTCATCGATTTTCTCTAGCAGGCACCAGTAACATCTGCTTTGTGAGACTTCTTGTTACTGTTTTTGGCATATCGAATACATCATGGGGAGCTTGCCAGGCTTTGCCGTGCGAGCAGAATACTCTCGGCAGCTTGCCGTGCTCTCCAAGAGGGGAGGAGGAATCGAACCCGGGGTTGGCCGCGTGCAAGGCAAATGCCCTACTCTCTATGCTATCACTCCAGCTCTTAACAGACATCAAATCACAGTATTTTATATTTAATAGGCTTTCATGTCAGTGATATCTCCTGGGGAAAGGTAAGCAATTGAACCTCTGGAGAGCATCCTTCTCGGTTATGACCCAAGGAAAGCAAACTCCAAGGGAGAAGCAAAGTACATTGGGTTCTATAGTTTGCTGATTTATGTGTGCATGGAAACACATTTTCTACCACCCCAAGCTCATTTAAATCAGATCTACTTATACTAATATTCATAAATTCATAGAGTTTTGACCAGGGAACCTGTTGTTGTAATATCATTTATGGGGTAACAGAAACTTCAGTAGGAAAGAAGAGAGGATAGCAAGTACCATTCTATCCACAGAAATAACAGAGACAGTGAAGAACAAAGTTACAACTCAGAGAGCACTAAAAGTCAAGACCACGGCTCCCAGGAGGGATTCTGAGGAGCGGCTGCACACTGATGTGAGCAGAGAGCTGGGAGGGAGGAGGAACTGCTACCATTGCTATTCACTAAGGCCACTGCTGTCCTGGATCTCTGGGAGTCATAGGAGACTGGGCCAGACAGACAGGGGTCATGGATCTTGTCTTGAATTAAACCAACTACAGTTCAATCCCCAGCCCACGGGTAAGATCCCCTGAAAATGTCCAGAATAGAGCCTAAGCACAGTACCAGGAGTAAGTCCTGAGCACCTCCAGGTATGTTTCCAAAACCCTACTCCTAAATATATAAAATGTTACTCCCTAACCTTAGTGGAAAAATCTCTGGACCTGCTCCTTTGTTATATACCTATATTTGATTAGATTGCAGCCTGAAGAATTCTCCATTGATTGACAATTTTGATGTTAAAAAGGAAATGCATGAGGTCTGGAAGGATATCCAAGCAAGCAGGGTCTTTGACTTGCATGTGGTTAAGCTGGTTTTGGTCCCCAGCATCCCATATGGCTCCCTGAGCCCCACCAGGAGTGATCCCTGCATGTAGAGAAAGAAGCAAGACTGAGCACTGTTTAGTGTGTCCCTTACCAAAATAAAACACCTAAGTGAGTTTTTAGAGAAACTTTCAGGTGTCTGAAATGCAAAAATAATAATAATAATAATAATAATAAATAAATAAACACATTATCGGGAAGGTGGGAGTTGAGGGTTACAATCACTTGGAGATTGGAGAACAAGAATGTAAATAAAACAAACCAAGGGGACATAAATGCTGTAAATTAAAACTTCAGTGTCTTCATCAGTAGCCATAAAATAGAGCCAGAAATGTGACTTGCTTATAGACTACAGCCTTGCACAAGTTTGATGCCCTGGACTCAAACTCCAGGCCTCCAGAAAAAAGGTAAAAGAAAAATATAAGTAAACCAAAAATATAAAAAAAAATGGTATCCAAGGGATTCTCAAGCTGAGTGCAGTAAAAAGAAATGAATAGGTACATAATGATTTCTCTCATATGTGGGAATTAAAGTTCCCAAGCAAGAGAGCAACAAGGGCCAAAGGCAGCACAACTGTGAACTGATCCACACAACTGAGTTAGTTGTGGGCAAGGGTCGGGGAACAGTGAAAGTGAGAGAGAGAGAGAGAGAGAGAGAGAGAGAGAGAGAGAGAGAGAGAGAGAGAGAGAGAGAGAAGCATTTGGTACTTGGAGGAGGGAGGTGGGTGCACTGGTGATGGGTGTGGTGTCGCAATTATGTGCATGAGAAGCCACTAACTGTACTATAAATCACAGAGATCAATAACCTTTTAGAAAACTTAAAAATAAAGCTAAACAAATTGTCAAAAAACACCTGACTCTCCAATCACTGAATCTCCTGGCTGTCCTTAGGCAACAGAGAAGTAGGGAGTGGATCTGGGGACTGCAGCCCTGGGCAGCATTACAGAGGCAGGCCTATCACCAAGGACTCCTGAAGAAAAGGGCATGGCCAGGGAAAGTTCTAAACCCTCTGGTACCTTCAACCCTCAGTTGATGTTCTAGACATTGGCCTGGAAGCCCCATATTTGCCTGGCTCCTTAATATCACATTTTCGTGACTGTTAAAGCTAGAATTGTATGGACATTGTGGATAATTCCCAGGTCTAGTGTTAACTAGAATATTGGCATTATCTCTACACTGCAAGTCAGGAAATGGAAAATTCTACTTACTCAATGAAAAGTGTCACTGTATCCTGGCTGAGTTTCACTTCTACTTCCTGGGCTATTGATATCATCTTTCCTACTCTTTGTACAGTGGGAATATGCAGGCTAATACTTATCTCCGAAATAGTCCAGTGGAACCACAACCTAAAGAAGGCAGACACCCCAGGAAGGTAAGAACTCCTTGGCCTAGACCCAACAGGATATAATTTTATCCTCTTTTCTGGAATTCCTCTCACCTTTCTCAATGTACTAGGTGCTCCACTGAGAAGAGAAGAGATCGAATCTCTCTTCTCAGAAGAGAAGAGGGCCTGATCCTGCTGGGGACAATCCATGTGCCCACAGTGTTGAGAACGGGCCCTAGGATTCCTATTGCAAGCTCCACAACCTGGAGCCTAATTTACAGAGGTTCTCATGGAAGGACCAGCAGCTGAGCACCAGAGGGTTGAGTGAGGGAGGCCAGTATACCCTCTAAGTACTGGTTTAAAGGTTTCCTCCCAGGTGTGCAGGGCCACTTTCTTCAGGCAGAACCAATAGTGGGTGGAGGGATTCTGAGCCCCTCAGTGTCTGGTGCAGACCTGAACAGGGCACCCGCTGACAGAGTTTAGTACCTGAAGTGGAAGAAAATTTTCATGTTTTTTTGTTTGTTTTGTTTTGGGGTAATACCCAGTGACACTCAGCGTTATTCCTGGCTCTGTGTTGAGGGATCACTCCTGGTGGTCTCAGGGAACCTAAGAGTGTGCCAGGGGTAGAACCCTGGTCAGCTGTGTAGAAGGAAAATGCCCTGCTGTGATATCCCTCCAACCCACATTTAGGTTTTTTGAGAAAAATACAATGGAAAGAAACTTATGGTAAATCTCATAAAACCCACAATGCACTTTGAAGAAAGATCACACCCAAGAAATGTCTTTTCCCTTTGTAGAAGTAAATTAATGGGAAGAAAGCTACTACTTCCCTTAGTTAAACGCAGAAAGACATCATGTTGTTCCAGTCTCTATTTAGAAACAGAGAGAAAAAGGGACAGGACAGAGCAGACAGGACAGCAGACAGGATAGGACAGGACAGGAGTTTATTCAGGGCAGCTGGGGTATTTTATGCCTTGCAGGAAACTATGCATATATCACTAGGTCATGTCCATATATGGTTAGGAAAGTTACAAATTCTATACGTTTTCACATACCAGGCATGAGGTAGTTAGACAAAGGGTCATGTAAATATATGATTTACAAAGTTTATATGTTTCACATACCAGGTTAATTACTGTCAGTTACTTCTTGTTTTTACTGACAGCCATAACAGATGTTTTCTCAAGATAATCATACATAGCACAGTCTTTGCCTGCTGCAGGTCACATAGGTCAAGATAACCATACATAGCACAGGCACGTAGGCCCTTGGTCAGTTAAAGGGCCAGCTTCCCACAATATGCTTATATAAACTACTCACTCTTTGTGGTTAACAAAAGACTGTGATGGCACATGGTGACTGAGCCTACTTGCTGAGCCCAAGGACTTTTAAAGTGGGGTCTTAGTTAGCTAGTTTCACATTGTTTCATTTCTGAGAAACCAAAACTGTCTCAATTCCAGGAACTTAACCTGAGGCCTAGCTGATTTTTCTCATTTCTGCCACCTGTCATGTCGTTGCTATTGCTTAAAGTGTGGTTCATCTCTTCACCAGAAAGAGAAAAATTTAGAATAAAATCTTTCAGGGACCAAAAGACCATGAATTAGGTAGAAGTCAAAGAGGACACAGCTGCGGTGGTCACCAAAGTGGCCATAAAACGGGTGGAGAGTGAGAATGCCTTGGCTTGGGATGTCATCTTGGGTCCAAGTGTTCAGATCAGATTCCAGAACACTAGTCAGAAACTGAGTTCTGTTCCTTCAAGGTCTTCAATGATGTCTTGAAATCAACAAAGACTGCAGCTGCACAAGATCCAAATAGGCCATATCTTTCAGTAAAAGTTGCTAGTAAATTCAAACTCCAAACAAATGGACATTCAGATCAAAATTCACAATGCCATGCCATCAAATTGTTCCCTAAAGAATCTCACATGGAAGTGTTTCTTCAAGACATTGCAACAAGTGTTTTGCTCCAACACAAACTGACCTATGGAGGAGGATGAGAAAACTGTAAAAGGGATGTGGCAACAGTTGATAAAAGGGGGAATGACAGAAGGGCCCAAGCAGGCATAAAGACAGAGTTCCTTTGATAAAAGATTCCCCAAATAAGTGAGAAGTGCCCCACTATCCCACTGAGAGAAAGAGGAGACACACTCAGCAGGAAATTCTTCCTGTTCCAGCCAGAAAATAAGTTTAATATGGCAGGTGGTCAACTTGAGAGAAAGCCCTTTTTTCATTGTCTTAACTTGAATAAAATTGGTCATGTACTGGAAGATGTAGGTCAAAACATCAAGTCTGTATCAGTAATTGCAGCTCATAGAATTGCAACAGTTGGTCTAATACTGATGCAGAAATTGGGGCTTTAGCACAAAGTATTGTGCCTCGGAGGGAAAAAAAACAAAGATTAATGACTAGGAAGTTGCTGAAACTCATACAATTGCAAGAGTAGCACTGCACTTTAGCACTGTCATCCCTTTGTTCATCAATTTGCTCGAGCGGGCACCAGTAACATCTCCATTGTGAGACTTGTTGTTACTGTTTTGGGCAAATCGAATACGTCATGGGTTGCTTGCCAGGCTTTGCCGTGCGGGCGGGATACTCTCAGTAGCTTGCCAGGCTCTCCAAGAGGGGCGGAGGAATCTAACTGGGTCGACCACGCTCAAGAGTAGCCCAACAAATGGTGCAGATATTGGAGCTTCAGCAAAGTCAGAAGCAAATCACCACAATCAAAACTATCAGACCCCACCCTCAGTCAGTTATTATAGTCAAAAGGGGCTGCACCTACCCAGAGCAAAAAAGCTTGAGCAGAGATGTGCTCTATTATCAGCAGGTCACTCCTTAGAGCCACAAAAATATTACCAACAACAATTGTGCTGAAGATGGGGTCTTGCTGCATCAGGAGTTAAGTGTTCACAGATGGACCCAGCCAGCAAATATCCAGTGTTTCCTGAATCTCTGATCAGAATCACAACCTCCCAATAAGGGCTCTTAGAAAAAGTATATGACTTGGTCAACCGAGAATATCCTCCTCCCACTTTGGTCAACAGGAAGCTATTCCCCAAGAAGAAATTCAGTGCTTGCAGAGAAAAGCAGTATATTCCATAATAATATATCTCGCCTGTTCTAACAGTCATCCCAGCCTACTGCTTCCCAAAATAAATTTGGTTTGTTGTGTTTAGCTTTGTTTTCTTTTTGAGAGATGGTGTCCTTTGTCTTTTCCCTCCCGGCCATCTTTCTGGGAATTTAAAGGTCTGGGGACCAATTCACATGTGCTCCATCTTTGGCTGTAGCTTCATAGTTGTTGTTTGGTTCTGGTTCTGTTCTGTTGAAATTTAAATTTATTTGGTTTTTATTAGTTTGCACATGTGTTTGACATTTGGCTTCTGTTATGCTTGAAATACAGTTTTGTTATATTTGATTCACTAATACTGCCTGGTCTGTGCATGTTTTAGAATGTGAAAAGAGGTGGCTCTTAACACAAGCTCGTAGGTTCTCTGCTCTCTCTCTCTCACTGCCTGCACTGGTATCCTTGTAGCTTGTAGCTGAAAGGTGTCAGCTGTCACTCTCTCCCACTTCCTCAGGGCAAGAGAGAACCAGGAATGGGGAAATATCACTGTCTTATGCTGGTTACAGTTTTTGAAGGTCAGGAGTTGATCATTTTAGAGTTAACCATTTTAAATGCTTTATGTCTGGAGAGTATTAGGAAAAATGTATATTTTTGTGGTTAAAAGGAACTTAAAATTTAACACATTTTGGTAGAAAGTTCTGACTTGAGGGGAAATTGGTCTTAGATAAAAAAAAAATGAGTCAGAGAACTAGAAGGACTATTTGACCTTCAGATTAAGGTAAACATGGATAATCTAAAACTTGGCCCCTTTTCTCTATACCACGTTATTTTTATAGATGCATATGTTTCAAATATACATACCTAAATAGTGTATAAGACTGTTTGAGCTGTTTAGTAGAAAGGAAAAAATTGAGATCAACTATTTTAAATTTGAGAGCAAACCCATTCCACAACAAATTTTATCGTTGGGCTTGTTTTGAAGATTGTCCCTCAGCTGTGCTCCAGCTTCGACTGTAGCTTCATAGCTTGTTTGTTCTCCTTAGGAAGGTCTGTTGAAATTCCAGATGATGCCCCTGGGGTTCTCAGACCATAGGCCAAAGTGTGCCCAGTTCCTGCCTAGCAGTACCCAGTCTGTGCAGTGGGTATAAGAGGCAGCCCTCCATGGTGTCCACTTTAGTTTTTAAGACAAAGGCAAATGAGTCACAGATTTTCTTCAGGGGAGCACAGCAGCCTGAATCTATTGAGACTTGAGGCCATGATACGCAGGTTATTATCAGTTACACCTGTATTCAGAGCATCTGGTCCATGTCATAGAGTGAAAAGACAGGTCCTCCCTGAAGCTAACTGCCTTTGCAAAGGGACAAGTCAGCAGTGGTACTTAGAAGGCCAGCAAAGACACTCTACATGTCCAGCAAGCCTTTCTCCCTTAAGCAGAGAGCAGCCAGCTTCTTTTAGTTGGACATTCTTTCTCTCTGTTGGATACAGCAATGCAGAATGGGTGGTGGTTTTTTGGTTGTTGCTTGTTTTCATGATAGTTGTGAATCAGAGACAGCAGAAGCCCGGACCTCCCTGAGCACTCAGGTGTGCTTGCACGGGGCCCTCCTGCCCGCGGCCCTCCTGCCTGCAGCCCTGCTGCCAAGCTCCTGTTTTAGACATGGCATGGTTGTGCATTTCCGCCAGTCAAACAAGTAAATTGTTTCCAGAGAGTCTGACTGGCTGCTAAGCTAAAAAAAGATCGGGGAAAATATCTGTATTTCACAGTTGTGTAGAAGAGGAACTACAATAAAAATATTAGTCTTCTTAAAGATACAAAATGCAGACAATTATTCTTAGCATTTAGAGCTCATTATATGTCAAAGAGTCAACACACAATGATGGGAAAATGTATGTGAAATAAAATATGTGGGGAGAATACAAAGAATAAATGTGCTTTTTGCAAGGGAAAAGTGAAAGGAACTTAATAGGTTGAGAATATGGGATATCACGGATATCACAGTCCTCCCGTTGTTCATGGATTTGCTGGAGCGGGCCCAGTAACGTCTCTATCATGAAACTTGTTGTTACTGTATTTGGCATATCGAATACATCACGGGTAGCTTGCCAGGCTCTCCGAGAGGGGCAGAGGAATCAAACTCGGGTCAGCCATGTTGGCCGCTTGTGAGGCAAACGCCCTATTGCTGTGCTACCGCTCCAGCCCTGAGAATATGGGCTGTGTTTTCATGAGCAGCATATACTGGTCTCAAGGTGTACTCTTCTGGGCCAACCCAACAAGGACAGAGGACTGGAGGATCTGCCACCTAAATGCAATCCCACAAATATCAACTCCCCAGAACATGGCAGACCAGGAAAAGCAGGTCACCCATAACAGAGGCAAAGGCACTTAAAAAAGCTGTTGATCAAATTCTGGAGTAGAAAATCATCTTTCCAGCATACAATTTGTCTCTTCAAGCTGGTGCAAAGAGAAGCAGAAAGGTGGTCATAAAAATAGGAAGATGGAAGCTGCCCACCAGCTGTGTACCTGGAGTGGACGGGGGGTAACTCCAGATCCAACTGGGGACACATTTCCTAACTATGAAAGATTCATCTTGGGGTGGGGTGGGGAAGAGGACCTTGCTCTTTCATTCCCACTGGGCAGTTTGAAGCCTTGAGGAAGCAATGGATTAGGAAACACTTCGAAATTACAAAACTATTCAGAACTATGCTGAGAGTTCCAGGGACCCTGGAAGTCCCCACCTTTCCTCTGCACAGGCCTTGGACCCAGGTCTATGAACTACATCCAGAGCTGCTGGGAGTGTGGCCTCCACAATAGGGGGCGTGGCCTATTCGAAAGTGGACATGGCCTTATGTGTGGCCAGCGGCCACTCACAAGCGGCCACAGTTATATTTCCCACTCCCAGCACATCGCAACCTTTATCACCTATTCTGTGGGAAAAAGTCTTGGCCACCTCAAACACAATACGACAATAATCCACTGGCCTACTCCAATTCCAACAAAAGATCACTGTATGCAAGAAGCTGTACAAACCCAATATAAAAGAGCACCTCATTCAACGCTTCACTAGATGCCTATCAGAAGCCACAGAATAATGTCTGAGAAGAAGGACATATTCTAGAAGGGGAGAAGGGTGACCACCATCGATTGAGCTTATTCAAAATCCTTTCCCTCAATAAGAAGGAATAGAGCTAATGAACTTGAAGGTTCTACCTCTATACAACCACAACAGCATGCGAAAACAGCGCATATCTCCACTACGAGAAGAGGATGAAGAAAAGAGTCCTGAATCCTCAACAGGGGTTACCCACAAATACGATCTCTCTAGTAAAGAATTCCAAGATGAAATACTGAGGATGTTCAAGGAACTCAAAGAATCAATGGAGCAGACATCCAGAAAATTAAAGGAAGAAATGAAAGAAACAGTGAAATGGATACTCGAGAAAATACAGGAAGAAATAAGAGCAGAAATAAGAAAGCTACAAAAAGAAGTGTCACAAATAAAGGATTCGGTAGATGAAATTAAAAACTCAGTGAGTGACCTCAGCAGTAGAATGACTACAGCTGAAGACAGAATTAGTGAGCTTGAAGATGAGCAACAGAAATCATACAGGCAACAACAAACAATGGGGAAAAACCTCAAAATGCTCTAGGGCAAATCAGAGAATTAGGGAATGACTCCAAGAGGAACAACATTAGAATCATCAGAGTACCAGAAGGAAAGGGAGGCAACTCCAACGAAAAAGCCACAGTTAAAGAAATCATTGCTGAAAAGTTCCCAGAGTTAAAGAATGCAGACATCCAGATCCAAGGAGCCAGAAGGGTGCCAACTAAAAGAGACCCTAATAAAAACACTCCAAGGCATATCATAGAATGATGGATGTCGTAGATAGACACACAAAACTGCAAGCATCACGGTCAAAGAAGGAAATCACATACAAAGGAGTACCCCTTAGATTAACAGCAGACCTATCAGAGGAAACCCTCAAAGCCAAAAGAAAATGGTAGAATATAGTGAAAAAACTCAATGAAATGAACACCTCACCAAAAATAGTTTATCCAGCTAAACTCTCACTCAAACTCGATTGGAACGATACACCATTTTATAGATAAACAACAGCTCAGGATTGTCAAAGACTAAAAACCAAACCTAAAAGATGTATTAAAGGGGCTCCTGTAACAAGAAGGAAAACAACTATAAGCCCAATCAACCCCTACAGAAAGATGGCACAAAACCCCATGGCAATAATCTCTTCCAATGTCAATGGTCTAAATGCACAAATCTAGAGACACAGAGTGGCAAAATAGATCCAGAAACTGAAACTAACATTCTGATGCCTACAAGAAACACATCTGAACAATCAAAGCCATTTTCTATTCATCAGGGGAGAAGAAATCACACTCTTAAATAATATGCACCAAATGAGGAACCAAATAAATACTTACAACAACTGCTAACAGATTTTAAGGAGGACATTGCTAGCAACACAATAGTAGTCAGAGACTATAACATCGCCTTATCACCTCAGGATAGATCAACAAGAACAAAACTCAGCAGGGAAACATTGGCTTTGAAGGAAATAATAGAAGAGAGAGGGCAAATAGACCTATACAAGGCCTTACACCCCCAAAATAAAGAATACACATTCTTTTCCAGCGAACATGGAACATTTTCTAAAATAGACCATGTGCTGGGTCACAAAACATACTTCAATAGAATCAGGAAGATAGAAATTGTATCAACAATATTTTCAGACCACGTTACGCTGAAGATAGAAGTGAATCATACACAGATGCAGAGAACCAAATTAAACACCTGGAAATTGAACAACTCAAAGTTGAGCAACAAGTGGGCCAGAAAAGAAGTCAAGGAAGAAATCAAAAGATACCTGGAAACAAATGAGAATGAAGACACGAGCTAACAGAACCTATGGGATGCACCTAAAGCCATGTTAAGAGGAAAATTTATAGCTTTGCAAGCCTTCTAAGAAAGGAAGAAAGGGCCCTTATAGAAAACTTGACTTCAAAGCTCAAGATCTTAGAAAAAGTCCCAACAAAAGGAACACAAACCCGGCCAAAAGAAAGAAATAATAAAACTTAGAGCAGAAATTAACGACATGGAAAGCCAAAAAACAATCCGAAAGGTCAATGAAAACAAGAGCTGTTCTTTGAAAAAAATAAACAAGATAGATAAACCACTAGCAAGACTCACAAAGAAAGATAGAGAGAAAACCCTAATAAACTGAATCAGAAATGAAAAAGGGGACATCACAACAGAAACTAATGAAATTCAAAAGATCATTAGAGACTACTTTGAGGCTCTGTATGCAATGAAACAATAGAACCTAGAAGAAATGGCTAAATTCCTGTATTCCTACAATCTCCCAAGACTGAGACAAGACTTGGAATACATGAATAGGCCCACTAAAATCAAGGAAATTGAAACCATAGTCAAAAGTCATCCCCAAAACAAAAGCCCAAGCCCAGATTGATTCACTAGCGAATAGTTCCAACATTTAAAGAAGACCTGTTGCCAGGTCTCCTCAAGCTTTTCTAGGAAATTGAAAAAACAGGAACTCTCACAAACAGTTTCTGTGAGGCACATATCTCCCTAATATCAAAAGCAAACAAAACACCACTACCAAAGAAAATTACAGGCCAATATCTCTGATGAACACAGATGCGAAGATCCTCAACAAAATATTAGCAAATAGAATCCAACAACTCATCAAAAACATCATACACCAAGACCAAATGGGATTCATCCTGGGGATACAAAGATGGTTTAACATTTGGAAATCAATCAACATAATTCATCATGTCAACAAAAAAAGATAAATAATCATATGGTCATATCATTAGATACAGAGAAAGTATCTGACCAGATCCAACATCCGTTTATGATGAAAACTCACACCAAAATGGGCTTAGAAGGAACTTTCCTCAAGATAGTCAGTCATCTACAACAAACATATGGCAAGCATTATCCTCAATGGGGAAAAATTAATGCCTTCTCTCTAAGATCAAGGATAAGACAAGGATGCCCATTCTTGCCACTTCTGTTCTATATAGTACTGGAAGTACTTGCAATAGTAGTTAGGCAAGATAAAGATATTAAGGGCATCCATATAGGAAAGGAAGAAATCAAGCGCTCACTATTCACAGATGATATGATACTATATCTAGATAATCCTAAAGCCTCTTCCAAGAAACTCCTAGAAACAATAGACTTGTACAGTAAAGTCACAGGTTATAAAATCAATACCCCAAAATTGTTGTCCTTCCTATACACAAATAATGAGACAGAGTAAAGAGGGAGGAAAAAAGCAATCCAGTTCACAACCGTGCCCCAGAAAAATCAAATACTTCGGAATAAGCTTAAATAAGGAGGAAATGGACCTCTACAAAGAAAACTACAAAATTCTATTCCACGAAATAAAAGAGCACATGAGGAAATAGAAACATATCCCCTGCTCATGGATAGGAAGAATTAACATTGTCAAAATGACAATACTCCCCAAGGCACTATGCAGATTCAATGCGATCCCTATATGGATACCCATGAAATTCTTCAAAGAAATAGATCAAGCACTCCTAAAATTCATTTTGAAAAACAAATGCTCACGAATAGCTAAAGCAATTCTTCGGGAAAAGTCGAAAGGAGGCATCACCCTCCCCAACCTCAAACGCTACTACAAAGTGGTAACAATTAAAACAGCATGGTATTGGAACAAAGGCAGAGCCGCAAACCAATGGAATAGGGTGGAATATTCCTATACACAACCGCAAATGTATGAATATCTAATATTTGATAAGGGAGCAAGAACATTGAAGTGGAGCAAGGAAAGCTTCTTTAACAAATGGTGCTGGTATAACTAGACAACCACATGCAAAAAAAAATGGGCTTAGACTTTGACTAAACACAATGCACAAAAGTAAGATCAAAATGGATTAAAGACCTCAACATCAGACCAGAATCCATAAGGTTCATTGAGAACAAGGTTGACCAAACCGTCCACGATATTTAGGCTAATTGTATCTTCAAAGATGACATGCCACTGACCAATCAATGGAAACAGAGATAAACAAATGGGACTATTTTAAACTAAGAAGCTTCTGTATCTCAAAAGATACAGTGAATAAAATACAAAGACAATATACAAAATGAGAAAGGATAGTTAACCAATACCCATCTGATAAGGGGTTAATATCAAGGATATACAAAGAACTGGTTGAACTCCACAAGAAGAAAACATCCAACCTCATCAGAAAATGGGCTGATGAAATGAATAGAAACTTTGTCAAAGAAGAAATTTGAATGGCTAAAAGGCACAAGAGAAAATGCTTTACATCACTAATCATAAGGGAGATGCAGATCAAAACAACAATGAGATATCATCTCACACCACAGAGACTGGCCCACATCCTAAAGAACAAAAGCAACTAGTGTGGGTGTGGATGTGGCAAGAAAGGGACCCTCCTTCAGTGCTGGTGCGGATGCCGACTGGTTTATCCTTTTTGGGAAACAGTATGGATGATTCTCAAAAAATTAGAAATTGAGCTCCCATTTGTCCCAGCAATACCACTCCTGGGAATATATCCCAGAGAGGCAAAAAAGTACAGTCAAAATGACATCTGCACTTGTATTTTCATTGTTGCACTGTTCACAATAGCCAAAATCTGGAAAAAAATCGAGTACCTGAGAACAGATGACTGGTTAAAGAAATTTTGGTACATCTACACAATGGAATACTATGCAGCTGTTATGAAAGATGAATTCATGAAATTTACATACAAGTGGTTCTACATGGAAAGTATCATGCTAAGTGAAATGAGCCAGAAAGAGAGAGACAAACATAGAAAGACTGCACTCATCTGGGGAATATAAAGTAATAGAATGGGAGACTAACACCCAAGAACAGTTGAGATAAGTACCAGAAAGTCTGCTCCAGGGCTTTGAAGCTGGCAGAACATGCTGGAGGAAAAGGAAGCTCAGATAGAGAAAGGAACACCAGGTAAAGGATGGTTGGAGGATTCGCTCGGGATGTGAGATGTGTGCTGAAAGTAGATATAGACCGAACATGATGGCCACTCAATACCTCTATTGCAAATCACAACACCCTAAACAAAGAGAGAGCAAAAGGAAATACCCTGCCATAGAGGTGGGATCGGGTGGGGGGATAGTGTGGGGAGCTGGGAGGGCTACTAGGATCATTGGTGATGGAGAATGCGCACTAGTGGAGGGATGGGTATTCGATCGTTGTATAACTGAAACTCAAGCACAAAAATTTGTAAGTCTACAATTGTACCTCATGGTGTTTTGCTATTAAAAAAATTATAATAAAAATTTTTAAAAAGAAAACATCTAGAAAAAAAGTATCAATATCAATTAAGAAAAAAGACGAAGGAAATCAAGCATGGTTTCTCCACTGTGCATGTATGCCAGTCTTTTACAGTCTCAATTACAACTCTGCTTTGGAAACCATAAATATATATTTTTCCACAAGTATTGGGAAGGCCAGAAAAATATCAAAGCTAAATTTTCATTTCTCAGGTCAAAATGTAGACTAAAACCAGTAGCACACACATTGAGGATTTGTATGACAGAAAAAAACTCACAATCCCACTTTTTTGAGCCCAGTATTGACAAGATCCATGAGATTCAGTCTTCTTCCCCTTCACAACACATCTCATGAAGCTTGGCACCATGGCTCTGACATCCTCTCAAATACCAAATCTTCCTCGTCTTTGTGAAAGACTCTTCAAGGTCCATCTGTGAGAAAGACTACTCATACACAGCCTTTTGCAATTTTGACACAGCTGTGGAAGCCAGAAACATATCATCCTCCAAGGGTGGGAGTCCATCAGGCCCATCGGGAAGAATAGTGATGAAAACTACTTTTGCCATCATTATCGAACTTGAGTGTTAGGAAACCAAGGTCCTTAGAAGGACAAAAGTTGATATCTGCCGAGGCATCTGGATGGGCAGAAGAGCAAAATGCCTTCTTAGACTTTCCCATCCAGAGTTAATAAGGGAACATGGCAGAAGAGTGAGTCTTGAAAGTTAGGAAGGCAACCCACATGGCTCTCTAAGTTTAATGACTAATGAATAGAGGAAAGAGAGTTAAGGTCTATTACCAGACCACACTCAGAAAGAAAAAAATTTAGAAATAAAATCTTTCAGGGCCCAAAAGGCCATGAATTAGGTGAATTCAAAGAGAACACAGCTGTGTTGGTCACCAAAGTGGCCATAAAACAAGTGGAGAGCTAGAAGGTCCCAGCTTGTGATGTCATCTCAGGTTCTAGCCAGATGCCAGAAAGCTAATAAGAATTTGAGTTCTGTACCCTCAAGTGTCAAAAATGATAATTTGATATCAACAAAGTCTTCAACTGCACAAGACAAAAATGAGTCACATCTTTCAGCAAAGTTTGCTAATACATTCAAACTCTGAGGAAATGGATGTTCAGATCAAAATTCGTAATGCCATGACATCAGATTTATTCCTAAGGAATCTCACAATGAAATGCTCCTTCAAGACATTGCACCAGGTGTATTTCTTTAATACTCTCCCAACAACGTGCTTCTTCAAGACTCTCATATAGATGTATTCCTTGCTGCAGACATCTTGGCTTGCCCAAGAGCACAGTCTGATTCTGCAGAGAAACTAGGTGGTGGAGATTATATCAAGGTTTTTTTGGACTACATATTTCATGGAAAAAGTGTCCAAAAGCAGCAAAAGTTAAGTATATAAAAAGTTGAGGACCAAGATACATGTGACAGCCAAATGTTCACTCCAACAGGTAGGAAGAGTAATGTTACAATTGTAGAGAGAGACAGCACTACACACATAGGAAAGAAATGCGAGACTATCCCAAATAAGAAAACAGTCTTCCTACCTCAGTTGATGTGAGGAAAGACTGATGCAGTTGAGAGGAAGTGAAAAACATGTAAGAATGAGGATGATGGAAAAATTAAGGCTATGGAGGAGGAAGACACAACTTTGTAAGAGGGATATGACAACTTTTGAGAAAAGGGAGGATGAAAAAGGGGCAAAGCATGCTCAAAGACAGAGTTCCCACAATGGAGGGTCTCCCAAACCAGAGAGAAGTACTCCATAGTCCCTATGCAAGAAACAGGAGACACATTTGGGAGGAAATCCTTCTTTTTCCAGAAAACGAACTTAATGTGGTAGAAATAACTTGAGAAAAACAACAAGGAACTTTCTGCATTGTCTTAACTTGAACAAAATGGAAGATCAGGGTCAAATTCTCAAGTCTGCATCAGTCATTGCTCAGAACCAGGCTCCAGTCTGATGCAGGCAGATTAATAACAGGGAAGTTATTGTAGCTCATAGAATTCTAAGAGTTTCGAGACAATATTGGTGCAGATATTGGGACTTCAGCACAGTCAGTGCCTCAGAGGTAAAGTAGCAAAGATTAATGATGAGGTGATTGCAGCTCAGACAATTGCATCAGTTTTGGGACAAATACTGGTGCAGAGATTGAGGCCTCAGTAAAGTCAGTTCCTGAGGCAAATAACCACAACTAAAATGGTCAGGTCCCACCCAGCAGCCAGTTTCTACAAAGGGACCTCACCTACCCAGAGGAAAAACTCTTGAGCAGAGATGTGCTCTATTGTCAGCACATCACCCCTGAGAGCCACAAAAATATTATGAACAACAACTGTACCAGAGATGGGGTCCTCCCACCAGGGGAGTTAGTGTCAACAGTTAGATACAATCAGAAAATGTCCAGTGTTTTCTGAATCTCTGATCAGAGCCACAATCTCCCAATAAGTTGTCTTAAATAAAGCATCTGATTTGGTCAACAAGAACATCCTCCTCCCACTTTGGTCAATAGAAAGACTACCAACCAAAAAAAATTCAGTACACGCAGCAAAAATAGTATATTCCATATTAATACATCTCACCTGTGTTAACAGTTATTCTAGAATACTGCTTTCTCAAAATAAACTTGGTTTGTTGTGTTTAACTTTGTTTTGTTTTTGAGAGTTAGTAGATTCTATCTTGTCCTTCTCAGCCATCTTTCTTTGGCTTCAAAGCTTGGGGTTCTGGAAAGTCAGTACTGCAAATCAATCTCACCCTCCTCCCTCGGGACACCTTCTCACTCCCCCTACATAAATGAAGGACCACAGGAGGACCTGTCACCATGAGAAAATGCCTAATGAAAGCACCAGGAACTGAATCAGCTCTCCTCAGACTCTATCATGGTCTTCTATGCTTCTAGGAGAGAGTTTTTATTCACGAAATATCCCAGAGACTGCCAGAATATGAGGTGGTTGCACGCATCACATAAACAGACCTGGTGGCCTAATAGCCAGAGGTGGAAATAATCTGAACCCACTTTAGCACAAGGAAAAGACGACACCTGCTGCAGAGGGCACCTCACTTCTATTGAGAGTAATTGTGTTTGTGAGTGTGAGTGTGTGCTTAGAAGAAGGAGGCAAAGTTAAACTAAGGTGCCCAAGGTAGTGAAAAAAAAAACCTCAGGTTTAATCTGCTTTTTATGAAAAAGGGGAAAACTTTAGAGTACTAGAAGCTCAGCTTTGACCCTCAGATGCTGCTCCTCTTCTATGTCCAGAACTCAGACCAGTTAAGCTACCATAGCTCCTCAAAGAACCTACAAGAAAAACCTTCAAGCAGGGAGCATTATACTACTATGTTGCGGGGGGCCCCGCCAGACCTAGGATCTGTAGGTGCAGGGAGGGACCAACGGAAGGAACACAAGACACAAGAGACAGAATACAGTTTAGAAACAGAGAGAAAAAGGGACAGACTTTATTGAGGGCGATGGGGGTATATATTAGTAAGGCAGTTACACAAAGGGTCATACCCAAATGTGGTTAGGAAAGTTACAAAGTCTATAAGTTTGACATACCATGCATTACAAAGCTTATACTAAGTTAATCATTGTCAGTTACAGCCATGACAATTGTTTTCTCAGGATAATCATACATAGCACAGGCTTTACCTGCCAAAGGTCATGTAGGTGAGGATTACTATACCACAGGCTTTACCTGCCGAGGGTCACGTAGGTCAAGATTGCCATACCTAGCACAGGCACGTAGGCTCTTGGTCAGTTAAAGGGCCAGCTTCCCACACTATGTCTCTGAATATTACTAGTAAGTGACATATGAATGGGAAGATAAGGAGGAACTCCCATTATTAGGGCTTAAATTGAACCCCAAGAGTGACACTTAGGGGTCAGTAGGACTCAAAGGCCATCATATTGGCCTGTGGTTCCATATTGGTTTCATCTGTTTCCCATACTGTTCACCAGTCAAAATAATGAAGCTCTTAGAGTTTATTTGTTGCAAACAGGATAGATGTGACCTGCCCAACAAAGGGGCATACTGGGATGACCACAGAGAACTAACATCATCTCAGGTTTGCTCTGCTCAACTCCAAACACAACACAGGGAGGCAGGAGCAATTTTTAGCAAGTTCCCTCATGTGCCATTTGTAGCAGATACTTGAGTAAGACATCCCAACTTCAGGATCAGCCCTGGTGTGAGAACAGTCTAAAGCTCAAATCTCTCAAATTCCATATTGGCCCCCCCATCCAGGGTAAAGGGTAGACCTGCTTGATCAGAGCTGTGGAATCCACCTGTAGCCAGGGTATGATCCTAGACCATTTCTGGGAAGACAGCCTCATGCTGAGACCATGGACAAATCCCACAGAGATCTCCAGCTCAGATCAACAGACAGACATCTGACAAGAGGCACAGAGAACTCTGACTCAGATCCATGAAGGCTACTTTTAGAAATCCCCACACAGAGACCTCTGACAGTCCACACAGAGATCGTGAACACAGACATTGCAGAGGGTTCTCCCACAGGAGTCTCATACAGAAACCTCTCTCCAGTGTCACAGATCTCAGCACACACCTACACAGTCCACACACTGGCTTCCACAGAAACCACAAAGACATCACGGAGCCCCTCAGTGTAAATGCTTATGAATGGGCACTGAACAGTCACTGTGACAGGACTGAATGAATTTTGAAGTTAATTCATTAACTGACAGTGTAGGAGCATCACTAGATATGCCTTTGGATAAAATGTTTATGTATTTTATTCCGATATTATACTATCATTGCTTCTTTCTAAAAAAGAAATTACAGTTCTATGTATAAACCTGAAAATTGTTTCCTTCATGGGTTTTTATTACAAAGAAGCACAACTTTTGGCCAAAAAAATAGGATCTATCTCATAGTGATTCAATAAAAAATATCTTTAATTTTTTTTTTGAATTTCAAAAAACATTGCTATTCTGTAATGAAGAAAAATATTTTACTGAAATTTGTTTAGTCAAATGCCATCAGGGAGAGGGATGGGTGCTTGATCATTGTATGACTAAAACTTAATGATGAAAGTTTGTAACTGTGTCTCATGTTGATTCAATTAAAAAAGTGCCATCAGAGTTCACTTTTTATATATTTAATTGGGGAGGTGAAAAAAATAACTACATTCAAAATGCATGACTACTTTGAAAAAATGACAAAAGGATACCCCAGCAAATGGAACCCAAAATAGAAAGGGGAAAAAATAATTCATACAGCTGTGAAAAACTGCATCTAGCTCAACATATTACAAGGAGTGGATGTGTTTTGAGAGCTGCCCTATTCAAGTGAAACAAACCACATTCTCAGCCATTCACATAGGAGACATTTCCGGTAGCATTTCAGTTTATTTTCTAGGACATTTCTACTTATTCACTAACAATATGTAGTTACACTGTTTGTTTTACTTTTTGATCAAAATGAAAAATGAAAAAATTTCAAATAGTATTATCCATGACACCAGAATATGAGAAAATCCTAATTTTCAGTTAAAATAGCTTAAACTTCTGGACTAAGATATTTATAAAAATTGGCATTTTAAAACCTAATGTATACTATCCAGAGAGTAGCACTGTAGCACTGTCGACCTGTTGTTCATCGATTTGCTCAAGTGGGCACCAGTAACGTCTCCATTGTGAGACTTGTTGTTACTGTTTGGGGCATATCGAATACAACATGGGGACTATTTATTTTATACTTAATATATGGTTAAACAGGAAACACATACTGCTTAAATTATGGCTGGAGCGATAGCACAGCGGGTAGGGCGTTCGCCTTACAAGCGGCCAACATGGCCGACCCGAGTTCGATTCCTCCGCCCCTCTCGAAGAGCCCGGCAAGCTACCGAGAGTATTCGATATGCCAGACACAGTAACAACAAAGTCTCCAATGGAGACGTTACTGGGCCCGCTCGAGCAAATCGACGATCAACAGGAGGGCCTTTACCTTTACCTTTACCTTTATATATATATATATATATATATATATATATATATATATCAATATGTTAGTGATCTCATGGAAGGATTTAATGGCCCTGGGTGAAATACAGCAATCTCCACACTCTTTCCTCTAAAAATAAATTTTCAGCAGTTTTTCATAACAATACAAAATATATTATTTCAGTTATGCTTTGGGCCAGGGATTAGGGTTCAGGATGGAAGCATCCAGAATACGGTAGTGGGAAGGTGTAATGGTGATGGGATTTGTGCTTGAATATTAAATGTAATGAAATATTGTGAACTGCTTTATATAGCACAGCAGTAGGGCGTTTGCCTCACAAGTTGCCAACATGGCCGACCCAAGTTCAATTTTTCTGCCCCTCTCAGAGAGCCCCGCAAGCTACCGAGAGTATCTCGCCCTCATGGGAAAGCCTGGCAAGCTCCCTGTGACGTATTCAATATGCCAAACACAGTAACAACAAGTCTCATGATGGAGATGTTACTGGGCTCGCTCGAGCAAAATAAAAAAAAATTCTAAAAAGACTTCCAAGAAGATACCCTATAAAAGCCACCTTTAACAAAGGAGGAGCATAGGTATGCTGCCTGAGATCATGTGCTTCTTGCACACACGTGGCTGAACACTTGCCACCTGAGCACATGTGTTGCTCGAATCCTTCTTTCCTCCCTCCCTCCTTCCCTCCCTCCCTCCCTCCCTCCTTCCCTCCATCCCTCTCTCTCTTTCTCCTCTTTTTTCTCTCTCCTATCTCTACCTACCTCCCTCCCTCCCTCCCTCCCTCCCTCCTCCCCTTCAAAAAGTTCCAGATAAAATCTGTTTTACTTCACTGCTTGTCTACTCCTGGAATCCTTCTCTGAGAGGTGAGTGAGACAAGAGCCCCGAGGCCCTGGGTAAGACTGGGACTGGCTTCTCTTTTCCTACAATGAGAAAATCCTTGCTCCAACCAGAGCCCCTGGCTCCCCTAGTAATCAGGGTTGGGGATCACCCAAGAAGACCAAGCAGCGGATGTCAAGTGTGGCCTGACGGCCACCAATGGAGCTGGCAAGCAGGTGCTCATAGCAGACTTCATCAGTCCTAGTCTTCCACCAGTCCTAGGGTGGGAGAGGCTAAAGGGGAGAAAGTGACTGTCTCTCTCCTCCCAGCCTCACCTAAGTCACCAGTGGGGCACACCTACATCATACATACCACACATTATTTTACATTAATCACATCTCTATGGCTATGACCACGTGCTTTCTGATATCTAATCCATAATATTTAATACGTAGGAAATCTAATAGCTCATCAACATCCATCATACCCCCAAATCATAAAAAATAATGCTTTGTACTGGAAAGGAGAAACCATATTCACAAATCATGTCTTTGAGATAAAATTCTTACAAGAGGTGAAAATAATAGCACATGACAAAGTAGATGAGGAGTTAGAAAATGCATCTTTTATAGGTGAAGAAAATTGCTCATCTATCCTGACAGCAGAAAAATGTGATCGTGTAATCTCTGGGCGACTAGGGAAAGCCCCCGGCAGTTCTCTCTCTTGCCACCTGTGTTCAGTGGTCTCAGGCCACTTTCCCATCAGGGATTGCCAATGCCATGGGCGGATGAAGGAGGAAAGGGGGTCCAGGCTGGTTGGTGATCAAATGCCCTTTATTCCATTCTCTCCACGTTCCTGTTCCAATCTCACTAAGCTCCCCATTCTAGTCTCACACTGCTCCTCATTCCTGTCTCCTCCTGTCTCTCCTGCTCATGTCTCCACGCCCTCTCTCACAGTCACATCTCTTGTCTCTCCAAGCGCCTGCTCCTGCATTCTTCCACTACATTCTTCTCCCTCTGTCTCCCTGCTAGTTTCTTCTCGCTCCATCTTGCTGCCCTAGTCTCTCTGTAGTCTCTCACCAATCCCTCCCCCACCCCCCTGCATTGGGTGTAGACACCACATCCATCTGGTAGCATATATCAAAAGCCTTCCTAATTTCTTATCAGGCTCAAGGGAGGGAAATACTACCACCTAAGGGTGTTTCTCCTCTCCTTAGTCCAATAATTTAATTAACATCTTAATTAACATCTTAATTCTACTTCTTAGTACTAGTTGTTTTGTATGGATACAGTAAGAGATACATTGAGCTCGTAGGATGGCTCTCCTGGGGACATCTCACTATAGATCTCAGACTACAGTTCTCAGGCCAGATTAATCTTTCCTAACCCTAGCAGGGTCCTAATTTAGTTGTTACTTTTTGAATCATGACAGAATTTGTCCATGACCATGCTCTTAACTTATAGTTAAGTACTGTGGCGCTTTGACCAGGCCCATTTCGATGCCAGGGTAGCTCATTGCTTGCCCTGGATCCACCCAGTCCCTCATCAGGACCCTGTTTTGGGGGATGTAGGAAGTAAGGGCAACTGAGGCTTAAATTGAGAAAACAGATGTTCAGAAGGCAATATTATCTGGAGTCAATTAACTGCCAGGTTACAAAAGCATAGCATTAGCTGTCTTTCTGTGTCTATACAAAAAGGACATTGCTCTGAATTAACTATGCAAAGAACTAAAGGAGAAGAGAAAAGGAAGAGATTATAAATAAACACTTGGGAAATGGGAGCACCATGATGGGAGTAACCCCATAAACCTAAGCTCCCTGTGGCAAGGTGGAAAGGACAAACCAATGTTATCCTACAGTGAATGACACAGCTCTTTAAGCATGTGTGTGTGTGTGTGTGTGTGTGTGTGTGTGTGTACATGCTCAGGTTCATAATTTACCTGGTCCTGTGTACTGGATACATTTACATTCCTTTTTAAAAGTCTTGTGTCAGAAAATTTTCTCAAAAATGATGCATCGATTTATTTAGCAAGTAATTTAGGTCTACAGACCTTCCAGTTCATGTTAAAATGGAGCAGAAGGATGAATAGAAAAGTCAGCACAGATCTTCTCTGGAAAATGATTACATTCTTTTGAAATTTTTTCAATAGAAAAAGAAAAGATAGTTTCCAGGTAGGAAACTGAACTGTTCTTACCCCAGAAAAATGTCTAGAATTTCGAGCCTATTAAAACAGGGAAGGGCTCCTTCAAACCTTCATCTAATGAGGAAGATTTGCAATAAGCAGATCAGCAGGAACAGATAGGTTCAGGGTTTGTTGACGCTACTGGGAACCATCTCAAGACTTTACTCATCATTTTAAAATGTATTCTAAGCAATTCTGAATGCTGCTCTTTCCTCCTATTTACTCATCTAAGACATTGCCTTTTAGAACCACATGATGTCATAACCATTTCTCACTGGGAATTCAGGCTCAAAAAGTTAGCAAAGGATACGTGGGGGGTGGGGGGGAGGAAAGAGGGGATATGGATATGTGGTGTGAGCAAGTAATAGGAGAAAGATGAGAAGTCATTACCAAACAATAACTTCACCCTCTTTTCTAGCCCAACCATTTAGTTAACAGATTGAAATCCTGAGGCAGAGAGATATGCCAAATAAGATACAGAGTCAGTTAGATGCTGCTTCCTCTATATTAAATGACCATTAGGAAAGAACTCCTTTCATAAGGGTGACTGGGCACATGTAATCACTAGATGAAATTATTTCTGCCACCAGTGGTGGTTACATCCCACTCCAGAAGGAAAAGAAAATTTCACTTTGCCATTTAGATATTAAATACTTTTTTGCATAGTGTTTTTAATAGTAGACTTTGTTATTTTTAATCATAGAATTGTTTAAAGCATAATCATTATAAGGAAAGGAAGTTGGCATTTATTAACATCTATGTAATATTGTCCTGCAGTGTATTATATAAGTGCCTCTGAATAAAACGCCATCATTAAAATAATATCTTTTTTCTGATTTTAACCTACCTTCAAGTCAAGAAAAATATATTTTGAGGGTTGGAGGAAGGAAATGTACACATAACCTCTTGACTACAGGTGCTCTGCTTCCATATATACATACAGACATACACAGAAAAAACAGACACACGTCATTCTCACCTGGTACATAAGAGTTCATTGGTAGTGAGGCTTCCTGGGAAGCTTTTAAGTGGAAATGGATAGAAGAAGAAAATATCAGAATTACCACTTATATTCATTTTTATACCATGTTTTACTCCTACTTATATAAATCCCACTCATATATGCATATAATTAGTGAATAAATAAATGTGTACATTAGAGCTTCACGCAGCCCTACCATATACAACTTACTAGAGTAACTGAAATGCAAATACGTATTTTCTGTTAAGACAAAATTCCACCTTTTCACAACATGTAGTCAAATTCTCAACAATCACACAGAAAAGAATATTTTATACTCACGAAGAGATTAGATTGTAATCTTTCTTTCTAAACATTGTTTTATCAGATTGTTATATCAAGTTATATAATCACATACTATTATTTAACTCATTTCTTGGTTCAGGTTGTCCTCACAAAACATCATGATTGGGTGTTTAAACAAGAATTTACTTCTCATGCCTCTGGAATCTGGACTTGTGTGATGTGCTGTGTTGTGTTTTGTTGTATTCTGGTGAGGGCTTTTTCCTTTGAAGTGGACTACATTCTTCTGTGACCCCAAATGGTGGAGAGAGTGGGATCAATATCTCTCTTTCTCTGTCCCTGTCTCTCACTGTCTGTTTCTCAAAGGTTAACCATCCTACATGAGTAGACTTTTATCCATATAGCTTTGTTAAATCTTAATTACTTCCATAAACCTATAGAACAATGTTCACACTGGGAATCAGGACTTCAAGGTAAGTATTGGAATGGGTGAAAACACTACATGGTTTTCTACCCCAGGTCTTCTAAATTTCATGTTGTTCTTCCATACAAATTACACTTGTCAATCCAACGAACCATGAAAGTCTTAACTCTTTCCAGCATCAACCCTCATGTCTTAACATGATACCTGATTAGGTAGGGGAAAAAATCATGCTGCATGCTGGAACAAAATTCCTGACACAGAACCTGTGAAATAACGCAAGTCATGTACTTGTAGAACACAATGGTAGAACTGTCAGAGATGACATATTTCTATTCTGAAAGGGGAAAACAAAAGATAAAATGGGAGATGAAGGATACCAAGAAAATCTATAACCTGGCAAGGCAAATGTTATGAAATCTCTAGACTCAAGAGCAATCTTCTTTGCCGCTATGTTCCACAATCCAGGTTCACTGTGTTGGCAACATCACCCCAAGAGCTCTGTGGCGTGCCTGTGCCCTTCCAAAGGAGTTGAAGGTCACCCAAGTAACTCTCTACAACTACTCTCCTCTGGAACCCAGGTAGGAACTGTGTTGTCTCCTCTGCTGGGATGGGATGGGTGTCCCCTTATGTCTCCTAGTTCTTTCAGGGACACCCATCCTTTATATGGAAGAATATAGCATATTCACAGCCATATATAGCTTAGGCTGAGCAAATCCGAGACATCTAACATCTTTGTTATTTCTTCTATCCTCTTTATTTCAAACTGGCAGTGTCTTATATGTTTAATTCCATCTCTCACCCTGGCCTCAGATGAGATTATTGATTGCATCCATGAAATATACTTATGATCTCTTTATGAAATGATAACACATCTTCATTATTTATATTATATTATATTGTAATCATATATAATTTATATATAATATTATATAATTATTTATTATTAACAATGTTCTGAAAATTTTAATTTTTGCTGTAGATAAAAAATTAAAATAAAACTAAGATTTTATAAAATTCTAAATTTTATAAATTAATTCAAATAGCCTTCTCCCCCACACCAAAGAGACCCCGAGAAAACACCTATGGTTGGCCCCTTCTGGCTGCTTCTTAAGCTCCTTAATGGCCATGATCCCAGAGATACACAAAAGAATCTCGGAACCCAGCAGCTTTTTGCAGAAATGTTTCCAGACTTTGCATTAGGCTACTGGCGCTAGGCCATCCCAGGTGGGAAAAGGTGTTGTCCCTCCACCTAGGTGTTGTCCCTTCCCCTGGAAGTAGAAATTGAGCTCCCATTTGACCAAGCAGTACCACTCCTGGGAATATACCCTCGTGTCCAAAAACACTGCAGCACTGTAGCACTTCCTCTTATTGTTCATCGATTTGCTTGAGTGGACATCACTAACGTCTCCATTGTGCGACTTGTTGTTACTGTTTTTGGCATATCAAATATGCCACGAGTAGCTTGCCAGGCTCTGCCATGAGGGCGGGATATTCTTGGTAGTTTGCTGGGCTCTCCGCAAGGGATGGAGAAATCAAACCCGGGTTGGCTGCATGCAAGGCAAAGACCCTATCCTCTGTGCTATCACTCCAGCCCATCCAAAAACACGCAGCAGAAATGCCATCTGCACTTCTAGGTTCATTTTAGAACTATCCACAATAGGAAGAATTTGGAAACAACCCAAGTGCCCTGAAAGAGCTGACTAGATAAATAAAGTATGGTACACCCACACAATTGAATACTATGCAGCAACCAGGAAAAAAAAGAGGCCATGAAATTGCTTATAAATGGATGGGCATGGAGAGTGTCATGGTAAGTGAAACCAGTCAATGAGAAACAGACATAGAATGACTGCGCTCACATGTGGGACATGAAAAAGCAAAATATAAACAGATAAGTTAGGTTTATCTTTTATCTGTTGGGTTTTGTTGTTGTTGTTAGAAAAGTTTATTGGAAATTAGAAGAGAAAGGAAAAGGAACTCCCCAGATGAGAGCAACTTACTACAGGACTAAGTTTAGGTTTCATTTGTATCTGATATATATTTTTCTGGGCTGGAACAATAGCACAGCGGTAGGGCGTTCGCCTTACAAGCGGCCAACATGGCCGACCCTGAGTTCGATTCCTCCGCCCCTCTCGGAGAGCCCGGCAAGCTACCGAGAGTATTCGACATGCCAAACACAGTAACAACAAAGTCTCCAATGGAGACGTTACTGGGCCTGCTCGAGCAAATCGACGATCAACGGGAGGGCCTTTACCTTACCTTACCTTATATATTTTTCTAAAGAAATTCCTTTCATTGCAATTAATTAAGTGATAAGTGTAATGAGATTTTTTCTAAGATATTAATTTTACTCCTTGTATGTGTAACATATTAATTCCTTATGTTCTCTGCTTTTTTATTCTATTGGATTACAGTTGTATGTGTTTATTATTTCTTCCATTGAACTTATTTATACTCTATATTTTTGTTTTCCTGGAGCTTAAAAAATGTACGATTACAATTAATTCCACAAAACTAATTTTGTCTTCCTTCTGGCACTATATATACCTTTCCAAAAGTGGATATTTATAGCATTATTTGGGGGCAAGGATAATACTAATAATATTAAACACGAATACTTAAAGGTCTGGAGCACATTCTTTTTATGTCTGGGACTCTGAATTTTATCCCTGGCACTGATGATGCCCTAAGTAATGCCAGGTGTGGCCCCAATGATCCTAATATGAGCAAGAGCAGTACCACATTGCTGAACCTGAGCACTGATCCACCCGGGAGGCATCATGGAACCAGGACTGCAGGGAGTGGCTCCCAGCACCATGATAGGAGGCCCCTCCAAACAAACTACACTTATCTATTCCTCCTCAGAGCTAAATATTGGTGTCTCCATTATCAGTCTAGTTTCTGTCAGTGCTCTGAACAGTTCTGTTACCATCTTATCAATACAATAGAAACATCCAGGTGTTTCCTGTTTCCCAGTACACAGGGACTCCAATTCCCTTCAGACGACTCCCTCCAGGGAGCAGCTGGCTCCAGTCTGCCTCTGCCTTCTGCCCTCTGTGGACCTGCCCCAGGCTGAAACCTCAGAGCTCTGAGATGCACTTTTCTCAGAGGTCTGAGATGCTCTGAGTTCTGGAATGCCAGTGCTTTCTTTCTATTTCTCAAGTACTAGAAGTGGCTTCCCTAAAGGCAGTGTCTATGTTACGCTGTTAGTTGTGTTTGCCTTTAAAATCTTCATGAGAAATTCTCTGTTTTAAGTGTTTTTGTGACATGGATCAATCTACGAGATACTATGCTATGAGATTAGTCAGACACAAGAGGCAAATATTTTATGACCTCATATGTTAAGTATCTAAATAGATAAACTCAATGATGAATTGTTTCCAGGGCTGTAGCACTGTAGCACTGTCCTCCCGTTGTTCATCAATTTGCTCGAGCGGGCCCAGTAATGTCTCCATCGTGAGACTTCTGTTACTGTGTTTGGCATATCTAATACGTCACAGGTAGCTTGCCAGGCTTTGCTGTGCGGGCAAGATACTCTCAGTAGCTTACCATGCTCTCTGAGAGGGGTGGAGGAATCAAACCCGGCTCGTCCTGGCCGGCTGCATGCCCTACTGCTGTGCTATCGCTCCAAGAATAATATAAACTTGTCATTCAATGATACAGAGTTTCTACTCCTTAAATGAGTAAATTTTACACATCTGCTATGTAATAATATGCCTATAATATAATTGCATTATGCACTTTAAAACTTATTAAGGGGTTTCTGAAACATTAACTACCCCTATAAGGTAAGGTAAAGGTAAAGGCCCTCCCGTTGATCATCGATTTGCTCGAGCGGGCCCAGTAACGTCTCCATTGGAGACTTTGTTGTTACTGTGTCTGGCATATCGAATACTCTCGGTAGCTTGCCAGGCTCTCCGAGAGGGGTGGAGGAATCGAACTCGGGTCGGCCATGTTGGCCGCTTGTAAGGCGAACGCCCTACCCGCTGTGCTATAAATTTTAAAAATACTATAGCTTTGTTTTAAAATCATCCTTGAAGAGGGTTTTATAAGAAAATGATTAAATGTCTATTAAATTATCATATAGTTTCTGTTTCCTGACAGTGAAAGAGGAAACCTCAGTTTCACCTGGTCAGCTTCTATAGGTAGTTCTCTTTTAGCTGTCTCCATCCCACATTTTCCTAGAAGTTTCTCCGCTCTTTCTGAGACTGAAGAAATTGAAAAATTTGTAAGACCATAAATTCTGGCCCAGGCCTTGGGCTCACAGGAGACCAAGAGATAACAGAGCAATATCTGGGTAGATGGTGAAATACATACCCAAAAAGGTCTTAAATGAAGACAGTCCCCACCAGTATAAATGGTAATGCAAGATGTTCATCTTAGCAACACAAATGGACCAGAAATAACAAGATATCTCTGGGAAACAAATGGAAATCCTATGAGAATTTATTTGATAAGTAATACAAAGACTCATAAAGTAATACAAATACCCAGTTTCTTATAAAACTGCTCCCCAAACAAGCTATACTTAGTCATGTACTAAGCTCCTCCCTGTTTGGGGAGTACCTATTCTATTTTCCAATAAACTTTTTTTTTAATTTTTAAGTCTGACTCTGAGCAACTTTATTGCTCAATATTTTCACCCCTGCCTGACAATACTGAAGAACTTGGGATTCACTTCACGGATGAAAACAGAGACCCAGATGGCTCCTGTATTAACAGCTGAAAAGTCCCTCCACAATATATAAATTATCATATAATAAGCATATCATCATAAAGATTAAAACTGCAAATTCAACACTGTCACATAAAACTACAAAATCAAATTTCATTGCGCATTTTCTACAATTAAATCCTTCTGTTTAGGGATACATGTATGATGTGTAAAAGAAAGTTTTTACTAAGAGCATAGGAGAATCAATTGCCTGCTTCAGAAAAAGAGAGAGAGACCAGATATCATCAGGAAGGCCTTACTTCTGGGGCACCAAACCATGAGTCAAATCTTCATATGTGAAGATGGCACATATATCAGTTGTACTTTACTGTCTGTATGTTCTAGCCCTCAGTACATTTTGCTAATTATTTCAACTCTCATCAAGTTCACTTTACAGTTTATATAAATGTTCAATCTCATGGCTTCTATCCTATGTTTTTCTATCAAATCCTCAGTCCCTCCCCTAGGAATGTTATTTAATCCATTTCAGGGCAAGAGGAAAGTGTTTTGAGAACCACTGTGTGCTGTCTAAAGAGACTGGGGGACATGTACCAGAAACACAGTACTTCCTCACCTGAGCCACAGCATTCATGTCCTGTTGAAAAGCATCAAAGAAGATGAACTTGGGTCCTGTAGCATGAAACCTGGGATTCAAAGGCAAATGTTTTTCAGCTAGAACATTAAAAATAAGTACCTATTACTTTTTAGAACCTATTCTACTGAAAACTGGAGTGGTATTGCTGGGTCAAATGGGAGCTCAATTTCTAATTTTTTGACAATCATCCATACTGTTTTCCAAAAGGGCTGAACCAGTCAACATTCCCACCAGCAGTGAAGGATGATCCCTCTCTCGCAACATCCATGCCAACAATGGTTGCTTTTGTTCTTTTGGATGTGGGCCAATGTCTGTAGTGTCAGATGATATCTCATATCCTGAAGAGGCAAAAAAAAGTGTAGTAGAAATTACATCTGCACTTGTATATTCATTGATGCACTGTTCACAATAGCCAAAATCTGGAAAAAATCATAGTGCCCAAGAACAGATGACTGGTTACAGAAAGTATGGTACATCTACATGATGGAATGCTATGCAGCTGTTAGAAAAGATGAAGTCATGAAATTTGCATACAAGTAGTTCTACATGGAAAGTATCATGCTAAGTGAAATGGGCCAGAAAGAGAGGGACAAACATAGAAAGAATGAACTCATCTGGGCAATATAAAATCATAGATTGGGATACTAACACCCAAGAACAGTTGAGATAAGTACCAGGAGGTCTGCTCCAGGGCTTGGAAGCTGGAAGCACATGCTGGGGGGAAAGGCAGCTCAGCTAGAGAAGGGAACACCAAGTAAAGGATGTTTGGAGGACTCGTTCAGGATGTGAAATGCATGCTGAAATTAGATATAGACCAAACATGAGGGCCACTCAATACCTCTATTGCAAACCACAACACCCTAAAGGAAAGAGAGAGAAAGAGTAAATGCCCTGCCACAGAGGCGGGGCAGGGTGGGGGACGATGAGGTGGGGTTAAGAGGACTACTGGGATCATTGGTGGTGGAGAATAGGCACTGGTGAAGGGATGGGTACTTGATCATTGTATAACTGAAACCCAAGCACAAAAGTGTGTAAGTCTACAACTGTAACTCATGGTGTTTCACTAATTTGAAAAAAAAAACACTATGACAGAGAGTGATACTCTTTTTTTAGAAGTAAACTTTTTATTAACCCCACAAGAAAGGGTTGTGCATGAGTATTTGTATTTTTATTCATGGTAACTAAAATTAGGAATAATTTAAATGCTCATTAATAAAGGAATAAATACATCATTGCTCATCTCACCCAGGTGCCCAGTGACAGGGCTCCTTCCCAGAGCTGCACATCTAACTAGACCCCCAGAGAGTGGCCAGTTTTTATCCTCGATCTATGGGAGCCAGGAATTGAGGCACACCATGCAACCAAAGCTGAACCGTTCCAGGAACTCTCTGCTCATCTCACCCAGGTACCCGCCCGGCAGCAGGGCTCCTTCCCCACCTGAGCAACAGTCAGTAATGAGCCACGAGTTATTCTCCCACTACATATTCCATAGGAACCATAAGTTACGCTCTTAAATGGAACTTTCACTAGGTTATCTTAACCACCAGAAACACATTGCTAATAATTCATTAAGCCCATCTCAATTAATACTGCATCATAAGCAGAATAGTAACAGTTAGCGTGAAGGTCTAAAACACACAGGTCACAATGGGAAAGCAACACAGAAGCTCACCAAGCTTACTTATTGAAGAGACTAGTCCAGAAGACCCCAACAGTAATGAATTGCTAGACAACCTCTCTGACACAGAATTTAGAAGGGAGCTGCTAAGTATGTTTAGGAAGCTAAAAGAAACAATGGAAAGCAATGCCAACAAAAGAGGATCTGAAGGGAGAAATGAGGAAAATGCAAACAAAATTACAAACGGAAATGTCAGACCTGAAAATCCTGGTAGGAGAATTGAAAAACTCAGTGGAAGGTCTCAGCAGCAGAGTAACATCTGCTGAGGACAGAATCAGTGAACTTGAAGATGAAGTCCACAGACTCTCCAGAAAAGAGCAGAAAATGGGAAAGAGACTTACAATTCAGAAACAGATGGCAAGAGAAGATCATAATGAAGCCAAGAGGAGTAACATAAGAATTATTGGAGTCCCAAAGGAACAGGAATAAAACCCTGATGAAGAAGAAACTGTCAGACATTATTGCTATGACGTTCCCAGAGCTGAATAAAACATGCGACCACATTCAGGAGGCCCGAAGGGTACCAGCTAGAAGAAATCCAAGTAAAAATATCCTAAGACACATCCTGATCAAAATGACCAAAACCTTGGATAGAGACAAAATTCTGAAAGCAGCAAAATCAAAGAAAGAAATTTCCTATAAAGGAACTTCCTTGAGATTCACAGCTGTTGTCTGATGAAACCTTCATGGCCCCAAAACAGTTGTGGGGTATAGTGAAAAAACTCAATGAAATAAATGCCTCACCAAAAATACGTCACCCAGCGAGACTTTCATTCATAACAGAAGGGAACAACACACATTTTCAAGACAAATAACAGTTCAGGAACTTCATAGATTCAAAACCATGGTTAAAAGAACAACTAAATGGGCTACTTTAAGACAAGACAGGTCCGTCAAAAACACCAAATGTCAACAGAAAAATGAGCAATGTCAAGGACATTGCTTGAGATTCACTCAAGGATAATGGGAGAAGGCAGCTGGAATAGAAAAGGAATCACTAAGAAAATAATGGCTGGAAGAATCGGTTGGGATGGGAGATGTGTGCAGAAAGTATATAAAGGAACAAAAATGATAACCTTTCAGGGTCTGTATCGCAAACCATAATGCCCAAAAGTAGAGAGAGATTATGGGGAATCATGTCTGCCATGGAGGCAGAGGGAGGATAGGAAAGGGGGGTTATACCGGGGATATTGGCGGTGAGGAATGTGCACTGGTAGAGGGATGGGTGTTTGATCATTGTGTGATTGTAACCCAAACATGAAATCTTATAACTATCTCACGGTGATTCAATAAAATTAATAAAAAAAAAGAGGTGGTCCCTGAGAGTCTGACTAAATTTCTGCTGTAGATAGCCCCCAAGATCTTGGGAGAAGAATGTTTGCTGAGGGGAAGCTGTTTCTATGTCTTTCATATTCCTCAGGGGTGAGAGGATAGTAGTCTCAAGGTCAGCACCCACTGACTGAAATTTAGCTCCTGGTAGAGGACTGAGCACTATAATTATTATATGATACATTCTCATCTTTCTCCTTTCATGTTTTCAGTTTTATACTTCCATTGAATCCCTGAAGCCAATTTGGAATTTTAAGACTGACAAAGGGGCGGGGGGATAAGGGCATCTACTTGTGTGTTTTTGGTCCCCCTGAGGATAAGACCACTTGTTCTTTGGAAAGTGCTCCTGTTGGTACTTGTCCTGTGGTGATGTGGAGATTAAATGGCATTGATCACCTTCATTCATCACCAAAACAATTGCTCCTGCCTCCCTATGTTTTCTAACAGCTGAACAGATCAAACAGCTGAACAGATCAAACCTGGACCAATCATCATGCTCTGTGGGCCACCCTGCCCTGCCTCCCCCTTTCTTGGACATGTCACTTCTAGCTTATTTGCAAAAAATCCTCTTTGAAGCCTTCTTTCTTCTTCTGATTTTGTGGTGAACATACTGGGAGCCAGGCAAGGCCAGTTTTATGGTTTTTATGTCCTACGTATCCACTGGGAGTCACTATTGGGGTTCAGTGAAAATCCCGAAAATGCATGTTCCTTCTAGTCTTCCCATTCCTGAGTGGTTTAATAGAGATATCTTACCCAGAGATTAGTATAATCTTCCCTGCTTGAAGGTCTTTACTGTGGGGTCTTTTTCTGTGAGCAGAGAAGCTTATTTGGACATGGACAGTGAGCAGAACCTGAGGGACAAAGCTGAGCCTCTGAAACCATAAAGTCTTCTCCCTTCATTAGAAGAGACAATCAAATCCGAGGTTTTCCCTCAATACCATGGATACCCATGTCTTTCTGCCTCCTTTCTCTACCTCCTCCTAGATCCACAGTGTCCCAGGACACCTGGGGACAGCACATAGTCACTGCCCACCTCCATCCTTCAGAAGTGCTTGTTATTCCTTCAGAGTGGGTGGATAATCACCTAGATTCTCCCTTCTTCCAATGCTAATGTGCTTACACACAAAGATACACACATACACACACATACACACAGTTTATTCTCTCATTAACAGGAGTAAAGTGTTCTGGACAGCAGGTGTCATTTTTTTCTCCCAGTGAAGTGGGGTCAGATTTTTCCTACCTCTGGCCTCGCTGGGTCTGCTTGTGAAAAAATCTCATACTTTTGGAGTCTCTGGAGTATTTGCACATATATTTCCATATATGGAATCTTTCCACTAGAGGCAGAGAAGGTCATGACATGACCTGAGGAGAGCTGAGCCAGGCCCTGGGTATTCTTTGGACTTTTGCTAAGGTGACGAGTTCTCCTTCTTTCTTTCTTTTATGTAAGGGAAATGTGAAAGTGTCATGAAGGAGTAGGTTGAGGTTGGTTTGCAGTACTGACATCAGCCTCTCCCCAAAACCCTAGACCTTTGAAGTCAAAGAAAAATGGCTGGGAAGGAAAATACATAGGCTACCCATTCTCAAAAAAAAAAGTACAAAGCTAAACACAACAAACCAAGTTTATTTAGGAAAGCAGTATTCTGGGTTAGGTGAGATGTATTGATATGGGAACATACTGCTTTCCCTGCGTGTACTGAACTGCTTCTTGGCAGCTTCCTATTGGCATAAATAACTAGAAGATGATCTTGTTGATCAAGCCAGATGCTTTTTCTAAGAGCACTTGTTAGGATACTGTGACTCTGATCAGAGTTTCTGGAAATTCTGGACATTTGCTGGATGGGTCTAGATGTGGACCCTAACTTCCGAGTTGGCAGTACCACATCTCCTGTACATATGTTGTTGGTAATATTTTTGTGTATATGAGCTGCTGACAGTACATCATCTCTGCTCAAGCTTTTTGGCTCTGGTAGATGAGGTCTCTTTGACTGTAAGAATGGCCACCTGTTGGGGATCTGACATTCTTGGCAATGCTGGTTTACCTTTGAGGCACTGACTCTTTGCTGAAGTCCCAATCTCTGCACCAGTATTTGTGCCACAACTGTTGAAATCGTGTGAGTTGCAAGAATCTCTTAGTCATTAGTATACCTGTTTTAAACTGGCCCCTGGCTCTGAGCAATGATTGACGCAGACCTGACACTTTGACCTGGATCTTCCAGTCCTTGACCTGTCTCTTAGTGAAGCTAAGCCAGTGAGGAAGGTGCCCCATCCTTTTCTCAAGTGACTTCCTGCCACATTAGGTTCATTGTTGGCACGAGTTTGTGTCCAGTTTTTTTCATCGGGACGGTGAAGAGTTTCTTACTCGTTGGAGAATCCCTCCATTGTGTAAACTCTGTCTTTGTGCCTATTGGGGCCCTTCTGCCATGCCCCCTTTTATCAAACCTTGCCACATCCCTCTTGCAAGCAGTTCTTTCACCCTCCTCCATAGACTCAACGGTTTCTTCACCCTCACTCTTCCATATTGTCTTATCACCTTCCTCCTTCCTTTCAGCTGTAACACAATCTTTTCTCACATCAACTTTTGTTAAAAGATATGACTCTTTTGAATCTTGTGCGGCCACTTTTTTGAACCTTGAATAAGAAGTACAAATTACTATTAGTGGCCTAGAACCTAGCCTGAACTAGGTAAAATTCATGGACTGTAAAATCTTAGCACGCTGAAGACTGTGTGTTCGTGGCCTCACTAGACAGCACTGTCTCACTGCCCATGTTTGGTGCTCTTGAGCCGCTGCGTGTAACCTGGATTAGGATGGCTGTTGGCCAAGGGAAGACAAATAAAGAAATGAGGACCAGGCTGGTCAATATCAATTGTAATTTATTCCACTCCTCTTCACTCCTGTCTCTCCTCTGCCTCCTTCTCTCCTGGCCCCAATCTGGAACATTTCTCCTCCTGGCTCTGACCTTGGATCTCTAGAGTCCGAGATCTCTCACTTCTGACTCTGCTCTCTGAGATTACAGTCTTAGTTTATATAGAAATCACATAAGGTGATGACACAAAGGTGGGTTGAATATTGACAAATCAACAATGGGAGATAAGACCACTTCTCCAGGAGATTACCTCAAGGATAAAATCTCATCAAAAGAGATTACTCCAGATTACTAGGAGATCTGCTTTAGGGTGGGATCCTAACAAGGCTGTGTTCTTTCCTCAGCTAGTAATCTACTTAAATAGTTGTAAATATACTTCAAATATTTCTAGCAATGTCATACAGTGTGAGCACAGTAAGAGACAAAAACATTTCATTATACATTCCGCAGTCCTCAGGCCAGGTTAGACTTCCTAGTCCCAGCAAGGTCCTAGTCTCGTCATTACTTACTTTGGATCATGACAGCATTTGTCCATGATCGTGCCCTCAACTTATAGTTGAGTATCGTGGCACTTTGGCCTGGCCCATTTCGATGCCAGGGTAACTCACAGCTTGCTCTGGGTCCATTCAGTCCCTCATCAGGACCCTGCTTTTGGAGTGCTAGGAATTAAGGGCAACTGAGTCAAGAAAGCAGATGCCCAGGAGTAAATATTATTCAGAGTCAATCAACTCCCAAGTTACAAAGCATAATATTAACTGTCTTCCTGTGTCCATACAGAAAGGACATTGCTTACAATACAAGTTCAGTGTCCTGGGATGGGTGTGACCCAATAAACCTAAGCTAACTGAGTAAAAACAAAAGAGTGTTATCTTACAAGGGACTCCTCACTCTCCACCTGTTTAGTGTCCTCCTTGGTGACCATCACAGCTGTGGCCATTTTATGTTTACCTCATTCATGGCCTTTTGGACCTTCAAAGTTTTAATTTTAAAATTTTCTGCAGAGTATAATTATACTTTCTAGGAGCAGTCTGATGGAGCTGGGCCCACACTCTTCCTATGTTCATTTATTACTAACTTGGAGAGCCCTATGGAGTGCCACGTCTGACACTCAAGCCAAGGTCTCTCCTTAACTCTGGATGGAATGGTCTAAGAAAAGATCTTCCTCTCCTGTCCAGTTACAAATGCCTTGGAGTGGCCTTGTCAGGCATTAGTTATGGGACATTGCTTACAATACAATGCTTGCAATACAAATAAAGTTATGAAGCACAAAGATATGAGTCACCCTTTAAGGCAGACACTGGAGAATTTGATTCTCTAGAGCCGCACAATCCGTGAGACTCTCAGCAAGGTTCATAATAGCTCTGTTTTGTCATTTCGTTTTCTTAATCCAATTGCATTCCTTAGGCCTCAAACTCCCCAGTAAGAAAGAGAGTAGGCAGGGACCACTCCCCATATGAATCTGCACATAGGAAATGTGTCCCCAGATGGTCTGGAGGCCCCATCTGGAGGCTAACACTGCAGGTCCACTCCAGACACACAGCTGGCAGGGAAGCACCCACCATCTTCATGGAGCTCTCAGAGCAGAATTTGAGGTCTCTGGGTTTAGGGTGCATTTCACAAGTTTCCTGAAGATATTCTACTTCTGGTCTTCTTAGGTACAAGAAGCCAAACCTCAGGGACGGGAGATATGGGGTGACTCTAATGATTGGCTACATGCAAAGCTCACCTTTAATCATTTCAACCACCTTGCTGCTCCTATTCCTTGCCTTTGGCTCCTTTCCACACTGAGAAGAGGGTAAAAATGCAGACTGGGGTTCATCTCCCACAGTTTTCTCTTTAGACAAGCTAGAGATTATTAGTGTTCAATAATAACATGATGTCTTTCTGCCTTTAATTTAGGAATGTAGTAGCTTTCTTCCCATTCATTTCCATAAAGGGGAAATACATTTCTTTGATGTGATCTCCTTTCAAATGACTTAAAAGTTCTTATTAGGCTTACATTTTTTCCCACAGTCCTTTGCTCAACAATCACAAAATGTGGGTTGAAGTGATAGTACAGTAACTACATAGAGCATTTTCCTTTCACATGACAGATGGGTTTCTGTCTCCTCTGCCCATCTGCTCCACTGAGCCCACCAAGAGTGATCTCTCAGCTCAGAGCCAGGAGTAACCCCTGAGCAGCACCAGGTGTGGTCCTAAGACCCTCCCCTAATCACATGCAAGTCAAGGGCTATATTTGTTTTGATATCTCTCCAGCCTGACTCACTTTTTACTTAACATCTAAATTATCAATCGATGTAGAATTCATCAGGCTAAAATCTAATCAAGTACTGTAAAGACCAGGTATGACTTTGGTACATAACCAAGGAGTAGGTCCAGAGCTTGTTCCTTTAAGGTTGGGAGTGTACATTTGGGGCTATATCTTATGATGCTCAGGACTTACTCCTGGCTCTGAGCTTTTGATCAATCCTAGCTATTTTCAGGAGACATTGCACATGGTCCAGGGACTGAACTAGGCTCGACTGAATTAAAGATAAAAGCTATAACTCCTATCTGCCTGGCCTACTTTCCTATGACTCCCAGGGTGGGGGGTGGGGTGGGGATATAGGACAGCAGTCGCCTTGGGGGCATTTCCTACACCCTCCCAGGCTCTCTCTGCTCATCTCCGAGTGCAGCACTTTCCTCAGAACCTCTCCTGGCAGCAGTAGTCTTGGCTGCTTAGCATTCTCTGTGTTGTAACTTTTTTTCTCACTGCCTATTATTTCTGTGGATATAAATCTACTTCCTTTAGTCTCTCCTTTCCTTCTGAAACTCCTATTTCCTTGATATTCATCTTATAGCGCCAACTGGTGCTATAAATCAATATAGGGATAAATATGATTTAGGGATTTTAGTATAGATAAATGGGCCAGAGCGATAGCATAGAAGGTAGGGCATTTGCCTTGCATGTGGCCAACCGGGGTTTGATTCCTCCCACCCCTCTCGGAGAGCCCGGCAAGCTACCTAGAGTATCCCACCCGCATGGCAAACCTGGCAAGCTATCCATGACATACTCAATATGCCAAAAACAGTAACAACAAGTCTCACAATGGAGACCTTACTGGTGCCCACTTGAGCAAATCGATGAACAACGGGAGGACAGTGCTACAGTATAGATAAATCTGATTTAAATGAGTTTGGGTGGTTGAAAGTGCATATCCATACACACGTAGATTTACAAACTAAAACACCTAATGTGCTTTGCATTTCCCTTTGGATTCTGGCTGTTTTCCTGTGTCCGAACTGAGCAGGATGCTCTCCATGGGCTCAATTGCTTACTTTCCCCCAGTTTTATCGAGATATCACTAACACGCAAGACTATGAAGATGTAAAATATAATAAGGTAAAGGTAAAGGCCCTCCCGTTGTTCGTCCATTTGCTTGAGAGGGCCCAGTAACGTCTTCATTGGAGACTTTGTTGTTACTGTGTTAGGCATATCGAATACGTCACGGGGAGCTTGCCAGTCTCTGCCGTGCGGGCGAGATACTCTTGGTAGCTTGCCGGGCTCTCCGAGAGGGGTGGAGGAATCGAACTCGGGTCGGCCATGTTGGCTGCGTGCAAGGCAAATGCCCTACCGCTCTGCTATCGCTCCAGCCCTGTCCTGGGTTTCTCTTTTTCACATGGGTGCCAGGGTTCCTGCCAGGATCGTTGACATCAAGCCGCTATTGAGCCACACTCACAGGGATGAAACCCTCATAGATTTGCCAATCTCCCTACCCAGACGGTTTCTCAGGGTTAAATATAGATCATTATCTAAGATCCTTACTAAGTCACGCCCTGACTCACTGCTTGAGGGACCCGAGTCATTGTTTTCTTCCTCAGTTCACCACAAAACCTTCTCTTGAGAATTTTTCTGATTCCTTAGACTCTGGACCCTAACCCAGGTCCTTGCTGTGCTGTGGATTCTTGTTCCTTTCATCAACCAGTGCACAGAGCCTTGAGTATCCAGGATCAGCCTCTCTCTGGCACGTCCTGGCTGTATTTCCCTGCTGCTGTTTTAGTTCCCACTCCTTTGGATCCTGTGAGGCAGCTCCCACCGGTGTTGGGCGAACCACTCTTGGACATGTTTCTCCAGGTGCTGCCAGAGTTCTGGACTGAATAAATAATTGCAGGAGAATTTAAAACACTTCAAGATCCAAACTGTCCTCAGGGGTATTGAAACTGAAGATACCAAAAACTTCCTGAAATCATTCTACTATGGGAGATAAATCCCCCCCACTTTCTAATTTTTTCTACAACACAAGCCATTCTGGCTGTGGATTCCTAATATGGAGATGGGTTGTAGTTGATTTTGTGCTAAAGGAAAATCAGCTTCACCAGCTCTAATTCGGTTAGAGAAGAAAGTGGCACAGTTTGGAGATAAGTTTGGACCTGAACCTGAAACGTAGGAGGAAGCTGGCTTTGACTTATATTTGGACATAGGTATTGAGATCAAATGCCCAGATTGGATAAAGGCTGTTTATAGGAATGCAGTGGAGATATATTCACCTGAATTTTCTCTGCGAAGGCACCCATAATGCCACTGAAAAACATAGGAGACTGTAATGCTGAAGAGTATTCTTGGAGATCCAGGCAGTAGACACTAGATGTTCACTGCGTAGAAAGCAAAGACCCCATAAAAGCTGTTTATATTCCCTGTGTACCTTGTTCTTAAGTCGTTGAACCCTGAGAATTGGTGAGATCTGAGAAACTGTTTTTCTGAATGGCCTTTAGTGCTCCAGGATGGTGATGGAGCCCTGGTCTTCATCTCACCACTCAGTGATTTCAACTTAGTCCCCAGAGAATGGGGTAGTGGTCTAAACTTATTTGTTGTAAATTCATTCCATTTTCTTTGGAAATATTGATATCCTGGTTTGATCTTGAACCTGTTATCCTAATTGAGTAAAGAAATGCTACTGGGGCCGGAGCAATAGTATAATGGGTAGGGTATTTGCCTTGCACGCAGTCAACCTAGGTTCAATCCCCAGCATCCTATATGGACCCTCAGAACAGCCAGGAATAGTTCCTGAGTGAAGAGCTAGGAACAACCCCTGTACATCACTGGTGTGACCCAAAAAGCAAAAAAAAAAAAAATGCTACTGGATTCTTTCTGCCATTTGTGGGCTTTCCCCAAACAATCTTCCAGATGAGGGACAGGAAATAGTTCCTGCTGTCCTGCTGGGACTCATGGAATGCGATGTGGAGAGGCACAAGATTTGGGCTGTTTCCTGGAACCAGGACAAGTTCAAAATGAGGCAGAGTGAGTAGCCAATACTTGAGATGGTTTGGGAGTCAAAAACTTGTTAATAGGAAGTGTGGAGAAGCTCTGTGACAAAATGCCTCGTGGAAATATCAATGAATGTTATTGGAGAGGACTCTGAGTAGAGCTCGACAATGCAGTGCAGAATAAAGCCGGGGGAGGTGAAGCAGGTCCATGAATCAAGCAAGTGCACCTGGGGAGGGGAGAGGCTGAGGCGGTGAGGTGATGGGCCTCCCAGTGAAAAGACAGGTGATGCTTGAGAATCCCTCAGAGATGGATCTCGTCTAATGTAGAATGATGCTATTTGGGGTCTGGTGGAAAGGCAGAGACCATAGAGACCATACAGACCTGCCTTAGAGGATGCTCAGTCAGAGGAGCTGGTGGAGTCGCTGCGGATGTGGCAGGAGCATCTATATCCACGTGCTGCCCTAATGGACTCTGAGTTCATGCAGACACTGCGCTGCCTTCCTCACCAGGCTGGTCTTCACTTGGGAATGGACGAAAGCTCCCCTTGTCCTGGCACTCCCGCTGCCTGCTGCAGGAGACAAAGGGCATAAGTTAGGCCAGGAACATACGGCTTAAGAGGACTGAGCAGGGTGAGCAGCAATGAAACCTCCTGCCCAGGGTCTCTATGCTGCCCCTACATTGCCTGCTTTCCCAGATATCTTCTCGCCAGGGGTTCTTCATATTTGGTCACTATGATTTGGCCTCCCAGATCGACTCTAGGCCACCATCAGACCCAGGGTTACACCATAGGCCTGGTATAAAGAAGCACATAGAAGAAGGAGGAAGATGCTTTACCTTGCAGAAGTAAAATCAGACTTGAGCCTCCTCCAGTTCTTTCAGTCCAACTTTACATGCTGGAAATCAGAGATGGGGTCATGTGATGAAGCAGAAAGCTGAGAGCTCTTACAGGATGTTACCATCATGACCCCTTAGGGACACCCTGGGGATTAGGTTCTGCAGCCCAAAATTCAGTATCCAAAGGCACATAAAACTGACAAAGAGCAATATATCAGAATTAGTGAAGCAGAAAGGTGTAGGGGTCACTCCCCAGTGAAATCTGAGCAATGATAAATAACTTGTCTCTAGTTAGATCTAGCTATCTCACCTCCCAATTCAAGTATGATTGTTTCACTGCAACCCCCATGTCCCACTGGGCAACAGACAATTTTCTTGATTCTCATGTTTCTTCCTAGCCTAGGAATCAGGAAACGCTGGGATCAATTTTCTTCCATGGACATTTAGAGATGGGCTTTTCTGCTGACACCCCAAGATCATGGAGTTGGACTATTAGAACGGGAGAGATGAGGGTTACTCTTAGGGAAAACAGGATTAAGGAGTAGAAGCTTACCATTCAGAACTTCACTTTTATTCTTTTTCCTGTTCCTCCCTCTAGGTTCTGTTTGACACTGAAAGATGAGAATAAATTGATGGTGCTAAGAACTCAATCTGACCTTTCTCCAGGCAAGATTTAAAAAGCCGGACATTACTTTTTGACAGTCTGAGTACCTTTCATGAATGGAGGTTCTATGTTTTCCCCTTTGGTTTTCCTTAATGTGAGTAAGTTATTTTTTGTTTGAAGACAAAAACTAATGATTTTTCTGGGTCAGAAAGATAGTTACAGTGTGTCTAAATGCTGTGGGTGCTTGTCTCGCACATAGCCAAACTGGGTTTAATTCTCAGTTTCCCGTATAGTCCCCTGACCAGCCAGGAGTGATAGCTGAGCAGAGAGGAAGGAGTAAACTCTGAACATTGTTGGATGTGACTCAAAAAGTAAGAGAAAAAATGAGTTTTCTACTTAAAAATCTTTAGGAACTTCTTCCCTGTTTCTTCCTCTTCTCAGTGAATACACACATCTTTAGACTTGTGGGCCTGTCTGAAGTGTCAGGACCCTTATTCCTGAGGCCAGAGCTTTGTTGTGGAACATTTAGAGCTTCAGCACTGCCCTTTGATCAGCAATGTCTCAGGAAAACTTGACCCTGAGACTCCAGCCACAGCAAGGGAAGGGAGGCAATGATGTGGCCCTAAGGGCCCCGTGTTCCCACAGAGATCCCATAGTCAATGATTGAATTCCTCTGGAGCCCTCTACTGTACCTGGACACTCCTACCCCTGGTCTGATATCTTCAGATGAAATCTGAAGATCCACTCCTACCTATTCCTGGTCTAGCTTGTACCTAGGAGAATGATTTTTCAATTTTTTCCCTGAGATTTTCTAAGGAATATTTTCAGTTCATTTTGAAAAGAAGAAGCAAATTAGAATAAAATATATTATGATTTGCTGTTGACACAGGCTTCCTCACTTATCTTCCTCACAGGTCTGTGCTTTCTACACTGTGGTGTGGTTGGGTTTTTCGGGAACAAAGGGAGTAAAAGAAGGAAAATCTGAGCCCTGCCAGGAGTGACTCTTTTTTTTTTTTTCCCTTTATTTTATTTTATTTTTTTTTAAAGTTGTAGATTTACAATTTTTTGTGCTTTGGTTTCAATTATACAATGATCAGATACCCATCCCTCCACCAGTGCCCATTTTCCACCACCATGGATAATATCCCTCCCACCCCCATCCCCCCATCCCCCCTGTCTCTGTGGCAGGGAAATCCCCTGTGTTCTCTCTCTCCAGGAGTGACTCTTGAGCGCAGAGCCAGGAGTAAGCCCTGAGCACAGCCATGCATGCCATTCACCTCCTCACATCCTTCCCCACTAAGGAAGGAAAAGTGATTTGCAAGAAAATTTTCTAAGGGTCTTTTTTGCTAAAAGCTTCAATTTAATGAATTTTAAGTAAGGGTGCTATTACTGTAACATGACATAGTTGCTAAGGGCATCTCTGTCAATGAATGCTATAGCTAAGGGCACCTTTGCTGTGACAATTGTGTTCAGAATCGTTTCTAAGAATCATTTTTGTTTAGTGTCTTGTTGCTAAAAGCTCTTCTCTGAGTGAATCTTGGCTAAAGAATATCTGTGATGAAGACACTTTTAATGAATGTATTTAAGTTATGCCATTTTGGGTCATTTTTATTAAGGTTTTAGTTAGAGACGAGATTATTAAGAGGGGTTTTATCAATAACTTTACTCTAAGATCAATGTTGTTAAGTGTATCTATGCTAAAAACATTGCTGCTAAAGACATTACTAAACAGAAATAACATGACATAACATTATATAGGTATCAGATGTTCAATTTTATAAATAAACAATTACAGAGATTACATTTATTTGAATGACGTGTCGAATTTAATTAAAAACATAATTAGATTTATAACCCAAATCTAAGTTTGTATATCACACATTTTTCCCAAGGTATTTTTTTTATCTCCATATACTTTTACCATAACTTTGCTTCATTTCAGAAATTAAGGACAACTTTTTGGAGCTGGGCTGGAGCAATAGCACAGCGGTAGGGCGTTTGCCTTGCACACAGCCGGCCCAGCCAAGCCGGGTTTGATTCTTCAGCCCCTCTCAGAGAGCCTGGCAAGCTACTGAGAATATCCTGCCCAGATGGCAGAGTCTGGCAAGCTACCCATGACGTATTCGATATGCCAAACACAGTAACAACAAGTTTCACAATGGAATATTACTGAGCCCACTTGAGCAATTCAATGAAAAAAGGGAGCACAGTGCTTTTTGGAGCTAGATAACATAGCAGATAGGACTTTGCTCTGCATTTGGCCAATCTGTCTTAGATCCTGGCACCCTGTATGGTGCCTGGAGCAAGCCAGGAGTGATCCCTGAGAGCAGAATTAGGAGAAAGCCCTGAGTGCCACAAGGTGTGCCCCTCCCATCCCCACCAAAGAACATCTGTTTATTTTCTTAATATTTTAACCTGTCACTGACTATGACTTCAGATCCATAAAAATGATCTGAACTACATGGTAGGATTAACATATAAAGTATTCCACATCTCAATTTAATCTATATATCCCATGCCATTTTGTTTAAAGTATTCACCTTTTCTAGTGAAAATATTGACAACTAGATTCCTATAGTTAAAATAAAGAGTACTTTTTAACTAAGAGAAAATTCACAAAACATCTGAAATAAATAAATACATTGGAGTATATTTTCTTCCCAGTCGATGTTTTAAAAAATTGAATCATCAAGGCAGTGTGGTATAGGTAGACAGACAAAGTAGCGCACATGGAAAGAAGGAAGTCCTGAAAAACATACTTTGCATTTATAGACATATTTTGCTTTTGCTGGTTTAGGGGCCACCATATACCATATCAGAGCTTACTCCCAGCTGCACTCAGAGATCATACCTAGCAGGGCTCGTATGTGGTGCTGGGGATCTAGTTCAGGCTGGTTGCCTGGCCAGGCATTCTACCCACAGTTGTCTTCAGCACCCGTTTTCACTTAGTATTGAAACACATTTTACTTACTCGGGAGATGGCAGCCACAATCCTGTCATGCTATAGGTGAAATTGTCTGTAATGCTACTGCAACCTGAGACCAGTTCTGAGTTTCACACACAGGTACCACCAGCCTCTGGCTTCTGACACTCCCCATATTATACAGTTTCTGGGTTTATAAATATTCTGTCTCCTCACCCTCACTTGTTTCTGCTGATTGCTGTCCACTTATCTGGCCACCTACACCTATTCAAAGCATAAGGAATAACAGAAACTCTCAACTGCCATAACTGTCACTCTTCCCCTACAGTGCAGCCTGTTGTTCCTGTCATTCTATTTTTTCATGGGACTGGATAATGAGATGTGTGTGAGGAACTACCAGAAGGCAGGCACTATCTAGTTCCTTCCTTCTCATTTCCTGCAAACTTGGACCTTCCATTTATGTTTCCTCCCTGTCTGGTCCCTGATTCATGGTTTCTTCCTGATGTAGCTCCTCTCTCTTTATTTCCTCTGTAGCAAAAGAGGTGAAAAATGGATATTTATATTCAAGTTATCAATAGGAAGGTCAACACTGTGAATGTCAGTCTATCCAAATTCTCAGTGTAATTCAAGCCAAAACCATAATGAGAATGCTCTATTAGCTCTGTCATTTTTATGGTACTACTGGGAATGCATAAGGAGAAGTTAGGATGTTTTAAGACCTAGAGAATAAAGTTCCTAGTTTGTTCAGACCTCACAGAACAATATCTGACCATAAAACTCAAAGTTCATGTTCATATTTAACCTATAGGACAATTTTTGAGATCAAAAGAAAAAAATTCAATTAACTATATAGATAGAAGTTAAAAAGAGAAATAACTCTCACGCTAAACATTTTTTTCATGTCTTCACTTCAGTTAAACCAAACAGTTGTGGCATTGCCAGTTACTCTAGCTCCACTTTCTCTGCATGAATTACTAGAAAGGGAAAAAATATATAGTGCATTCGAGGTGTGTTTTTCCATCTCCTAAAGAGAGGGAACATTGGTGTACACTAAATCTCACATAATGTGTATAACATGATAATTGACATCCATGTAAACTCATAAAACTCTTTTCTCAAGGTACCTTAAAAGGAACCATTGATACTCTTGCCCAATTCTTAACTTACTTTTCAAATTATGCCTAATGTTTCAAACCTAATTAAGTTAGCACTGATCACTCAAAAATGCAATGATTCTAATACTCTGTATTTTCAAACATTGGTCAAAATAACTTTTAGTGCAGACTTTTTCCTGTACTTGAATGGATGGATGAGATTAATCCTTTTTTTAAGTTACTATGGAATTTCACCCCCATATAAACATTTTTGTGCCTCAAATTACTACATAAAAATAATACTTTAACTTTCATAGTTTGAATATATTTACATGTCTATTACTTAACATGAGAAATGATTTGTATTATAGATTAATGCCCATTATGGTAATCTACATACTTGAAAATTCCTGTGACTGAACATTTGTAAGTTACATTGTAAGAAATGTAAGTTACATTGAGGTGGCCTCAATGTTGTTTTTAATAATTGTTGAGTGCACTGCACTATACAACTGTCCTCCAGTTGTTCATCAACTTGCTCGACGGGCACCTTTGTGAGTCTTGTTGTTACTGTTTTTGGCATATTGAATACACCACAGGGAGCTTGCCAGGCTCTGCCATACGGGCAGGATACTCAAGGTAGCTTGCTGGGCTCTCCAAGAGGGACAGAAGAGTCAAATCTGGGTCGGCCATGTGCAAGGCAAACGCCTAAGCCACTGTGTTATTGAACTGTTACAAATTACATATGATAGATTTGTTGTATAGCCATATAGATTGCTATAGACTTTTAAAATTATTATCTTTGGGGCTGGAGCGATAGCACAGCGGGTAAGGCGTTTGCCTTGCACGCAGTCAACATGGCCAACACAGGTTCGATTCCCAGCATCCCATATGGTCCCCCGAGCACCGCCAGGAGCAATTCCTGAGTGCATCAGCCAGGAGTAACCCCTGAGCATCGCCGGGTGTGCCGAAAAAAATAAAAAATTAATTAAAAATTTTTTAAAAATTTAAAAAAATAAAATTATTATCTTTGTGTTATGAGTGTATATTATACATAAAATATTCCTTGAAACTTTCAGAGCATGTTCACTCTAAAAACACTCACTGATTTTTGTAATAATAATAGTGTTTCTAAGTCATGTTTACTCTTATGTAAGCCACATTCCTTGCCTGGGACACTTCATACCACCCACCCTACCCATGCTCCAAGAGTACTGCACATTTGATGTAGTTCAAAGTAGGAGGAGACCAATCTTAGAGGGAAATATTATTTTATGTATGTATATATATATATATGTATGGGCTGGAGCGATAGCACAGCGGGTAGGGCGTTCGCCTTACAAGCGGCCAACATGGCCGACCCGAGTTCGATTCCTCCGCCCCTCTCGGAGAGCCCGGCAAGCTACCGAGAGTATTCGATATGCCAGACACAGTAACAACAAAGTCTCCAATGGAGATGTTACTGGGCCCGCTCGAGCAAATCGACGATCAACGGGAGGGCCTTTACCTTTACCTATATATATGTATGTATATGGGCTGGAGCGATAGCACAGCAGGTAGGGCATTTGCCTTGCACACAGCCAACATTGCCGACCCAAGTTTGATTCCTCCACTCCTCTCAGAGAGCCTGGCAAGCACTGAGGGTATCTCTCCCGCGCGGCAAAGTCTGGCAAGCTACCTGTGATGTATTTTATATGCCAAACACAGTAACAAGTCTCACAATGTTACTGGGCCCACTCGAACAAATCGATGAACAATGGGAGGACAGTGACAGTGATATATGCATATAAAATCACACAAGGCTCAATGCCTAACAACATGCTAGTGGTCTCTTATGAAGGGCTTAATGGCCCCTGGGTGAAATACAACAATCTTTATACTCTATCCACTAAGGAAACTTTTTTGGAGCATTTTCAGAGGTTTTTCATAACAAACAATACAAAATATATATTATTCTGGTTCTGTTTTGGGCATGGATTGGGGTTTGGGATGGAAACATCTGAAATATGGTGGTGGGAAGGTGTAATGATGGTGGGATTAGTGTTTGAATATTAAATGTAATGAAATATTGTTAACTACTTTATAAAATAAAAAATATTATGAAGAATAAAGTGGTCCATGATATAGAGTTTTTAAAAATAATTTTGCCTAACAGCAATATGTTTTTCACTTTTCTTTGTGCCTCTTATGTCAACTCCTGATCTAGTTACTTGTATAAATCTCTGCTCTGGGTTGTGGCTAGTGATGAGATCGATATTTAACAGTAATTTGCTCCTTCTTGAAACTGACCTTTGTCTTTTCTCCCCTGAAGATTGATCAACTATATTTAGTAATGATTTGATACACTCTCCCCACCCTTAAACAGGAATTATTTCTTGCTATTTGAATTAGATTGCTTGGTAAGATAACTACCAGTTTGACGGTTATGGACCCTTTTCAAACAGATTGAGTCAAAAAGTTTTGGATCTGACTTTCTTATTGGTTACTGTTATTATTGTCATTCTTCTGTCATTCATGTGTTGTTATTATTGTGCTACCATTATGGTGTTATAATTATTATATTACTGTGTTGGTCATTGTGTTACTGTTATATTATTCACGTTATATTATTACTGTTATTATTGTGGTATTATTGTGTTGTCATTATATAACTGTTATTGCATTATATTATTACACTATGATTGTGTGGGGTTTTTTTTTTTTTTGCTTATTGGGTCACACCTAGCATTGTAAGGGGTTACTCTTGGTTTATGCACTCAGGAATTACTCCTGGCTGTGCTCAGGGGACCATATGGGGTTCTGGGAATCAAACCCAGATCGGCCACATGCAAGGCAAATGCTCTACCAACTGTGCTATCACTCCAGCCCCTATAATTGTGTTTTTATTAAATCATTTGTTTTTATTATAATATTGTGTTATTATTATGCTACTGATTTTCACTCTAACTGTCATTATTTACTGGAGAGAATTAGAAATGTGACCAATGTGTCTTTCCTAATTTTCTCCCTTTGGGAATCTGAATTAGTTGTCAAAGTTGACTGTGTTCCAGACCAGCATGATTGTGGTGAAAAATCCCTAAGTGGTAGAAATGAATTTTTTAAAAAAAAATTTTATTAGTGAAATACCATGAGGTACAGTTTTAGACTTAATTTTTTTTCCTTTAGTTTCTTTTTATGATTTTTTAAGAATTTTTATTAGTGAAACACCATGAGGTACAGTTGTAGATTTACAAATTTTTGTGCTTGGGTTTCGATTATACAATGATCAAGTACCCATCCCTCCACCAGTGCCCATTTTCCACCACCATGGATCCCAGTATCCCTCCCACACCCATGCCCCTCCATCCCACCCTGCCTCTGTGACCGAGCATTCCCTTTTGTTCTCTCTCTCCTTTTGGGTGCTGTGGTTTTCAATAGAGGCATTGAGTGGCAATCATGTTCGGTCTATAGCCTACTTTCAGCATGCTTCTCCCATCCTGGGAGGATCCTCCCAACACCCTTTATTTGGTGTTCCCTTCTCTATCTGAGCTGCCTTTTCCCCTAGCATGTGCGGCTGGCCTTGAAGCCATGGAGTAAACCTCCTGGTACTTATTTCAGCTATTCTTGGGCGTTAGTCTCCTATTTTGTTACTTTATGTTCCCGAGATAAATGCAGTCTTTCTATGTCTGTCCCTCTCTTTCTGACTCAGTGAATTCTTAAGCACCCAAACAGTATCTCTTAAGCTGAATAAGCGCCTGGCTCCTTTAATAAATAAGTAACAAGTATATTTAGTAAAATTCTTTTTTTTCTTTGGCTTTTTGGGTCACATCTGGAGATACACAGGGGTTACTCCTGGCTCTCCACTCAGGAATCACCCCTGGTGGTGCTCAGGGGACCATATGGGATACTGGGAATTGAACCCGGGTTGGCCGCATGCAAGGCAAATGCCCTACCCGCTGTACTATTGCTCCAGCCCCATAGGAAAATTCTTTTAAAAATTATTTTCTGGGGTGGAATAGTAGGTAGAGCATGTAAAGAGCTTGGTTTTACACATATATGGCCTGGGTTTTATCCCCAGAACCCTATATGATCCCCAGAACCCCATCAGGAGTAATCCCTGAATACAGAGCCCAGACTAAGCCTTGAGTACTGCTGGGTGTCATCCTAAGACAAAACAAAACAAATTTAGTTTCTGATATGCAAAATCAGTATTGACAACAGTGTGCTAGGTGTTATTGGTTTACCTGTGGTTAGAGGGTTCAATCTTTTCATCACTGTCACTGTCTTCCCATTGTTCATCGATTTTCTTAAGTGGGCCCAGTAACATCTCCATCGTGAGATTTTGTTGTTACTCTGTTTGGCATATTGAATACGTCATGGGTAGCTTGCCAGGCTTTGCTGTGCAGGCGAGATTCTCTCGGTAGCTTGCTAGGCTCTACGAGAGGGGCGGAAGAATCAAACTTGGGTCGGCCATGTTGGCTGCAAGCAAGGCAAATGCCTTACCCACTATGCTATCGCTCCAGCTCCAATCTTTTCATGAATTAAGAAATATTTTCCTCTAGGGTGGTGAGTCAAGCAAGCAACCACAGTTAACCAGAAGACCCCTTCTCAGCTAAGGTGCCCACATGAGCACCTAGAACAGAGAGGACTCGTATGGTTTTAGAAGTGCACCAGAAGTAGAACTCTAACCCAGGACCAGCACCAACACAGGCCCCTCCCCCACAGGTACATCAGGGGTGGGGAGCGTGGACTCTAGAACAGCATGCTGAGCAAACAGCCACAGTTAATTTCCCCTCTCATGCAGCCACAGTTATTTTCCCCCTTCATAGCACTTGGAACTCATATCTTAACGTCCGTTACCTAATTCTTAAGAGAACAGCCTGGCTATCCCAAACACATTAGATCAATAGTCCACTAGACCACACCAATCAAAATACTCCCCACGGTCACGGTCACGGTCCTCCTGTTGTTCATCGATTTGCTTGAGTGGGCCCAGTAACGTCTCCATCATGAGACTTGTTGTTACTGTGTTTGGCATATCGAATATGTCACAGGTAGCTTGCCAGGCTCTGCCGTGCGGGTGAGGTACTCTCGGTAGCTTGCCGGGCTCTCCGAGAGGGGCAGATGAATCGAACTCAGAAAATACTACCCAAACTTAACAAAATAACGGTGAACACAAGAATCTGAACAAGCTTAATGTAAAAGAACACATTCCCTGTAGCTACACTAGAGGCCCTACATAAGTCACACAAGAGAACCAAAGAGGAAGTTGGTATTCTAGAAGGGGAAAAAGGTGATGTCCATCAACGAAGCTCATCCAGAATCCTCTCTCACAGCAAGATGGGGACCCTGATAGTGAACTGGATGGACCCACCTCCATATTACCGCAGCAACATGGGGAAACAGCACAGATCCCAACCATGAGGAGTGGGTGAAAAAAAGAGCCCAGAAGCCTCAACAGGGAATATCCACAAATACAATCTCTACTATAAAGAATTCGTAGATGAAATGTTGAGAATGCTCAATGAGCTTAAAGAAACAGTGGAATGGACATCCAGTAAATTAATGAAGGACATAAAGAAAAAAAGTATAACAGATAACCAATAAAATACAGAAAAAATGAGATCAGAAATAAAAAAGCTATAAATATAGGTCTCACTAATAAAGTATTTTTAGATGAACTTAAAAACTGAGTGGGTGCCCTCAACAGTACAATGACAACAGCCAGAGACAGAATCAGCAAGCTTGAAGATGAGCTGCAGAAAATGAACAGGCAGCAACAGAAAATGGAAAAAGACCTCAAAAGAGCTTCAGGGCAAGTATGAGATCTAGGAGGATCCACAAGCATAGAGACATGGTCCTGTGTGGTTCACAGGTTGCAGAAACATAGACAAGAGATTTCTGTCATCTTGACACAGTGATTCATCTTATAAGTACAGGATACAGCCCCCACCTTGCCATGTCTTCATGTATGGCCCATTCTTCCCTTTGTCTGCACAAGGTGCCCACCAGGTCACCATGCCAGCATGCTGCTGCCCCAGTGTTTCTGTTCTTTCATGCTATTGACTCTACAATGCCTGATCCTCACACTCACTGCAGCACCCACATGACCACACATAGAGCCCCAGCTCATATGTTGCTGTCTCTATACAGGGGGCCCCATGTTACCATGTCTACATGCTGTAGTCCCCACTTTGTTATTTTTAAATTTTTACTAGTGAAAAAACCATGAGGTACAGTTGTAGACTTACAAATTTCTGTGCTTGGATTTCAGTTATACAATGATTGAGTACCCGTTCCTCCACCAGTTCCCATTATCCTCCACCACTGATCCCGGTATCCCTCCCACTCCCCATCCCCCCATCCCACCCTGCCTCTGTACCAGGGCATTCCCTTTTGTTCTCTCTCTCCTTTTGGGTGCTGTGGTCTGCAAAAGAGGAATTGAGTGGCAATCATGTTCGGTCTATAGTCTACTTTCAGCATGCTTCTCCCATCCTGGGAGGATCCTCCCAACACCCTTTATTTGGTGCTCCTTTCTCTATCTGAGCTGCAATTCCCCCTAGCATGAAGCTGCCTTTTCCCTTAGTATGCGGATAGCCCCCATTTTGACCTGTATGCAAGTTGTAGTCACTACATCATGGTGTTCAAATTAAAGTACCTGAGTTTTGTGTCTGCAAACCATGGAATATGCAAGCTGTGTCTAGAGGCAGGCATATCCCACAGGGTTTTGCATGCTATGGAACCTACAAGGTGTGTCTGTACACAGGTGAATCCTGCAAGACAGTGTGTTTCTGATCTCCACTTCTGCAAGCTGTGGAACCCCGAGGGCATGTCTGTATGTGGGCAATTCCAACCTGTTTGTGTCTGCATCCTGTGGCTCCTGCATCACCCTGTCTTCATGCACCTTGCAGATATTGCAAGGTAAGTGCGTCTATATCCAGGGTAAGTGACATGGGAGCTACATCTTGTGACCACAGTAAAGCAGGGAGTGTGCTGTTGGAACCATCAATGTGCATTCACAGCCTCATGGTGTTTTCAGAAATAGGAACAAGGGGGTCATTTTGCGCAGAGACAGCAAAGTGGGAACTGCAGTGTGCAGACATGGCAGCACCAGGGCTGCTGCATAGAGCTACAGTGATGTGGGGATCATGCCTATGAAGCATCGTATGGTCTGGAGCTCAAGGCACAGTGACATGGGGTTAATAGCATGCTGACATGGGGTTAACATCAACATTCAATACATGGGTCTATTGTGTGTGCTGACATGGTGATATTCAAATGAGAGCTACACCTAGCAGAGATGGCAATCTGGGGGCCACCACATACAGACAGGGTGACGCATGGACCATGGGTGACACATATGGTAATTCAGGTTCACTGTGCTATACACAATGAAGTGCAGATTGCAGCATGCAGACAAGGCAACTTAGGGTAAGTATCATGTAGACACAGACTTTTGGGATTCAAAGAGTATAGACAGAGTTGTGTTGGGGTCATGGTTTGCAAAACTGAGAACATGAAGGCTGTAACATGCAGACACTGTAACTTGTGATCTTTTGTGTACAGAGAGAACCTCACTGAAATTGCCTACCAGCAGACACGGCTTGTGTGTTCCAGGGCTTGTAGACAGACCATGTTGTCCCAGCTTGTAGACATGGTGACACAGTAACCATGGCTTTCACACCCAAAGCAGAGGCCATGGTGTGTAGTCTTGGTGACATGAGAGCCACTGCATGCAGACACATGGCACATGGACTGGGGAATGCACACTTAGTAGGTTGGTGCCATATCAACTAGACAAAACATGGAAGGGTCAGTGACTTTTGACAAAGTGATACAGACATGGAGCCATGAGAACCACAACGTGCTACACAGTTATGTGGAGTTCATGACATGTAGACATGGTGACCCATGGGCCAGGGTGCACACACCTGGCAACACAAGACTGCATTGTGCAGACACAGTCATTCAAGAGATGCTGTGTGGAGACACGGTCTCACAGAGTGTGTCAGCATATAGACACAGTCTTGTAGATTCCACAATGTGCAGACAAGGCATTGCAGGGTCAACAGTTTTCAGACAGGGAGTCTTGGCTTGTGGACACAAACTCATGAAAATCTCTCATGTGTAGACACTGTCTTGAGGAGTCTGTGGCTTGCAGAAACAGAGAGATACAGGGACCAAATTGTATAGACTCTGTGTTGCAGGTATGTTGGTATGTAGAAACAGCGAAACACTGCTATGGCAAGCAGTCAAGGTGACCCAGGACTTAGCATGCAGGCAAGTCATCATGTGATCCATGGCTTGAGACATGGTGACATGGGGGATGTGGCATTCAGACGTGTTCTCGCTGGAACCACCAGCATGCATACATAGCCTCTCTGGGCCTATGGATTGCAAACATGGCATTTCTGGGTCCATGATTTGCATACAAGGATATGTGTACAGATGCAGAGTGCAGATACGGTGAAGCAGTGCTGCCAAGTGGAGCCTTGGTGGTATATAGAGACATACAGATGGGCTGTGGCATATAGACATGTCAACTCGGCTGGCCATTGAGTCCATACACAGCAACGTGGGGTCTGCTGGGAACAGACAATGAGGTCTTGGCATGCCTACAAAGCTTTGAGGATCAACAGGGTACAGACAGGGCAAGGTGGGAGCTTCTGTGTGCAGAGAGAAAATTTCAGGAACTCCCACATGTAAATGTGACCCCATGGAGCCTGTGGCTCGCATAAATAGAGATGCATGCTAATATGGCAAAATGGAAACCACCTACATGCAGGGAATGCTTCAGGGGGCTGAAACATTCAAACATGGTGACATGATGGCTATAGCCTACTAACAAATTGGCATGGGGTGACATGGCTTACAGATACTGTGGATCAGCTGGCCATGGAGTGCAGACACAAGAATGTGGGGGCCGCAGCATGCAGACATGGAGGGAGACACAAGGACCACAGATCACCCGCACATACAGAAAGTGGGGCCTTCTGTATGAGGACATGGCCTCTTGGGAACCCCCAAGTACAGACACAGCTTGTGGGGTCCACCACATGCAGACAAGACACTGTGGGCTCTGCAGGTTTCACAGAGAGTCATAGCTTGCAGGCACAGTAACACGGAGCCCATGATGAGACATGGTGCATATTGTGCAGGCATGGTGAAGTAGGTCCACTGTGTGCAGACAAGTCATCACCTGGCTCAAAGATTGAGATATGGTGACACTGGGGTTGTGACATGCCAACGTGACCTCACTAGAATCACTCACATGCAGACTCAGACTCTGAGACTATGGCTTGCAGACACAGCTACATGGAGCCTGCAGTCTTAAGACTTGTGAGGTCCTCACATGCAGATACTGCAGTGTGGGTTCTGCAGCTTTTCATAGGAAATACTTACGTGTCATCAGGGTCCTGTGGGTTTTGTGGCATTCAGAGATGGTGATGCTGGGACCCCTTTGTGCAGACATGGCAATGTAGAGGGTCCATGCATGCAGATGTGGTGATATGGTGTCCATAACATGCAGCTACTACCTTAAGGTGGTTGCAGCATGCATACATGGTGATATGGGGACTGCAGAGTGAAGATATAATCTTCTAGCAAACACCTACTTGCAGACAGTATATCAGTTGGATGCAGCATTCAAACATGGTTATTCGGGGATCGTAAAATGCAGACCCTTCCCGGAGGAGGTATCAGCATGCAAACATTGTGATTTGGGTGTTGAGGCATGTGGACACAGTGACATGGGGGGAAATGGCATACAGGCATGTGACAGTGAAGACTGAAGTATACAGACTCAGAGAATTATGAGCTACGGCAAGCATAAAAGGTGGCATGAGCACCATTGCATACAGACAAGGCGTGTGCCTTCTGTAGCATGCAGGCACAGTGACTCAGGGGTCTTCCATGTAGACATGTCCTTTCAGGGTCCACAGCTTGCAGACAAAATCTCCAGTGACAAACCTGTCTGCAGATGTAGTTTGCTTTTACAGTTTTCAGAGACAGTGTTCAAGTGCCACACAAGGAGAAGTGGTGACTCAGAGGCCAAGATACGCAGACAGACTGAAACATGGCTCATAAATTGCCCACACAAGTTGCACAGCAAGTAGACATGATGACATGGGGGCCAAAGAGTTCAGACAAGGCACCATGGGCCCTGGAGCACTTGAACCAGGCAAAGTGTGGCTGCAGCATGTAGACATGGCAAAACATAGGCTGTGGTGTGTACACACGGCAATATAGGGTTGCAATGTGCAGAAGCAGTGACATGGGAGCGTCTACATATAGACATAGTCTCATAGGATGTTCATGCATGCTATTGTGGCCTCAGTTTCTGTGGCATCCTATCTGCAACTTGTGAAGAGGGTTATATGGGAGCCATGGCACACAGACATGAATCCCCAGAAGTCTCTCAATTCAGATATGGCATTTTAGGGTCCACACCATGCAGAAAAAAGGATGTGGGGCTATGGCAAGCAGACATGGCTATGGGCTCTCAGGGTGCTGCCATGGTGACTTGGCGGCTATGGCAGAAGATATGACTTCCTGGGGTCCACAGCATGCAGAAATAGTGATATGGAAGGCTATGCTATGGCATGCAGTCAAGGTGATATGGGGGCTACAGCACCCAGCCATGATGATGCGGGGCCAAGCCTGAAAGCAAAGTGATATAAGTGGAATAATTTGCAGACATATCAAGGTTGGGATTGTGAATGCAGACTAAATGACACACAGGTGGCAGCATGCCACATGTTGATGTAGGGGCCGTGGCATTTAATAGGCCAGGAAAACTGGGGTGGTGGTGGCTTGAAGATAAGGTAACAAAGGGACCATGGTTTTCAGACATGGTGATTCAGGGACCACTGTGTGCAAACACACAGAGGCATGGAGGTCACATTTGCACTAATAGGAACGTGAAGGACCGCTGTATGCACACAGTGTGACACTGGGTATTGCAAATAAGGCATTGCAGGACTATGACATAGAGAGATGATGTAGGAGCAGCAGGGTAAAGCCACAAGAGGTGTGACAACAGCGAGGTGGGCCCAAAGAGTGTAGATACAATGACCCACAGGGCACAACCTTGCAGGAAATGCCTGTTTACAGACACAGCCTTGTGGGTCCGTGGCATTCAGATATAGCAATGCAGGCCAAGTCATGCCAACATGGAGATGTAGTGACACAGCGTGCAGACATGATAACATGGGGGTTGCAGTGAGTAGACACAGTCATTTGATCCCTCTGACATGTACACAACCTTGCAGTAATGCCTGGTTGCAGACAAAGCCAATCATAGTGAGAACTCCCACATACATATAGATAGAGAATAGGTGTGACTTGACAGCTCCTAGCAGATCTGATGGGATATGAGGTTCATGGCATGTAGGGGCATACCACAGACCTCATCAGTCCTAGATTTCCCCAGCTGTTCCCAAGGTGACAGAGGTGGGTAGAGAGGAAGTTACAGGCCCCTTCTCAAGGGTGCTGCCTCTCTCTCACTTTACATATGTCACAAGTATATCCCACCCACATCAAGACCAACACCAGTCCAGGTGCCTCTCCTCCCTCCTATTCACCCTAACTTGACTCTTTCCTCTTTGATTTCTTTTACCTCTTGCCTTAGTGCATTGAATCAATATGATTTTAACCTTTTCATGTATCAAATGTCGGGTATAAGAGAAAATTTTAAGATAAAAGTCTCCAAGGAGGGACAAGTGAGACAGTACAGTAGGCAGGGTGCCTGCCTTGCACTTGGACAATGCCCTTTCAATCCTGAGCACCCCATGTAGGGGGCAATTGCCTCAACACACACACAGCTCCATGTTTAATCCTGTCACCAGGTACCCTCTCCAGCACACTGAGGAGGCCCTTAGCATGGGTGTGGTAGAGTATTGAACTGTCTGGCCCTGAGGGAGCTGGGATCATCAGGCACCAGTGGCCCCAGTTTCCCTGAGCACTATTGAAAGGCCCCTTCAAAAAAGCTTTCTGGAACATCCAACAAGTGATTCTGGGTAATGTGTGTGGATAGTTCCATGTAGACAAGTGCATGGATAGGGAAGGAAAGTGTTTGGGATCAGGCCTGCAGTGTAAACAGCATCTACATGACAGCACCTGGAATCATCTCTTCAGCCTAGGGACCTGGAGGGTGATTCTGGGAAGGAGAGAGATTGTGTAAAGCCCTCCCTCTCAGTCCCTGGATGAGCTGTGGCCAGACTGGCAGAGGCAAAGATGTCCCAGAGTCAAGCCTCAACACATCTCAGTGACTCTTGACAGTTGACAGGTCTGGAAATGTACCCCAGCCTCCCGTGAGCCACTGCTACTTTGCCTCATCCAGAGGGTCACAGGAGTCAGTGCTCCGGCCCTCTGTTCACCAGTCATATATCAATCCCTTCTTACTATGCAAACACATGGGATATGGTGGGGTAACTGCATAAACAGGGACTCTGCCCCCCAGTGCTCCCAGTTGGGGATATTGATGGGCAAACATGCCCACTCCCACAGCTCATGTCTTGTCTATTGTAGCGAGCAGGGAATTGGCTCTACCCTGCGAGTTCAGGGCTTACTCCTGTCTCTGAGCACAGGGTAACTCCTGATGGTTTTGTGTGGGGGGGGGGGGGACGGTGTGTGGTGTCAGTCTCTGAACCCAGGTGGGACATGGACAAGCAAGTGCCCTATCCATTTCACTCCCTCCAGCCTAAACAACTATTCCTAACAGGAGGAGAATGGGAACAAGTAGCAGGAGCCTGGGTATGGGAGTACAGACTTGTGAGACTAGAGTGGGGGTGACATTCCCTAGGTCTGAGCACATGCCCCAGAATGGTGGAAGGGAAGAACATTCCAGCCAGAGGCTGTTTTCGGAAGGCCAGGGCTTCATCCTGGACAGGGTGAGTGTCACCACGACCCTCTCCTTCCCCACACATGATTTCCATGTCCCTACTAGGATGTCCTCCAGCAGCGCTGAGGTCCACATCCCCCAGGAGTATTCTACCCCAAGCACACAGCAACATTCCAGCAAGAGAGGCTGGAGGCTGGGTGGAATCAGGATTCTGGAGGCTGGACAGAGAGGAAATAAAGAGAAGAGTGGAAGGCCCCAGAGTGGGAGGTACGTTTTCTTTTGATGTGCAGAGTGCATGAGGAAGAGATTTGTCAGTTGGACGAAAGAGGAACTTACAGTGGAGTGCTTTGAGAACGTTCACTGAATCAAAGATCAGGTGCACTGGGAGTCAGAGTCCCTCTTCCAGGCCATGCTGCAGACACCCTGGCTGCTGCTGGTGGTCCTCTGTCTGGGTGCTGGCAGTGAGGATGGTGAGATCTCTGCTCTGGCACCTCTGTGGCCCATAACACTATGTTTCCCCACCAGTCTCTTTGAAGACTGGGTCTGGAACTTGAGATCTGTTGAACTGCTCCTGCTATGCAGACACAAGAGATATGGTGGGGTGACAGCACAAACAGGGATACTGCCCTGATTCCTGGGTCCTTTCCACTTTTTTCTTTTTCCTTTCCTCTGCAGTATGTCTTCCCTGCTGCCCCTTCTCTCACTTCTTTTCCCTTTCCTCTCCTACAGCTGCCCAGGGACACATCACCTCTCGTCTCCATCTTATCCAGATCTCAACCTTTGTAAATAGTTCCTCAGTCCAAAAGGAAGGCGCAGCCTGGTTGGATGATTTGCAGACTCATAGCTGGGACAGTGCTGAGGACAAGGTCAAATTCTTGAAGCCCTGGTCCAAAGGCAACTTCAGTACTGAGGAGCTGACGGAGCTGGAAGATCTGTTCAGAGTTTTCTTCATCGGGTTCACTCGGGAAGTACAGGACCGTGTTGAGGAATTCCACTTTGAATGTGAGTTTGTTCTCGGTCTCCCTGGGGTCAGGATGCCACTTCTGATCTTCCCTTCCTCCTTTCTCTTACACTCACAATTGTCCGAGGTGAAATCCTGTTCAATCTCTCCACAAAATATTCTAAATTCTGCTGTTTTCCTGTGCTCTCTTCCAACAGATAAAAATTTTTCTTCTCCAGGGGCTGGAGTGATAGCACAGTGGGTAGGGCGTTTGCCATGCATGTGGCCGACCCAAGTTTGATTCCCATCATCATATATGGGTCCCTGAGCACCGCCAGGGGTAATTCCTGAGTGCAGAGCCAGGAGTAACCCCTGTGCATCACCAGGTGTGACCCAAAAAGCCAAAAAAAAAAATCTTTCTTCTCCATTCTTTGCTTCTCTCAAAACCCTAGACTCTGCAGTGTGGCACTGTCCTTGATCCTCTTTCTTTGTGGCTTCCTGACAGACCCTCTTCCCTTCTCCAGGAGCATTTTTCTGTCTGCACAATCACTCGCTTTTGCAGATCCCCACCTCATATCCTTGCAGTAGCTTCTTTCCTGGAAACATGCTACCCCAAGCAGTCTCTCTGCTGAAAACGCTAGAGTCATGGTTTTGGATTTCTTATTTCACATCTTGGGCTGGAGCGATAGCACGGCGGGTAGGGCGTTCGCCTTACACGCAGCCAACATGGCCGACCTGAGTTCGATTCCTCCGCCCCTCTCGGAGAGCCCGGCAAGCTACCGAGAGTATTCGATATGCCAGACACAGTAACAACAAAGTCTCCAATGGAGACGTTACTGGGCCCACTCGAGCAAATCGACGATCAATGGGAGGGCCTTTACCTTACCTTACCTTTATTTCACATCTCATCAATTCACCCTGCCAAAACATCAAGCTCATTCCTTCATTCCTTTCTCATTTCTTGAAAATAACCTTTTCTATTTGATCCTCTATACAGACCCCTTTGTGATCCAGAGCTCAGTAGGCTATCTAGGAAATCGATAGAACGATTTTTGAGGGCAGCTTTAGGAGGACTGGATTTCCTGAGCTTGAAAAATAAAACCTGCATGCCGGCTCCTGAGGGCGGATGGAAAGCTCAAGTGGTGTGCCAAACTGTCCTGAAGTACAAAGGCATGTGTGACACTATCAGAAAGCTGCTCATGGACACCTGCCCCAGGTTCCTGCTGGGTCTACTGGATGCAGGAAAGGCAGAGCTCCAGAGGCAAGGTGAGGGCACCTTCCTGGGATGTACAAGATAGTGCTGGGGAATTACACAATTTAAGTTCCAGTAAGGACTAGAGATAGCACCATGTGCTGAGCCAGAGCTTTGCTGGGCACTGCCCCAAGCACATACAATTCTTGCCTGCACAGAGAGGTGGAGCACAGTGAGACTGACCCCAAATTTCCTCCTGATAAAGCCCCAAGAGTAAGGAGCAGCAGCAAATCATGTTTGAAAAAGGAGTGGAAGGGGTCCCAGTAAAACTCAGAGGTGTCTGCAGGTCTTCATGAAGATCAGCACCTGACACTTGCCACTTGCTTTCTAGTGAGGCCTGAGGCCTGGCTGTCTTCCCGCCCCAGCCCTGGACCTGGCCACCTGCTGCTCGTGTGCCACGTGTCAGGGTTCTATCCCAAGACCCTGTGGGCCATGTGGGTGCGAGGGGAGCAGGAGCAGCCAGGAACTCAGCGAGTGGACACACTGCCCAATGCTGATGGCACGTGGTATCTCCGGGTGACCCTGGACGTGGGAGTCAAGGAGACAGCTGGTCTGGCCTGCAGAGTGAAGCACAGCAGTCTGGGAGGACAGGACATCATCCTCCACTGGGGTGAGAATGCCTAGGTCCCACTGGAAAAAGGTCTGTCTGACCTCCCTCTGGTCCAGGGCTGTGGGGGTGAAGCTGATCAGGGTCAAAAAAAGGAGGGGGAGGAGGGAGGAGTGGAGGGGCATGGGGAAAGAGTAGGAAGGGGAGCAAGAGGAAGAGAGGAGGAAAGGGGGAAGAGAAACAAGAGGGTGACAGAGATGAAGAGGGAAGAGAGAAGGCTTCTAAGTGGAGGGAAGGCAGGGTAGCCAGAGGAACTAAGAGAGAGAGAAAGGGAAGGGGGAAAGGGACAGAGAGAGTGGGAGGGAGCAAGGAAGAGGGGTAGGTGACAGGGGGCAAGAAGAAGGGTGGAAAGGGAGATAGAATAAAATCTGGAAGAATAGATTATTTCTGGGACTCAGGTGGCAATGGGAATAAAAGCAAAGGCATTAAGGTGTAAAATCACAGTGTTGAAGGAAGGATAGGCAGATTAGTGAGGGTCCCGTCAAGAGAAGGTGAGAAGTGCTGGGATATCAGGGGTGGGTGAGGGACTAGGCTGAAGATGACATCCTCGTGTCCTCCTGGTTTCAGGACTCCCCACCCCCACCAACTGGGTGGTCTGGACTTGGTTGGTACCCGCCTTGGTCCTTCTCTTAGGCCTTGCCTTGTGGGTTTTGAAGCGCAGGTGAGTCTTTATTCTTAATTTTTGTCCACCCTCCCCTTTCCCACCATTTATGTTTATTCCCCCTTAGTCTGTTTTCCTACCACAGGGTTGCAGCCATTTTAAGGTGCCCAGAGAGGAGGCTGTATTAAGCATATTTTCTGCACAGGGAGTCTAGAATTCCTTTCCTGTTATTCAGGCCCAGACTTTGACACCCACTCTTCAACTCCCCGAACCCTACCTAACCCCTTGTGCTTCTATTTACTTTGGGGGCATGGTGCTGGGGATACATCCCCAAGCCTCGAACAAACTGAGCCACCTCCAGGCCCCTTTCCTCTTTTTCAATATGAGTGCTCTAGGGATGTCCCCTCAGGCATAGCTCTTTCTCTAAAGGACTGACACACAGAGAATAATGAATGTGCTCAGATGCTGGTCTGCTGCGGCAGGTATCAGTGTTCCCTGCCTCTGTAATACTGATAGCACCTTCTGGATAGACAGAGCACTTTAAGTTCAGCTGCTCTGCCAAAGAGCCCTCCAGCTGACTCCTGCTATAGGTTGTTACAGATAAAAGAATGAAGTGCAAATGTGGTGCTGCAGTCTCTTAGGTAAACTGATTGCTTTCTTCTTGACAGGGCTTATCAGACTATCCCCTGAGCTCTCAGCCAAGCTCTGTTTCCATTGGGAGTAAGTTCGCAGAGGCCACCCCTTGTTGGGATCATCATGTCCACTGAGTAATTTTCATAAGTGCCCAACTCAGAGTCTCTGAAGGACATGAGACGATATGACTTAGGCGGCATACATCATCAGAGCTGTGTTCATTCTGCAAGGCACCATTGAGGACATCCCGAAGTCTGCAGAGGGGAGAGATATGGAAGAAACACATTCTCAGAATCAATGAAACATGGTGTCTTCCCTTCGGTTTCCTGTGTGAAGCTTTTTTATTGTTGTAACAAAGATCATTTAATCAATTTTATTGTGAAAAACCAAGGTGCTTTCATTGATCATTTAACGTCAGTGGATCTCAACTAAACAATTACCTAAAACTTACATTCAGAGTAGGGGTACAGATCACTTTATATAACAGTATTTCCAGAAAATACAAAAAGAAGGAGTTTCTCGGTTGGTTACTTTGCCACAATTGATTGCATGGGAGGGGTATAAAGCAGGATCCTTACTGCTAGGAATCAGACCCACAGTACCTGTGAGACTCCCTGGGAGAGAGGACATGTCAGCTGGACATCATGGGTCAGATGTCATCCATACAGAAACCAGAAGTGGCACTAGCAGGCCCAGAATCTGCCTACCCAAATGAGGATGACAGCAGCTTCTTTGACAAATGATATTTCAACAGAAGTAGGAAAATGTAATGTGTGAAGTTTAAATTGCAATTTTTCCTCTCTATTTCTGTGAACCTCCTTGCACCTGCAAAATTCTTTTGGCTTAAGCAATGCCTTACCCGATGCATTGGGATAGTAGTGGGAAACTTTGGAATGAGGCAGGTATCTAGGGGCCAGTCCTCTGAGTGACCCATTCTAGGAACTGGAATGTAGACCAGAAATCATAAAAGCAATTATCATAAATCATAGAGATGAGTAAGTCATAAAACATAAAGCCAACCCGAACAGAACAGAAAGTCCAGGTCAACTGGATTACCTAGGCAGATAGAACCACAGAAACAGTTAGTAAATATCTATATGCAACTATAAGCAGAATGTGTTAACCACAAAGATTCCTATCATTCTGACACCCAAATATTTGCTCGAGTGGGCCCAGTAATGTCTCCATTGGAGACTTTGTTGTTACTGTGTCTGGCATATCGAATACTCTCGGTAGCTTGCCAGGCTCTCAGAGAGGGGCGGAGGAATCGAACTCGGGTCGGCCATGTTGGCCGCTTGTAAGGCAAACGCCCTACCCGCTGTGCTATCGCTCCAGCCCCTTAAAAATAAGTTTTACACCCGGGGCACCGCAGAGGGGGCAGATGAGACCCCTCCCCACCCCAAGGGCCCCAGCCCTGGCAGACAAAAACCTCTAGAACTCAAATATCCTGCTCATGGCTGCTCTCTACAAGCTTGGGCAGAGCTTCACCCATGAGTGAACCTTCTCCTGGACCTTTTCCTCAGTGAATGCAGTCGCAAGACACTTCATAGTACACACCATACCCATAGTCCAAGAGTATGGGTATTCATTTGATGGGATTCAAAGTAAGAGGCAACCAACCTTAGAGGGAAACATATTATTTTGGTTCTGCTTTGGGGCAGGGATTGGGGTTCAGGATGGAAACACCTGAAATATGGTGGTGGGAAGGTGTATTGGTGGTGGGATTGGTGTTTGAATATTAAATGTAATCAAATATTGTGAACTTCTTTAAAAAATAAAAAATAATTTTTAAAAATAAGTTTTGTTCTGGTTTGCAGTACAGGTACTGAGAGGTTATCATGTTTGTTATTTAATATGTTTTTATCACTCAGTTTTTATCCAGAGTGATCATGTCCAACTATCTTTTTCATAGTGGTCCCTTCTCTATCCCAACTGCTAACCCCCCCACCCCAGCTATTGCGGCAAGCTTCAAATAGAGGAACAATCCTCCTGTCTCTTGTTTCTACTGTCCTTGAGTCTCTCTCTTTTTTCTATCCCGCCAAAGTCCAATCATTCTATGTCTATCCCTCTCCTTCTGACTCAGTTCACTCAGCACAATACTCCTCATGTTTATCCATTTATAAGTGAATTTCATAACTTCATTTTCCAAACACCTACACAATATACCATTCTGTAACTGGCGACTTATTTATTGTCAAATAATTTTTATTGACTTATAAATTATCTGCAAATTTAGTATATATTGAGTATGTACATCGAAATCCTTTCGGACAGGAACATACAACCATTATATCAAGGATTTAACACATCTCTTTCTTCTAAGAATAAAACATCTACTTTTCCCAGGGAAATTAGAAGGTGCTGCTAGAAAAGACTTTTATTATGGGAGCTGGTAGGTAACTTCCCAGAAGGAGAGGGGAGATCAGCATGTTGGCAGAATGTTGGCAGAGTAGTTCAATGCCAGAAATCTTACCATGGGTCCTGGGATAAGCTGTCTTTATACGTTCACATAAACAGCATAGTCATTACCTAAAGGAAAATTTGCTGGAAAAGAAAGAAAAGTCACTGCGGGGGGGGGGGGGGGTTAAGGTCATAAACTCTGAAACTAAATATTGAAGTAAAAGAACTCGAACATGTCAACTTCCTGGAAGTCTGGCCGACTTGGAAGGCTGAACAACTGTTGGACAGGGAGTGAGGCTCTGAGAGAAGAGAACAGTTAAGTAGCTCTAAAACTAGGGACTCCACACATTTCCTCTCCACCTTGTCTGTACCTTGTACAGGTGAATTTATTTATTTGCCGTGCCTGGATAAAATCTAAGACCACACACAGGAAATCTTTGCACTCTGTTGTGGAAAATCCAATTCCTCAGCACTGAGATTTCATGACATGAAACATTTGTACAGTCATGGTTTATAGTTACAATAGAGATTTACATCACTTTATAGACATTAGAATTTTATTAAGTAGGCATTATTTAGATTACTACCATAAAATTTGTCAATCATATTTGTTTAGAGGAAATACAGGGAGGTAACTGACAATCACAATTTTAATAGTGGCAGATAAAAGTCACACATTCAGGCCTGGAGAGATAGCATAGCAGACAGGGCATTTGTCTTACACACAGCCAACCTGGACTTCAATCCCCAGCAACTCAGATGGTCTCTCAACCTAAGTCCTGAGCAATGCTGGTTGTGACTCCAAAAGAAAAAAAAAATCGCACATAATGTGCTCAAAATACCATTTAACATCATTTTTAGGTGATTTCCCTCTTGTCATTTTCTTACAAAGGCATATTGATGCTTCTAAAGCCACAGCTTGCAACATGTTTCCTGTGAATTTTTCAGTGTTGATGAGGTTAACAAAAGGGGATCTTGGAGAGTGAGTGTAGGAGGGTCCCAAGAAAGGCATAGCATGGGGATATCCTCTTAAGGACTCCTGTGCAACCAGTAGAGGCATCCTATTCTCTGCCCTGTGGGCCCTGATGTGAAACGGCTGCAGACAGCAAGACGATTCCCCCATAGAGTAGCAGCTTGTGGTTCTTATGAGCTCTATTAAGACAGTCCTTTGAGACAGTTCTCTCCTGTGGATGTTCCTATCTTCTCTCATGCTTGTCCCAACCTCAGGCTCCAAACAGGTATATGGGTATGTGTAGGTTGGGGTGAGGATAGGGAGGCCTCTGGAAAAACCCCAGGGCACAGTGGCCAGAGTTCACATTGGCTAAGTCATGTTCATCCACAGTAAACTGCAGAACAAGGAACATGTGATTAAGACTCTGCACCAGGCCAACATCAGGTTCCCTGGTCACCAGAAGATCACAGCTTCAAGAAACAAAAGGTAAAGGTAAAGGCCCTCCCGTTGATCGTCGATTTGCTCGAGCGGGCCCAGTAACGTCTCCATTGGAGACTTTGTTGTTACTGTGTCTGGCATATCGAATACTCTCGGTAGCTTGCCGGGCTCTCCGAGAGGGGCGGAGGAATCGAACTCAGGTCGACCATGTTGGCCGCTTGTAAGGCGAACGCCCTACCCGCTGTGCTATTGCTCCAGCCCTCAAGAAACAAAGCGTACCAAATTCAACGTGAATGAGTTTAAAGATATGGTGGGCAAGAAGCAGCTCATCCCAGATGTGGGAACAAATACTTCCTGAATCCTGGGCCTCTGGACAAACGGGGAACACTGCAATCTTGAGAGCCTTGGAGCTCCCCAACCCGGCCCTCACCAACCTGTCCCACCCCACAGCAATAAATCTTGCTTCTTAACAGATAGAGTCCTGACCACATACATATTGAAAAATAGTGAATTGATCTTACAGCACACAGCAGCGAAGAAAACCAGCTGCTGGGCTCCGGGCTCCACAACTTCCAGAGAATTCTCTGGGCCCCATACTGAGCCGATGTCACCGGGAGGTCCCAGATGGGGTAGGTGCTGTCTCCCCACCTTCTCCCGATGAAATCCTGGTGACCATGAGCTTCTACAAGCATGGCTCTGGCATGTGGGCACCAGGACTATTTCCAGAACTGTGCGGCATTTCCTAATATGCAAAGTGATCAATGGAAAGTAAATGATCTAGCTTTTGTCCCTGAAAAACATGCTTAAATGGTGGTGGGAAAATCTGAGCAAAATATAATGCCCAACCAAAATGCCCCTGGACTGTGCATTTAACTATGGTTCTATGCTGCCCTGGGAGGGGAAAAGTGTCCGTCCCTCCACCTGTCCCCCTTGCAGCGGTGGCATGATGGCCTGCATCTTTTAGAGCATAATGAGCAGCCAGGTATGAGGGTATGAGACTGCATTGACAAGGCACGTGGGGCCTCTTGGGATGGGGGGTGAAACCGGACCTGCTCCCCTCCATGACAATGCTCCGGGTTGCCACCCTCAAATGCCTCCTCCAGCTTCTAAACAACCATGAACCCAGAGGCACACAAACCAATCTCGGAACCCAGGGACTTTTGGCAGTAATCCCTCTAGGTTTATTACTAAAATATCAGAAATCCAAATTCGTGTGGCAGCAATTGTGGCCACACGTCATCATATCCTCTTCATAATCAGCAATAGAAAACAAATTATCTAATGATGTACTTCTGGCAGGTTTGAATCTTGGGGAAAATTCCAAATAATAATGTTGGATCTTTTGTCATAATATTGAATGTGATCATCGTAGAGAGAGAGTAAAGTGGAAATCTGCTACATGGGGGTGGGTGGGAGAGGGAGTTTACAGGGGCTCTTGGTGGTGGAAAATGTGCACTGGTGAAGGGATGGGTGTTTGATCATTTTATGACCAACCGAGACTTGAACTGAAGGGTTTTTTGACTGTTCTCATGGTGATTCAATAAATAAATGAAAAAAAAAAGGCAGAAAAATGGTGAATCTGCACTGATGAAATTTTGTGAAGCAAGGAGAAAATCATGATACACGCTATGCACTAAAACTTAAGTAAATATTAAACTATCTTTTTTACAGTATATTTTAAGCATGAATTTTAATTTAGGAGAATTCTTTTCAATGATTTTTTACTGTTTAAAATTATTTTTATATTATTATAGATATATATACATACTTTGCCTTGTGTAGTTCTTTCCTTTGACTTGTGGGTCTGGTACACTACAGAGTGAGCAGTGGTATGGGGTTATTTTAACCAATCTGAAAGCAAAATTGCTTGTGGAATAAATGTAATTTTACTCTAAAACTTATTTTTTATTTTTATTTAGTAAGCAATTCTATAATTGGATAAAACTATGTTGGACTCTACTACTTTCACCTCTAGAATTTCCATGCACCTTTTTACTCTATTTGTTATTTTTATAAATAAGGCCCAAATTTACAGTCCCTGGCAATGTGTATCCCCTCCCCCAACTCAGCACTGCCAGCTGTGTCCCTGAGACATCATGCTATCTACAAACTTACTATTGGGTCCTAGGAGCTGTCATATCAGGCTGCTTAGAAGTGTCTCATTTGTTTGCTTTGTATTGTTTCTGATGATGCCTCTGAGTTTGGGTTTATATTTTGCCTACTCTGCCATGAATCACGTGGGCACCTCAGGCTACAAGGTCAAGGTTTTCATGACTCTCCCTGCCCAGGTAGAATATCACTGAATGTCCTGGAATGAAAGGTGGGGAAATCAAGAGCTCTGCTATTGCTCTCACCTGAGATCACTGTGTCTTCTAGAACATAAACCTTCAATTTGTCGCATGCCTTTAATCCGTTTCCAAGGATTAAAGTTTTTAAAAATATTATATAGTTTTATTTCTATTTTTATGGGAGAAGATGAATAAATTCCTCACTCAACCATTCTGTCTGTGTGGTCTGAGGGTGCACTTTGCTAGTTCCACTTACAAATGATTCAGTGCCTCATACAGGCTCAGAACACTTGGACAGGGGCTTGGTGGTATGCTGGAGGAAGCTGCGAGTCTTGTGGGTTCTGTTGTGGCATACATGAATTGCACATGTTCTAGCACCTGTTGGTTTAACACGGTGGAAAGGAAAACCCAAATGCTACCCAGAGCTCACCTCGGAGGCTGCATTTGGAAAGCACATATGAGCATGGCACCACCATACACTTACAGAACAGTGAGCACAAGCACCCTCATCACAGAGCGGGAGATTTGCAGGTGCTGGGCATTTTACAAGTATGCTATCAGAGCATCAGCCTCCTGAATACACTTGCTACAGGCAACCTGATGTGACTTTGTTTAAAATATAGTATACTATTGAATTCAGTACAAAATGGCTTTGTTCATTTTTTCTTTTTTTTCTGCTTTTCCCTGTGATGCACGGGGGTTACTCCCAGTTTAGCACTCAGGAATTACTCCTGGCGGTGCTCAGGTGACCATATGGGTTGCTGGGAATGGAACCCAGGTTGGCTGCGTCCAAGGCAAATGCCCTATCCACTGTGCTATCACTCCAGCCTCTGTTCACTTTTTCAAGAAATGATATTTAAAACAGAGAAGTAGACCTTTGTGATATACGAGAAGTTAAGGTTGTTAAATGCCTGTTGAGGTATGTGTGTTTTTCGGTTCCTCAGGTGGCATATGCCCTCGAGTTACCAGGCCTTTGGGGTGCCGCTTCTCCTTTACGTATGACGTGTCCTCTTCCCTCAGAGTGACTGTCTGGGAATGCAGCCTCCTCTTCCTGATGGCCCATTCTTCTTACCAAGTGTTAGCACTGCCCAATAAACTCCCCCAATACATTTTACTTGTGTATAAATTTGTATGAATCTTTTTTTTTCACACCACACTCTGCTATGAGTTGTGGGTTCACCTCCTTACTCTTAGTACACTTTGCCATTCTAGTCTCTTAGTGAAAGATCCAACACATAGTTAGTACTCAAGGAACATTTACTTAATGAGTGAAACAATGACTAAGAGGACAAACCCCAAAAGATTTGACACAAATATATGTATTAAACATAACTGCACGGGGCTGGAGTGATAGCACAGAGGGTAGGGCATTTGTCTTGCACGTGGCCCACCCGGGTTCGATTCCCAGCATCCCATATGGTCCCCTGAGCACTTCCAGGGGTAATTCCTGAGCGCAGAGCCAGGAGTGACCCTTGTGCATTGTCGGGTGTGACCCAAAAAACAAACAAACAAAAACCATAACTGCAAAACACATATTCAAAAGTTATGGACATGTTTGTAAATATCTTGACTTGTGTAGCTCATGCTGGGTGGACCTGTGGAGATTCTAAATCCCAAATGTTCTTGCCCGAGTCTGAATTTCAGAATGTCACAGACTGAACTGTGACCTCCATACCCCCTTGTCCCCACCCCAGCTTGTCTCTCCCTCTGTGGATGGTGTGCCTTCATCTCTGCATGGCAGAGCCTCTGATGAGCTTGTCACTTGCCTGCTCTGTTGGTCCCTCACAACCCACCCATCCTTGCTACTGCCTTTGCTCAAATTACTAAAGCCATGTCCTGCTGTGATCTCCCTGCTCTCTGATATTGTGATTCTTTTAGGAGTTAAAAGTGGATGGATGGCGACACTGCGCCGTGAGGTTGGAGGTGGGAACATTATAAAAACTATTGTAAACAGCTATGTAAATAACATCGAAATACTTTTTTTTAATTTCAAGAAAATATTTGAACTTGAACTTGGTGAAGAACTAAGAGGTTGTAACTGAATACATTCATGCTTTTCTGCACAAACAATACAATTTTTTCCCTTTGCCTCAGAGAAGTACAAAGCGGGCACTGCTGGGAGTTCACTTGCCTCATTGTCTGATCATTTTTCTTACTGTCCCATACCTGGTTTTATGGTGCTCTACCTGCCAAAAAATGTATCAGAAGAGTCTGACAATAAAAGCAGTTTTTAAAATAATTCTCTAAATAATTGTCCTTACTAGCCTTAAACTGTAGCACTGTAGCACTGTCCTCCCATTGTTCTTCGATTTGCTCTCGTGGGCACCAGTAACGTCTCCATTGTGAGACCTGTAGTTACTGTTTTTGGCATATTGAATACGCCACGGGTAGCTTGCCGGGTTCTGCTGTGCGGTGGGATACTCTCGGTAGCTTGCCAGGCTCTCTGAGAGGGGCGGAGTAATTGAACCTGGGTCTGCCATGTGCAAGGCAAATGCCCTACCTGCTGTGCTATCACACAATGAATAATGTATCTGACTACAGATCAGCCTTAAACATAAAGGGAAATATACATATATACACACACATACATATGTCCATGTATGTATATATATAGACCTATATGTATATGTAGCATATATATATATATATATATATATATATATATATATGCATGCCTCTTGGAGAGCCCAGCAAGCTGCCAAGAGTATCCCGCTCCAAGAGGGGTGGAGGAATCAAACCTGGGTATGCCACATGCAAGGCAAATGCCCTACTGGCTGTGCTATTGCACAATGGATATCACATCTGACTACAGATCAGCCTTAAACATAGAGGGAAATTATATATATATATATATATATATATATATATATACACACACACACATATGTACATGTATGTATACATATAGACCTATATGTATATGTAGCATATACATATGTTTTTGTATATATATACATACATATATATCTTGGAGAGCCCAGCAAGCTTCCAAGAGTATCCCATCCTCATGGAAGAGCCTGGAAAGCTACCCATGGCATATTCGATATGCCAAAAACAGTAACAATAATGGGTCTCATTCTTCTGACCCTGAAAGAGCCTCCAATGTAAGACAAGTAAGGAGAGGCTGCTAAAATCTCAGGGCTGGGATGAATGGAGACATTACTGGTGTCCGCTTTAGTAAATCGATGAACAATAGAATGACAGTGATACAGTGATATAGTGATACAACCTTAAACAAAACCAATCAATTATTTCAACAAAAGAAAAGATTCAGAAACCAACATAACAAGAGTGCATGTTTATTACAAGATGGAAATGTACATCCTCAGAATCCAAAGTAACCCTAAAGACTTATTTTTAGGATCCTTTGAGGACCCCTCAAGTCTTCAAAATGTAGGCAGCTTTGCCTGAGAACCTTCAAGTCTGCTTTTCTGGGGACAGCAGGCCTATCAGATTGTGATTGGCAGCTTTGTGTATGTGTGCACTCTCCTTGTGTCCAGACCTCATGCAAATAGAGCTCTGAATATCAACTTAAATTTTGACTCAATTCGCAGTATCTCTAGACACCACCTATTTGTGAGATTTTTCTGATTTGTATTTTCACTATTTCCTCTACCTTCCTCTCTGAAGCTCTTGGTCACTTATCCTCAACCCTTGGAGCTGAAACAATTCCTGAGTGCTAAACCAGGGAGGCTGTGTGTAAGCCAAGACTCCTGGAGCTAGAGCAGGGTGAGGTGGAGGAGGTACAGAGGAAGCCAGAACTAGGGGCTGGAGCCATACAGGAGGGAACTGGCCAGGGAGAGGTCAGGGAGGGGTGTGTGTGTGTGTGTGTGTGTGTGTGTGTGTGTGTGTGTGTGAGAGAGAGAGAGAGAGAGAGAGAGAGAGAGAGAGAGAGAGAGAGAGAGAAGGAAGTCAGAGGAGGAGCAAGCAGGAAGGCGGTGAGTATCTCCCTGGGCTGAAAGCAGTCACCGCAGAGGCACCTTCATAACCAAGCTCGATGCTGCGCCTGCTGGCCCTGTTTCTTACAGGTTTTCTCTGCTGTGAGGCAAACCCAGCAGGTAAGGAGAGTCCAGGTGGAAAGAGCTGTGGTGGGCACTGCAGGGAAGAAGTTCTGGGAGGGGCTGGGAAGGGGACTACTGTACCTTCAGGATGCCTGGCAAGTGTGTGCAGCTCCCAGAACCTGCCTTGGTCTCCTCTGACTGGGGAGAGAGGAAGCTGGTTCAGGTGTTCTTGAGACAGTGCCATTCTGTGTGGGACCGTCCTTTTGCTTTGTCACACTCTGCCCCTTGTCTCAGGGCCCCAGATGCTAGAAACAGATCCTGTGGCCAGTGAAGAGTCGCCCTCATTCCGCCTGATCCAGGTTTCGTCGTTCTCCAACCACACCTGGGCATCCAGCCAGGGCTCAGCATGGCTGGGAGAGCTGCAGACTCATGCCTGGGACAGTGCCCTAGGCACTGTTCACTTTCTGCTGCCCTGGTCCCACGGAAACTTCAGCAAGCAGGAGCTGAAGAACTTCCAGGCACTTCTGCAGCTC